>NW_004955470.1:4413668-4536276 GCF_000276665.1 Chinchilla lanigera | reverse complement strand
CCCTACCACTTTGTTTGTAACTCTGTATTGTCTGTATTGTGCTTGTGATATGTTGTAAAATGTTGTATGTCTGTTAATGTTTCCCTCCTTTTATCTTGAAAATAAAAAAAAAAATAAAATAAAATGTTTTAGTTGGAACATTTGGAGTTTTTTATTGGTAAGAGTTCTTAATATATTCTATGTACATATTCTTATCAGCTGTATCATTTGCAAAAGTTTTCTCTCATCCTGTGGATTGTCCTTTTACTTTTTTTATAGTGTCCTTTGAAACACAGATTGTTTTAATTTGGTGAGGTCTAATTCATCTATATTTTTTTTTTTGCTTAGCTCTTCTAGCTAAGAAATCATTGCCTAGCCACTGATTATAAAGAATTATGTCTATGTTATCTTCTACAAGTTTTATAGTTTTAGCTTTAACAATGAAGTCTTTCATCTATTTAGAGCTAAGTTTTACATAAATTGTGAGGTAGGATCCAGGTTCATCCTTTTGCATGTAGCTGTCTGTTTATACCAAAAGTATGTTTTGAAGGGACTGTTGTTTCCTCTTTAAATTGTCCTGGCACATGTCAAAAATCAGTTGACCATAAGTGTAAGAATTTACTTCAAGACTCTAACTTATATTAAGTTTGAACTCTGTGTCTTTTTTTTTTCCAGTTTCATATTATCTCAGTGTAACTTTGTAGTTAGGTTTTGCAGTGGAGGTGTAATAATGTTTGTTATTCTTCAATATTGTTCTGACAGTACTTGAATTTTTAGGATCAATATGCCAAAGAGCAGGGTGGGATTTTGACTAGATTGCATTTTGAAAATAAAACTGGAGAGTATTGCCATCTTGTTAAGTGTGACTAACAGATGTCTTTCTGTGTATGTAGGTCCTTGATTTCTTTCAGTGATGCTTTGTTGTTTAATGTGTAGAAGTCTTACAGTCGTCTGGTGGCTGAGGTTGCAGTAGTTCTACTTTTCTTTAGTCTTCTTGACAGCTTACCATGAATGACTACTGGACTTTGTCAGATATTTTTCTGTTGGGTAGTAGTAAATTACAGTGAGTTTTGAATTTTGAGCCAGTCTTGCATATCATGTAAAAGCCATTTGATGATAGTGTACAATTTTTATACATTGCTGAACTGAACTTGTTAATATTTTGTTACAAAAATTTGTTGTTCAATCTGTTGTTCTGTAGGTTTTTAACATAGAATTTAACATTTGTAACTATTTTTAAGCATACAATTCAATAGCATTAAATATATTCATAATGTTATACAATCATCTCTTACCTATTTCCAAAACTTTTTCACCACCCTATAGACTTAGTAACCATTAAGCAATAATGGTTACATCCATCTCAGCCTCCAGTAACCTGTAGCGTACCTTGAATTTCCATATATTTGTCTAATCTAGATAATTCATATAAGTAGAGTTATAATATTGAACCTTTTGTGTTTAGATTCTTTCCCTAAGCATAAAAGGTCTAGTCATGTTTTAGAATGTATCAGAAGTTCATTCTTTCTGAAGGTTGAATAATACTTCGTTATGTAAGTGCTGTGTTTTGTTGATCCATTCATCTGTAGTAGACACTCAGATTGTTCCTATTTGAAGACTTCAGGTGTATGTTAGTTACCTTTCTATTGCTGTAACAAAATACCTAAGATAAACAACTTAAAAGGAGGAAAGATTGAATTTGGCTCATGGTTTCAGAGATTTCAGCTCCTGATTACTTGACCACATCAGTTTGGGCCAGTAGTAAGGTCAGACATCAGGGCAGGGAGTGCATGGTGGTCTAGAGCTGCTCACATTATTGCAACCAGGAGTGGGAGGTAGGGAGAAAGGGGAGAAAATGAGTCAAGAATTTGCCTTCATGAATTCCTTTTCACTTCAAATTTGGCGAGAAGATAAGTATATCCTGTATCTTTCAGATAATAAAATTAGTGGGGGAAGAGACAAAGATCTGAACTAAAAGTATCCTTACAGTCTAAGAAAACCCTTGTAGACCTAATACAGATGATTGCAAATTCTCCATTTACTGAGCCCTTTGTTGAAAAAAGTCTTGAGCAAGTGTAAACATAAAAGAGATATTAATTTCATTAAGAATGATTAATTCTGATCTGTCATATCTTAGCCAGCTTTACGTTCCATTTTGCATATTTCTTCTTTATGATAGGCACAAATCATTAAAAGGCAAACCAGAAATTATTATAGATTATGATGAATTAAAATAGGGCACATTTTAGAGGAGAGTAGGGCTGCTTGGAACAGTCAGGGATGGCTTCACTATTGTGAATGGCACCTAGGTTGAGGCTTGCAGAAGATACTAATCACAAGGAACTTTTCAGGCTGGGTGGGATTTGACAAGATTTGAGGGCCTGCCTGTGTAGCCTTTCTTCTTGCTTTTGAAAGGGATTTAAACTGGTCTAGCCTCTTCCCCTGAAGGAGACAAAGACCATGGAGGTGAGAGATAAAGAAAGCGATTACCAACACTGCTAAAGTACACACCCTTGCCTCAGCAATATGACTTACATTTGTACCAGTTGTACAAATAGAGCATGAATTATTTTCATGAATTGTCTTTTTAAAATATACTAAAAGAGACAGAATGTGTCCAGAATTTCACCTAGAAAAAAGAAGAGCTAATTGGAGAAAGATCTTCCTTTTAAAGTAAAGATATGTTTATCGTATAAATGTTATTCTTTACTAATGAAATGAGATAAATGCAACTTCTGAACTTTGTTTTGGAAGTGAGTCATTAAACAACTGACACTGAAATTTTTTGCACTCAGATGGGATAGTAATGTGGGCAGGTATGAGGAGCTTAAAGTAGATCTTGCTGTGTCAAACTTCTCAGAACAAATACCAATAGAATCAGAAAAGCCAGAGATATAAATTCTGTTTGTTCATATACCCTCCTTTCCTCACTTGGTGTCACAAATACATGACTTTTTAAAAATTAGGTTGCTTAAAAGTGCGGTTAGTCATGAGGATTAATATTATATTGGCTTTGAAAGTAGTGATGAATTTAAAAGCATAGATGGAGATTTTTTCTGAAATTCATACTCATCTCTAGCCACTCTCTTGCTGAACATAACCTTGCTGTGCTTTTTTAAAGAAAATCTTAAAGTGACACCAGTAATGTCTCCATCATAGTGAGTTTGAAATTTAATAGTGTAGTGATCAATAATTATTAGTTTTTATTTGTTGTGTCTGGTTGCTCCTTGAACTTTAGAATGACAGAAAGGGGAATTCATTGAGTATAAAATTATGGAAAATATTTTGAGGAGAGGAAATAGTTGTCTGTGACTTTAAATCTAGAGATGTGGGAATAGGGGAACTTGCTTTTGATTACTGCCTGTACTTCCTAAGTTAATAACTCTTAAGCCATGAAGTGATTAAGTGCACATCTACTATCACTTGTGTTTTTCTAGGCATATAATTTTAAGTTACTGTAATTGGTCATTTAAAGCAAAATATCCTAATTAGTTTTATGCTAGAGTTGAATCCTATTTATTTCTACATCTTTTAAGGAAAGCTGATGATGTATAGCAGGTCTGCTTTTTTCCAGAAGTTACTTGGAATCATGCAGTATGAACCTTTACTTTGGCTAACACTTGCACTGTACAATTTGTCTGTTCACCTGTTGATTACATCTTGATTATGTGCAGATTTTGGCGATTATGCACAACATAAAGCTGCTATAAGGAGTTTCATGCAGATTGTATGCAGACAATAAGATTTCAAGTCAGTATAGTAAATTCCAGAAGCATGAATGGCAATTCATACGGCAGTTATGCTAGCTTTTAAATATTTTGTCTTTGCATAGTTCTGCTTTTGTTCATTCATTTGTTTATTTTTGAGACAGGGTATCACTATGCAGTTTAGGCTGGCCTTGAACTCACTAGGTAGTTTAGACTGATTTCAAACTCAACATCAATCCTGCTTCAGCCTTCCAAGTGCTGGGATTACAGGTGTGCACCACCACACATGGCTGCCTTGTTCTTTTTCTTTTTTCTTTATTTTTATTTTTATTTTAAAGAGAGAAAATAAAAACAATGATACAGAATTTCAAAAGATAGTAGGAAATTAACAATCATTAATATATTGCATATTGTTATCTTCAAAGTAATTGCTCAGATTATGCTATAGGTATGCAAAAATGATCAAACAATATAAGCACAAATCGTTCTTTTCAGTGAACTAACAGAAGTTAATAGTATAATTATCTTAGCTATCTTGTGTATATGTGTGTGTATTTTTTTTTCTCCTTTCCCACATCCTAGTTGTTCTTTCTTTTTGAGCACTTTCTTTCCCTTTTACAATATCTGCATACACTTTGGATCTTGTTTACTCCATTATCTTGCACTAGGGACGATGTTTACACATGCAAGTCTGATTTATTTCACTTATGAGTATGGCCTCTAGTTTTATCCATTTACCTATGAAAGCCTCGAGTTTATCTTTCATTGTAGCTGAGTAGTACTCCATTGTATAAGAAGACCCTATCTTTTTTATCGGTTGATGGGCATTTGGGTTGTTCCCAGGATTTAGCTATTACAAATTGTGCTGCTAAAAAAATGGGTGCACATATATCACTATGGTATGATGTTTTTAATTCTTCTGGGAAATTCTTTAATTCTTCAGGTATTCTGGGGAATACCTGAGTGGAATAAGACTTCTAATCCTAGTTTTTTGAGGAATCTCCACACTAATTTCCACAATGGTTGTACTAGTTACGCTCCCACCAACAGTGAAGAAGGATTCCTTTTTCCCCCCACAGCCCCTCCAGCGTTTGTATAGTCATTCTTTATGAGGTGAGATGAACTCTCAGTATTGTTTTAATTTGTATCTCTCGAATGACCAATGAAATGATGCTGGACATTTTTTCGTATATTTATTTGCCATTTGTATTTCTTCATCTGAGAAGTGTGTATTCATCTCAGATGCCCATTTTTTTAATTGGGTCTTTGAATTGGGGGGGGTCTTACTTTTTTCATTCTTTATATGTTATAGACAGAAGTCCTTTGTCTGAGCGATAATTGGCTGAAATGTTGACCCACTCTGTGACTTGTCTTTTCACTCTGTTGGTGATTTCTTTAGACATGCAAAAGCTTTTTAATAAGATAAGATTGAAGTTGTTGATTCTTTGAAGTACTTCCATTTCGTTTGGGTTTGTTCATGAACTCTCTTCTTACCCCTCTGTCTTCAAGATTTCTACCTGCTTTCTCTTCCAGTAAATTGATCCATTTTGACTAAGTTAGTGCATGGTAGTAGACATGGGTCTAGTTTTAGTCTTTGGCATGTAGAAAGCCAATTTTTCCAACACCATTTGTTAAAGAGACTGTCTTTTTTCCATTGAATATGTTTGGCCTCTTCGTGGCTAAGTGTATTCGGAGTTCTGTCTGCATCATCTAATCTGTTCCACTGATCCACAGGTCTGTTTTTTTGCCAGTATCATTCTGACTTTATCACAGTAGCTTTGTAATATAATTTCAAGTCAAGCATTATGATACTTTTTCCCTTGTCTTTATTGATCCAGGATTACCTTTATTCTAAGTCTCTTCTGTTTGCAAATAAACTTTAGGAATGTTTTCTCTAGATCTGCAAGGTATACTGATGGTATTTTGATTGGGATTGTATTAAATCTGTGTAACAGTTTTGGGAATATGGCCATTTACAGAATGTTGGTTCTTCCTGTCCATGAGCAAGGGATATCTTTCCTTTTTCTGATATCCTCTTCAATTGCCTTTTTCAGAGTACTGTAATTTTCAGTGTATTTCATTTTTTTGGATTTTATTGTGAGGGGTGATGTTTCCCTAGTTTCTCAGTGAGTTTGTTGTTTGTGTACAGTAATGCTATTGATTTTTGAGTGTTGACTTTGTATCCAGCTATGTTACTGATTTTGCTTATTAATTCTAGGAGTCTTGATGGAGTTTTTGGGCTCTTCTGTGTAGATGTGAATAATGATAATTTAACTTTTTCCTTTCCTATCTTTATTTCTTTTCTGTCTCTTATCTAATAGCTCTGGCTAATATTTCCAGAACTATATTGAATAGAGGTAGTGATAGTAGACATCCTTGTCTTGTTCTTGATTTTTGAGTGGAAGCTTTGTTTTTGTCCATTTAGTGTGCTGTTGGCTGTTGGTTTGTCATAGATGGCTTTGATTATATTGAGGTAAAAACCATCTATTCTGATTTTTGTAGGGTTTTTATCGTGAATGAGTGTTGGACTTTATCGAAAGCTTTTTCTGCTTCTATTGAGATGATCATGTGATTTTCGTCTTAAGCTCTGTTGATATGGTGTATTCTGTTTATTGATTTGCATATGTTGAACCATCCCTGCATTCTGGGGATGAATCCCACGTGGTCATAGTATACAATCTTCTTGATGGTTTGCTAGTATTTTATTGAGGATTTTTGCATTTGTGTTCATTAGGGAAATTGTCCTATAGTCTCTCTTTTGGTTGGGTCTTTCTCTGGTAGGGTCCTTCTCTGGTTTTGTAATACTTGCCTCCAGGAATGAGTTAGGGAGAATTGCTTCCTTTTCAATGTCATTAAGGAGTTTGAGGTGTATTGGCATTAAAGCTTCTCTAAATTTCTTGTACAACTCAGTCATGAATCCTTCAGGACCTGGGCTTTTTCCTTCTTGGTAAGTTTTTAATTATGTTTTCAGTTTCCTTAACTGATACTGGGTTATTCAGAACTTTTATATCTTCTTGATTCAGCTTTGGTAATTCATACATTTCTAGGAATCTGTTCATTTCTTGTGTTTTCCATCATATGAGAGTAAAGATTTTCGAAGTAAGTATTGATGATCTTCTGAATTTCCACAGGATCTGTAGTGATTTCACCCTTTTCCTTTCTCATTGCATGATTTTGAGTTTTTTCTTTCCTTTTTTTGATAAGGTTGGCTGGGGATTTATCACTTTTATTTATTCTTTCAAAAACCAACTCTTTGATTCATTAATCTTTTGTGTTGTTTTCTTAGTTGCATTAATTTCTGCTCTGACCTTTATAATTTCCTCCCTTGTATTGGCTTTGGGCTTGACTTGCTCTTCTTTTTCTACAAGCTTGAGGTGCAGCATTAGGTTATTGTGCTCATTCTGTTTTCCTGATGTGAGAATTTACCACTATAAATTTCTCTCCAAAGACTGTATTCACTTGTCCCACAGGTTCCAGTAAGTTGTATCTGCATTTTTGTTTGATTGTAGGTATTGTATAATTTCTTCTTTAATTTCATCTGTAACCTATTGGTTGTTCAGGAGGGTGTTATTTAATTTCCATGTGTTTATGGAGTTTTTGCAGTTTCTTTTGTCGTTAACTTCCAATTTCATTGCACTGTGGTCAGATAATATGCATGGTGTAATTTCAATTCCTTTGCATTTACTGAAGCACGTTCTATGGTCTGTTTTAGAGAATGTCTTGTGTGCAGCTGAGAAGAATGTGTATTCTTGTGTTGTTGGGTGGAACACTCTGTAAACATCTACTAAGTTCACTTGTTCACACGTTTTGTTCAGTTCTTTTATTTCTTTTCTGATTTCTTTTCTGAGTTGATCTATCTCTTTGTGACAGTGAGGTATTCAAGTCCCCTGTTACAATTGTGTTATTGCTTATTTGATTTTTCATGTCTATTAATATTTGTCTTATATAGTTGGATGCTCCCATATTTGGTGCATAGATATTTATGATTGTTGTCTTTTCTTCTTCAAGTTTTCCCCTAACAAGTATGTAGTGATCTTCTTTATCTCTTTTGATCATTCTTGATTTCAATTTCATATTGTCTACAAACAGAATAGCCACCCCTGCTTTTTTCTGGATTCCTCTTGCATAGAGTATTGTTTTCCATCCTTTGACTTTCAGTCTGTGAATTTTTTTCTTGTATACAGCATTGTTGGATTTTGTTTCTTGATCCATTCTGCTAGTCATTCTTTTGATTGGTGACTTGAGGCCATTTATATTGATGGTTATAACTGATATGCATTGGCTTATCTTTGTCATATTATTTTCTCATTTTTGTTTCCTTGCTTTTTCCCTTTGTTTAATTGCTTGCCCTGCCTGGTGGTTTCTTTCTGTTGTTGTTCTTGGAATTGTGGTCATTTTTATCTGTGTCTAGAATATCTTTCAGTACTCTTTGTAGGGTTAGTTTGGTGGTCATGAATTTCTTCAGTTGTTCTTTGTCATGGAAGTATCTTATTTCTCCATTAATTTTGAAAGATATTTTTGCATGGTACATCAATCTGGGTTGGGAGTTGTTTTCTTTCAGGGCTTGAAATACTACCCTCCAAGCTGTTCTTGATTTGAGGGTTCATGTTGAGAAGTCTGCCATGATTCTGATAGGGTTTCCTTTATAAGTGATCTGTTTCTTTTCTCTAACAGCTTTTAATATTCTGTTCTTGTGCTGAATATCTATGATCTTGATTATTATATGTCTAGGTGTAGATTTATTTTGGTCATGGCTAATGGGAGTGTACTATATGCCTCACTTATTGTATATCAGATTCTGTTCTCATGTTTGGGAAATTTTCTGTTATTTCTGCGAATAGTCATTTGTGTTGACTCCTTTTTCATTGACATCAGTCTTACGTTGTTTTTCTTTGTATAGTCTTGCAGCTGTTGAATTTTTATTTCTTGATCCCTTGTTATTTTTAAGAGATCTTTTCTTTTGTGATCACTAGCCGTGATCCTGTCTTCAAGGTCTGAAAGCCTGTCTTCAGTTTCATTCAAGCAGTTTTGCCAGCTTTCAGTGGAATTTTTAATATCCTGAATATCTGTTTGAATCCATTTCACGCATTCTATTTTTTCCTATATTAATCATTTCATGGTTTCCATCCTCTACCTACCATCATGTATTTTTTATCTATCTCTATTCTAGATTTACTCAGCAATTTCTTTATAAATGTTGACATTTCTTTTTTTACCTGAAAGATTATTTCTGATCTGATTTCCTCTTTAGCCTCATGAATTTGTTTTTTTAATTCAGTTGCTATCATTTCAGAAATTTCAAGTGTGTGTCTTCCATTTTCCTCTATCTCGTTGTTTCCTGGACTAGTTCTGGGTGGGCTGGAGGTCTGAGATTGCATCTTGCTTGTGCATCTTATCATTTTCTATTTTGAAAATTTTTATTTTGTTTTTTTTGTTGATCTTATAAATTCCTGTAGTAAGTAGCTATATCAGTAGTATCAAATTCTCTCTAGGAAAAGTCTGTTCCTCAAGGATGTCTGCTGCATGTGAGAGGTTCTTGACTTGTGTCTATTCCAAGATCCTACCTTCCCAGTTAATTAAGAGTGAAATGTCGGTATCTGTTTGGTTCAGTCCCCAGTTCTTTGGTGCTGGGCTGTGGTGAGGTTATTACCCCAGAATTTCCAATATTATTACAGAAGGGAGAACAACTGATTACCACAGATATGATATTCTAGCTAAAGTAGTATAATTAGCATTAACACTAGTATCAAGCACAGTTTAGAAGCTGACAAACTGTGGTAGGTATTAATTTTGTACCTTAAACCATAGGAACAAAATCTACAGTTATATAACAGAACCGACTATAAATTGGGCGTTTGTAGTCAGAGTGTTTCCCCTTAGTAAAGTGATTTTACCCTGTGGTAGGGAGATTTTAGAAGGATAGTAGATATAACAAAGATAACTGAAAAGAAAGTAGAAGCAAGGCTGGAGAAAAGGATGATCACACACACTTTTTATGCTACTAGTCCCGCCTGTTCATCCTGTTCACCTTAGTTGCAAACCTGCTATGTCACTGGTGTTCCCTCTGGTCTCTGGGCCTTCCCACAAGGTTCACCTCAGTCAGGGCAGCAGTGAGGGGAGGGGCTGTTCTCTCAGCCTTCCAGCATGGTTCACCTGGGCCACAGCAGTGGTAGCAGTGGCAATGGGAGGGCCACCCTTTGTGCCTTCACCTGGGTCCTGGCAAAGGTGGTGTTGTTCTTTTTCTTTTTTTTTTTTTTTTTGAAACAGGGTCTCGCTATGCGGTTCAGGCTGGCCTTGAGCTCACTTTGTACCCCAGGCTAGTCTTGAACTCACAACAATCTTCCTGCCTTAGCCTCAAGTGCTGGGATTACAGGCATGCACCACCACACCTGGCCTCTTCTTCTTGAAGCTATTTCCTTTCACTGTTTTTCTTACCCACTTCCCTGCAAACTCACTTTTTATTGATCTCAGGTCATTTCACTATTTAAAAGGAGATAATAAAGAATTGCAGCTGATCACAATTTAGGGGAAATATAAAACTCCAGGGATCTTTTCCAAATCCTTTCATTCGATCTACCAGTGAAAATAATTACCTATATATAGTTGAATTTGATATTTTTGCACTTTCTCAAAATATGGCATAGATATTCTGAGGGTAACTTAAACAGCCTGTAAGTTATTGAAACTGTTTTCATATTATGTAGCATTTCAGAGTTGCTAAAATTCTAAAGTATTAGTTGTATCTTCCTCTTTAATCATCACCATTAACCAGTGTATTTTTGGGTTTTGTTCCTTTGGCTGTTTTGAGACAGGGTCTGACCTTGTAGCCCCAGCAGCCCTCAAACTCATGATCCTTCTACCTCAGCCTGCCAAATGCTGGGATTACAGCCGTGCACCACCACACCCAGCTTATATTTTTAAATGTAAAATTGTATTCTTTAATCTGAAGATAAAAGATTTCTTGAAAATCAAATTTTTGTTCCTATCAATGACAGTATATTTTGTTTCCTTTACAGCATTCATTCAGTCGGAGAGCATAATAGAAGTACTACGTTTTGATGATGGAGGGCTACTACAGGTAATTTTTTTAAGTTGAAGAATTACTCCAGTGTTACGCCTTGAATAACATGATTGTTTTTCTTTTAAAAATGTAACAGATTTCTCCAAAATATTATTTTATTAGCTTTATGTTTAGATAGGTCAGTACAGTCATTAGTGTTACTAAAACTTTCTCAGCTAAATGAATTATCTTTTAGATTAAATATTTCTTTAAAAAGCAGACTTATTGTAGCATCAAAGGCCTGTAAAGCAGCTAATCGTTAGTGTGTGGCAAGTGTGTTATGCCTATGGGCCTGGGGTCTGGGTTAGATTAAGAACTGTGGAATCCTTGATGAAAATTTGTTTTATTGTTTCATAAAATAAAGAATATAAGTAGAAAAAGAACAGTGGAATCCATGGAAATCTTCCAGAGTATAGAGGCAGAGAGTAACACTAAATTCAGATTTGGACCTCAAAATACTTATCTAGGAGAAGATAGAGTTCTCTAGACCTTGTAACTATTGTAGATCTCATTTAGGTCAGACTCCCACTTGCTATCCTAGATACATTTTGAAAATATTGTGCATAAAATTTGAAAATGTCATCTAATATCATTTCATTCCTTTCAGGTATAGTTCAGATATTGCTGTGAAGCCTAATTCAGGCTTTTCAACTAAAAAGCAAATCTAGAATTTGAGAACTTAAAGAGACCAAAAAAGCTACCTACACTAATCCTCTGATTTTTATAATAGGCATTGTCTCCCTTCTCCCAAACCTTTATCATATAATATACTTGTCATTGCTGTACTCACCACCATCATCATGATAGGATTTGATTTCAAGTACCATGCTGTGTGGAAGCATAACTGATAAGATTTTATTCATTTTCTATTTAAGGGAAACTAAGGTGTAGGTTAAAAAAGTGCCCAAAATCCCATGACTTTATGGAATGGCACTGGCACGAGGATCACTGTCTTTTCACCCTGGGTATGATCATTACTTTCCTTATCATATGATACTGCACATGAATGTATTTTTTTTTTTACTCATTTATAACTAAATGACTTAAATAATTATGAAAACCATCCCCTGCAGTTATTATAAAAGCAAGAAAGTAAAATTAGATCAAGACAATAGAGAAATTAATACTACTAGGGACCTAGAATGAGATTGCTATTTGCATTTTGGCAGTTTAGATTTAAATTTCATTTACTAAGTTAAGGAGAACAAGATCAAAAGTGATGGATTTTAAGAACCTTTTTCTCTGATATTGAAGCTAGTAAGTATTCTGGAAGACAAATTTTTCTTCTAAAATGTCAGATAAATTTATTCAGCTGGGTGAGGGGTGCAAGCCCCAAGTTGAGGGGAAACTGCAAGTTTCAGCCCAGCCTGAGCAATATAGTGAGATCACCCCCCATTTACAAAAAGCGAATTCATACCTGCACATAAGATATTTGAGGAGCACAGCAGAAAGACTTTATATAACTTCTTATATTTAAAAACCAAATAAAAACTGAAGATAATATAGTGAGTTCTGATTTTGTTAAACCTTTACACTAGAAAATGACATTAGTCTCATTTTTCTAGTTCTCTATAATCTGTTTCAAGGTGAGAACATAGAGCACTTGTAAAATGAACGTTTTAACTATCTCCCTGTAGGTGGCTCTTTGCAGGATCTGGAGGTCTGAATTTCTGAAAATTCCATAAGTGTAGTTCCTTATTGATTGAGGAAGTGTCAGTGGCCAGTAGAAAGTAGACACTAGAAAAAGTAGACATTAGGTTGCCAGTTGGTAATCAGTTCTGAACATTCTGGAGCATGATCTGTGTTTTTGCAGAGGGAGATGTTGGGCTGTGCCTGGATGGAGTTGGCAGTGGGAGAACATGTGGCCTAGGAACATGTGGCCTAGGAGAACATGTGCTCTTTGGGTCTGCTCAGATGCATGGACGAGGCCTGATTGACACCTCAGAATTCTATGGCAGTAGAAAAGTGTTAAGGGCAGGTGATACTAGTTGATTACCTCCGCCACAGTTAAACCTCACTAAAACTGCAAATGGCTGATGTTGAGATGTATCTCCTTTTTTTGAATAGATGTGTATGAATTATTAATGTCCTTGAAAAATATTTTCCCAGAAACAAGTTTTGATTTTGACATAATGTTATTTTTTCTAACTAATTTCCCGGTAGGTTTGACTATGTCATAGCAATTCCTGATTTCTTATGGTATGACTAGACAGAAGAATGTACCTGTACCATTTCCATGACAGAATATGTATCAGAATGGGTTTCTCTAAATTAAATTTAAGGGCTGGGGATATAGCTCAGTGGCGTAAGCGCCTGCCTGGCAAGCGCGAGGTCGTGAGTTTGATCCCCGGTACCGCAAAAAAAAAAATTAATTAATTAATTAATTAATTAAATTTAAGCTAAAACAGGGAGAAGGTCAAAGCAACAAACTTATTTTACATTATTTAAAATGTGAATTTTGCAGAAGTACGTTCTGTTCCAGATCTGGAATTTATGTTACCTTCTTGTGGCTTGGCTCACACTAATTTTTTTAATCCTGAAACTAAATTAATAACATACATACCAGTAGAAGATGCCGAGTCATAAAAATACATACTAGAAAGATTGGACTTGTTTTCCTTAGTTTTTAAAGATAGGGAAAGTGAAGTTCATAAATAATTTGCTTATTATTCCCAGAGCAGAAATCTAACATCCAGTTAGTTTCTGGCATGTCTCGTTTCAGAACTCTTCCCACAGCATGTCACGTGTGCCGTCTGTGAGACATGATTCATGGGTGACCATTTGTTACACAGTGACTTAGCCCATGTTTTCTTATAGTTAGTGCTTTGACCATTGTCATTCCTGATTAGCAAGACTGCTAGGATTTGGTATATAGAATGTGTGAAGATCAGAGGATTCCAAAGGTGGACAGGGACACAGAAATCTGCGTTAAGATTCATCACCATAGGATTCCCTCTGTGATGTATCTTAACCATCATTTCATCCTAATGAACAGAATGGTCCCTTCCTACCCTATATTTTTGAAATATTGTAAAACAAAATAACAAGAGATTTTTATTTCTTCCACTTATAAGCATTAATCTGTTTTCTAATCTAATTTTCATATAAACAAATGAAGATACAGCAGAGGAAAAAAGCTAGCTAGCCGTGTATTTTTGTCACTCTTCTACCAGGATAATAAACAGAATTTTAAGATGTTAGAAAGCAAGTAGAAGAATACTCATGTGTGGAGAGTATATGCAATGTTGTCTTTTAAAACTTAATACTAAATATAGGAAATCATATTTTGTAAATGGAACTCTAACCACCTAAATTAGGGACCTATATTCAGTTTTCTCCCAAAGAGTATAAGAGAGGTGTAAAATTTTGATTAATTTGTTATTTCTTGTCTTCAAAGTGTTCAGTGTGAGGTATATATAAATGAACAAAATGTGGGTATTTTTCACACACCAAATACCCATGTGAGTACCAGCCACCTACCTTATATACTAAAAATGAGAAACAAGCCAGCACTCTCCAATTCTGCACTGTTGTGACTGCTGCTATCTCTTGGTGAACATATGTGTATGTTTCTTGTTAGTAGGGTGCAGTTGCCAGGACATAAGGTATGTGTATCTTCACTTAGATAATGCCATATAATTTTCCACAGTGGGGGCACCAGTTTATAATCCCATCATCAGGAATTCCTGTTGTTAACACTTCAAAATGTATGCACTTGTTCACCTTCTCACACACCTTGTCTTGCTGTGTCTCACCATATCTGAATAGTGGTTTTATTTGCATTTCCTGATTCCTTTTATGTTTATTTGACCATTTATATATCCTCTCAGGTTGCTTGTCTTTTATGCTGTTGTTTTGTAGACATTCTTTATAAATTTTGGGTGTAATTATAACCATGACATCCCTGGAAGAATAACAAAAATTAATTCCATTACATAAGTTCATTAGTGATTACGTGTATTGGAAATGTCTTCTCTCAGTTGATGGGTTGTTTTTTTGAATTATGAAATAGTGACTTCCTAAGAACTGAAATTCTAAATTTTAATGAATTTTAGTCTATCGATCTTTTCATTATGTTTAATACCTTTATGTCTTATTAAAGGATTTTTGTTGTTGTTGTTGTTTATTGAGACAGTGTCTCACTATGTATTTCAGGCTAGCCTTGAACTCAATATGTAGCCCACACTGGCCTTGAACTTACAGCGATCCTCCTGCTTCAGTTGGCATTATAGGCATGCCCCACCATACCCAGCTCTGTTAAAGGATTTTCTTTTCCTGTCCCTAGATTATAAAGATACTGTCTCGTGTGATCGTCTAAAATTTAAAATTTTGTTCTTCTGCCTTCCGCAATTATAACTACAGCCAAAATAATTTTTGTTGTTGGTATGAGGCCAGCTTTTATTTCTCTCAAATTCCGTTGTCCTACCACGTTTTCTTGAATATTCCCCAGTATTTTCTTTCCATAGTATTCTTTAGTGACTTACTATACTGTACTATAAGTACTATACTATAAATAACTATACATACCATAAATAAACTGTGTATGCAAGACTCTGTTTGTGGGCTTTTGTATTCTATTTCTTGGGTTTACTAATCCCTATTCCATACTGTCTTAATTTCTATAGTTTTTAAGCTGTTGGTTTTGGGTAGAGAATGTCCTCTCATTTTATTGTTTTTCAGTAATGCCTTGATTATTCTTTGCCTTTGCCTTCAATTTGTGTTTTTAAAATTAGCTTTACACTTAAGCACTTTGGGGGGATTTTTATTAGGATTACACTGAATCTGAAAAATGAGTTTGAAAAGAATTAAAAACTCTCTGTGGATAGCTAAGATGTATACATATATATATATATATATATATATAATATTAATATATACTGTGTAGAATAATTAATAGTATCTTGACAAGTACAGTTTGGCAGAACGTTCTGTTACGACTAACAGTAGAACACGAGAGACTTAGAAGCATCTACCTGAGCCTCTTGAGTCAGACTTAACATTTCTTTGGAAACTCAGTTACAGTGATGTGAGAAACCTAAGCCGCATGGAAAGGCCACTTGCAGACCTGTGGTCAGAAGGCCCAGTTGAGGTCCTTGGTGGCAGCCAGCCCCACTTTCCCTTCATGTAACAGCAACTCCGTCTGAACGTTTCAATGAGTGCAGCCTGAACTCATATCTGCCTGCAGCCACAGGAGAGACTTCAACTTGAGAACTAGCCAGTTAAGCCCAGTCAACCCCAAGGAGTGGGAGAGATGATAATAAATTGTTATTTTAAGAAACTAAACTTTGGAGAGATTTATTTGCAGCAGTAGATAACCAGAACTGCTCTGTATTCAGTTTTCTTCCACTATTTCAAAAAAACCCTTTTTCACGTACCTGTATAATGAGACCCTAGTCGAATCTTGGTAGAGCTACCTTGTTGGTAAACACATCAGTGTAGAGGAGGGTGAGGTACCCTTATCCATTGCAAGAACTCAGAAGCTCTGCAGGGTACTGTTCCCCAGATCCTTTTAGAATGAAACTGAAATTGTTAAGTATAGCACTTTCTTGAGTTCTGTGACGGGGGATTATGGTAAACCCCTGGATTTATAGCTGGCTGGTTAAATATGCAGGTCACCTAGCTACCCCTGAACGTGAGACTGTTGTCTGAAATGAGAGCTGTCTTGTTAGGGACTATCCCTTCAATCTGTAGCTTCTGATGCTAACTTGGGATAAAGGTTAGCATCAGAATTGTACTGCAGTATGCCATTAATACTATATTTTCCATTATTTATCTTGAAAAGGCATATTTATATTGGGTTGTCGTGGGTCACAAATTTCCTTATGTAGGATGTAATGGTCCTACAAATAAGATTCTGATATTACTTCTGTTATTCTTGTGAGCCAGAGGTTGGCAGACTTTCTTCTGTAAAGGACCAGGTTCTGTTTTAGGGTTTGTGTACCAGTCTCTGTCACTAATAGTCTTTTGTTGTAGTATAACAGCAGCTATCGGCAGTATGTGAGGAATGGGCATAAAACTTTGTAAAACTCAGTGGCAGACTGGACTTGGCTTATGGGCTGCAGATGACCAACTTCTAAATTGTTTTGGAAATAGGCTTGCTGTTCTTGAGAAAAAAGAAGGAGATGGGATTTTGACTTACACTGAAGGCTAGTAGTATTCCTCTTTTGTGTTAAATACAGTACTTCTGTTAGAAAAGAAATATATGCTTATCGAAAATTTGTAAAATACAGAAAAATAATAAGCAAGTACAAGTAATATTTATTGGCTATATTTATTGCCAAGTACTAGACACTCCAGTAAATTCTTAAATACGTGAGATAATTATTAGTTTAATGATCATTTTTCCAGGTAGGTAATGTATGAGAGATTAAATAACTTAACCAAATAAATGACTAGAGAGTGATAAAGCTAGAATTCAAAACCAAGTGTTTGACTCTAAAAGTTCTTAACCATTATGCTCTACAGGAACAGCAAGGGAATTATCTTGGGATCCCACTACTGAAATATAATACAAATAACAGTTCAGCTTACTTCCTTTAATTATTTATTCTCTGCAAGCTTAGCTTTGTTTTCTCATTCTATATAGTCAGTTTTACAATATGAAGCTAATACTGTACCTAGAGCAGCCATTTCTCATCAAGTCATGGTTGATTAGTTATGGCTGGACAATGTATGGGGTGCCAGATCTTTATTAAAGGATATTGTCTGTGTAGCTCTGTGGAGTTGTCAGAATGCTCCTTTATTTTGCAGTTTTTCCCAAGGTTATTTGGTTAGTGAGGGCAGAGATATTACTTGAGCGCAGGGTTTTGTTTTTTTGTTTTACTTTAAAGCATAGCACTATCTGCCCCCCCACTTCATCCCCATTTGAATCTTTTCTCTCTTCATACTATTTCTTGCCCTGTACTAAAAGTAGGTAGTAGTCTCAAAGAGTAAATAGCTTTCCAAAAACAACCTTTAAAACTGGGAACAAAAAAACACTTAAAAAAGATACTGAAAATACATAGACAAACCTCATACCTTGTATAAAAATTAACTCAAAGTGTGTCAGAAACTTAAATATGAAACTTAAAACGATGATAAAACCTTTAGATAATCATTGGAGAAAAGTTTCAGGATACAAGGGTAGGCAGAGTGTTCTTGACATAAACATAATCCAGAAAGGAAAGATTGATGAATTTAAAACAGGCTGTGCAGAAAACCAGATGGAAAAGGGTATAAGGATAAAATACAGTCTAGAGGAAAATAACTAGAGGCCACATCTGACACAGATCATTTCTAGAGTATGTAACACTCCATAGAGTGAAAGCACTAAAGGGGACATGCACGTGAAAAGTTTGTCAACATCATCCAAAAATGGAAAACCCCACATACACAAACTGGTGAGAACACCAGATCCAGAAAAGGATGTGGAGAAATCAGATTGCTCGCACCTTGCCAGTGAGTATATAAGTGGTGCGGCCAGTGAGGAAAACAGTTTGGCACATATTGAGAAAATTAAATGTGCATTTACCATATGACCCAGCAGTTGCACTCTTGGGCATTCTCTTAGAGAAATGAAAACTTAAATTTTCACTAAGACCTGCATATAAATGTTCACAACAGCTCTATTTGCAATTGTCAAAACTTGGAAACAACTTAGATGGGTTTCAGTAGGTGATTAATTAGACTGTGGTAAATCTACACTGTGGAGTACTTCTTAGCAATGACTAGGAATGAACTATTGAAACACACAACTTAAATGATACACTAAAGAGTACTAGCCCAAGTGAAAAGAGCCAGTCCCCAAAGGTTATATATGTGTGATTCCATTTATATGACAGTTTTGAAATGGCAAAACTTTAGACATGAATAGTAGAGTAGCAGTTGCCAGACATGAAAGGGGAGATTGATGCTGTGAAAGGGCACACAGGCTTCTGTGGGTGCTGGAACTCTTCTGTATCTCAACTGTGATGATTGATACTTGAACCCACACAGGTGGGAAAAGTGTAGAACTAAGTACCCACAAACACATAGATGTGTCTAAGTAAAACTAGGGAAATCTGAGCGAGATAGATGGGTTACATCAATGTTAGTATTACGATTGTGGTACTATCCCATAGTTTTTATAGAATGTTACATTGGGGGGAAATTAAGTAAAATGTGCTTTTTTGTGTTATTTCTTAAAATTATATATGAGTCTCAACTATCTCAAAAATTACATTAAAATATATACACATGTGCAAGCACGGGAAGCAAAAGTTACATCTGAAGAGATTCCTGTTTGTGAGAAAAAAAAAAATCCTTAAAACTGGCTTACCCATTTTCAGTGTGAAATTACTTGCAGAGAGCCTTATGGGGGAGGTTAAGTTGATGAGAACCAAGACCACAGGTTGGGATAATCAAAGCTGATTCATGTTCTGTCCCCACTCATGTCCTGGAGGATGTATGCAGTTTTCTGTCTGAAGGAAATGTGGCTCCTCTTCTCACCCATATTCTTAGGGAAAGCTATTCACATGGCACCCAACAAGGCTTCCTGGTACCACTGATTTGTGTACGTGCTCCTGCTACCAAGAAGCCTGAGTGCGAGGGTGCTACAGACCTTACCTTCTTTCCAGTGCCATTTATGCCAGAGATACAGACCCAGTTCTGTAATAAATTGCATTTAGTTGAATTTCTTTCCAACAAACTTAAGTCATCAGTTTAATAATAATGCAGTATATAGGAATGGCCACATTAAAAGCTGCTAGCAATAATATGGCCTGCTTTACCTCAGATAAGCTTAAAGAATTCAGTATTAAGCATATATAATTTTACAAAGAAAGTCTCCTAGGACCTGGAATGTAGCTCAGCAGCACAGCACCTGCCTGGCAAGCACAAGGTCTGAGGACGATTCCTGGTGCTCCCCCGCAAAAACAGTCTCATCATGTGTATGTAGTAATAGACCTGATCAAGGAATTTGAATTCTTACTCATACCATATGATCCTGGACTACTGCTGATCTGAACCATTAAGAGGCTTAGTTTCTTTGTCTGTTAAGTATAATCCTATGTATATTTCCATTGTCTTAAGAAGAACTAGTAGAAATTGAGACACAGTTGGTAAGACAAGTATATATTTGCTTTTAATTCAAGGAGATGTTGTAGAAATAAAAATTGTATTATTGGTATCTCTATAAAAATCAGATTATAGTGTGGATTTCAGTATTTACATTTTGTACATGGTAATTCATTGTATGGTGTATCAGTCAGGATTTTACTAGAAAAAGATAAAACACAAGATATACGAATGTAAAAGAAATTACAAGTTTGGCATACGACAGTCAGCCACAGAGTTAGATGAGGAAGCGTGCAGAGGGTGTCTGCACATTGGAGACCGAAGGACTCAGTCCAAGGTCTGGAGTTCACTACAGTGTCCTGTGCAAGTCCGCATCAGGAGGCCAATGGGTCTGCGACAGAAGGCTGATGAGTCTGCACCAGCAAGTTGAAGGATCCAAGGCAGAAGACAAAGAGTTTGCACTAGAAGCCAGGAGATGAAGTCCAAGCTAAAGACAAAGACTGGAGCTCCTCCAGAGAATGGAAGCCCCTCTGTCCTTGCTCATTTCCCTTTTATATCATCTAGGTGATGAGCCACCCTAGGGTGTAGAATTGCTGAGCCGATTTAGTTAAACTTTTAAACTTCTCAACTTGACACAATCAGTCAACCACTACATATGGGAAGTAGAAAAAGGCTGCATTTTAGAGTGTTTATCGGCATCCCTGATTTCTGTCACCTAGATGCAGGTAACTCTTTGGTTTCTGACAATTGAAAATGCCTTTAGACATGCCAAATACCTCCAGGTAGACAAAATTGCCCTTAGTTGAATACCACTGAGCTATAGGAATAACGCTGTTTGTGTTTTTATAAGAATGCCACACATACAGTTTTGCAGTTAGTCATTTGATTGGAAGAAGTCTATTTCCCTTCCATACACCCCTTTTTGGAGTTGGAGGTACTTTCTGAAAGAGGCTGTATTCACATTGGTCTGGAAACTGCAGCCTAGTGATGAGCGAGGCTCAGGCTGGAGTCATGTGCAGCAGAACCGTGGAGTCAGAGCTGCAGCTCTAATTGTCTATTCTGGATAGATGGGCAAGTGAAAAGTACTAATTGCAAGTCACTGTGATCCTTTGAAACACTCTAGGCATGTCATAATTGATAGAAAGTCCAAATACATGGTAGAGGCTTCTTCTAGGGCCCGGAGTCCTCCTGATAAACCCTTGTCTCTGGGTGTTTATTCATAAAGTTCAAAGGTCTCTGCCAGTCATATTATCTTCTAGGGAGTTCCTTATGTTTAAGGACACAGTTATCTTTTTCATGTGATTTTTGACCATTTTGGTTTAAGGAATTGTCTGTTCTTGCTCTTTGCTCACAATGTTCCTGTTCCCATTTTTGGCTCTTCATGTTGAATTACAAATATTTTCACATGTTAAGTCTCTTGGTAGTTTTTAATGTTGTAACTTTTACTTGCTTGCCTTTGTCCTTTTGTAGGCATTTTTACCACCTATTTTTGCTCACTTTCTGATACTTGAATTAAATGTTTATAGTTGGGTTTTAATTTTTAAATACAACCTTTTTGTTTTTTTTTTAAGAATGTCTCATTTACCCTTACTAAAGATGTGTTCTTTTTCATCTATCCCATATTTTCCATAAATTGTATGCATCCTTGAGGCTTTTTCTTTGTTGTGTGTATGTTTCTGTTCTTGGTTCAGTTCCATTGATCTGACAGCATCACATTGCTTTGATTACTACAGTTTTTAAAAATTGCAGTGAGATGTATGTAACATAAAAAATTTACATTTTACCATGTTTAAATGTAAGTTCAGCAGCATTAAGTACATTCACACTGTTGTGCAACCACTGCAATCATCCAGCGCCAGAGCTTTTTTCATCTTCCATACCAAAACTCTCCCATTAAATAATTCCCCATTCCTCCATCTCCCTTCCTTCTAGCAATCTAGATTCTATTTTCTGTCTATGAATTTGACTGTTGTAAATATAGTACCTCATATATGTGGAATCATGCTGAATTTATCTTTTGGGACTAGTTTATTCTACTTAGTATAGCGTAGGATTATTCAAGTTTCGTCCATTGGAGTATGCATCATTTTCCTTCTTTTTAAGGTTGAATAATTCCATAAAGTGTATGAACCATGTTTTGTTGATCTCACAATGAAATTCTTTGGTTGTTCTACTCTTTCACTGTTGTGAATAATGTTGCTGTGAATGTGCTTTCATACAATATCTGAATCCTTGCTTTCAGTCTCTTGGGATATATACCCAGAAGTGGGATTGCTGGGTCGTATGGTAATTTGTTTAATTTTTTTGTGGAACTGCCATGCTATTTTCATAGTGGTTCTGCTGTTTTTTGTCACCACTAGCAATGTACAAGTGTTCCAGTTTTTTCACATCCTTGCCTACACTTATTTTTGTGGTTTTTAAAAAGTATAACCATTCTAATGAGTATGAAGTGATACTGTTGTGATTTTGGTTTGCATTTCCCTTTTGATTAGTGATGTTAAGCATCTTTCCATGTGCCTAAGGGTCATCCGTATGTCTCCTTTGGAGAAATGTCTGTCTATTCAAGGCCTTTACTCATTTTTGAGTCAGATTATGTTTTTCTTCTTGAACTGCAGGTATGCTTCATAGTGTTTAGATATTAATCTTTCACCAGATACGTGATTTGCAAATATTTTCTCCCATTCTTTGTGCAGTAGATACAATTTTCATAGTGAAAGTTAAAGGAATTTTTAAATACAGAAAAAGAACTCAGTGATCACTCACCTCCTAGTCAGATAGACCCAACAATTAACGTTTTTCCGTATTTGCCTCATGTATATGTACATGCAAACACCCAAATTATATTGCTGAAGCATAATTAATTATAGACACCCTTATAGGTTACATAGTATCCACTTTCAAAAATAGGAACTTTTCCCTCACCTGCCATTTTCCCCTATATACGTTCTCCAAAATACTATTTCAAAATAATGTAGAGAGTCTGCCAAAAAATGTATATACACTTCAGGAATTGAAAAACTTGTATAAATATTTTAATACTAAATTTATTGAGACATCATAAGATTAATACAAGTTACCTGCCTCTCCAATTAGAAAAGGTGCTCAAAGTGGTGGCCATTAGCTTCCAGGCATTTATTAGTATGGTGAACTGCTACCTGGATAACCTTGGTCATTGAGATTGTTGCAATGAACTTTTAGTTTTTTCTCTGAGAGCCAGCAGTGTCGTGGGTTTTCTGCAATATATGACATCCTCTAGGGTCTCCCCTGAGGGGTAACACCATCTGTTGAAAAAACATTTCGTGAAGTATATATACATATTTTGGCAGATTGTGTATATTAATGGGATGACATGCCATAGTACTGGTGCTTTTTCTGATTAAAGTGTAGCAGCCTGCTTTTGGGCAAGGCCACTGATGGTGTTCCTTGAAGTGCTGGCATTTTCTCACACAGTGTTAAAATGCTCACGTCCCTCTTCCCTTAAACTACAATGGTGGCCTCCCAGTATCCTACTTTCTGTGTTTTCCTTTTCTAATTCATCATCTCTGTTGTGGCCAGAACAATACTTTAAGCCATGTCAGTCTGTTTCTTACTCTTTCAGATCCCTTGTGTTTCATTTAGTATACAATATCCAGACTGCTTATCATGGCTTCTTAGCTAGACACAACACAGCCTGGCTCTTGCCTAGCCCTCCAGCCTAGATAGAGAGCTGAGTAAATCTGCTGTGTGTTTCTTAAACATACCAAGCTGGTTCTTTTACTAGAGCCTTTGCACTTTTCCTCTGTTATCATCCATGTTACTTCCACGCTACTCTTTATCTTTCAGGTTTTAGTGTGTTAGCTGTCCAGTCAAGCTTTCCTCATGACGTATTAAAATACATCATCTGCTCATTCCCTTGCACAGCACCTTTGCAGCACTTTCTAAATCATTTTTCAATGAGTACCTACTAATGCCATGCTAGATGACTCTTCTTCCCATCCCTGCTAAGCTCTGTGACAGCAGGGACCATTGGACATGAGCAAACAGCTCACAGTTGGTAAGAGGTGGGTGGTGAGGGGCATATGCGGTCCCACATGAAGTGCCCATGAAAGAAACTCTTGTAGGATTTGTATTTTTTGGCAAAACAAATCACATTATTGTATATTATTGCTATATGCATTTAAAACTAGATCCAAATTATTTTCTCACTTGAATTACGTAAATGTGACCAGTCATTTCATATGATTTGGGGATCAACTTTAATCTGAAAATCCAAATGTATATTGATGAAAATTGAAGTACAGTAAGTATTTTGAATATCCCGTATGTGTATAGATAAAGATTTGGTTTTAGTATTTTCATCATGATTTTCTTCCTTTTACAGACTGAGACAACACTTGGACTCAGTTCATATCAACAGAAAAGGTAAGGCTAATATATTCAGTAAGATAGCAACATATTTTCAGATCCTTCCAAAGGATTCTGCACTTCTCTCCTTCAACTTCCCTAGAATTTTGTTATGTTTTTTGTTTTTTTTGGTGAATAGGAAATAGCAAATTACAAATTGCATTGTATCATGTATTTCTGAGTATTACATGTGGAAAATCAAGTCTAAATCTGAATTTGCTTGTGATGCAATTATGTATCATGCCTCTATGATAGTCAGCTCTCTATTATAACAAATGCCTGAGAGAATCAACTTGTGAAGAGAAAAGGTGTATTTTTGAATCACAGTTTTAGATGTTGTAGTCCATGACAGGTTGGCCCCATTACTGTGGACCTGCGCCAAGGTAGCACACCCTGGCAGGAGCACATGGCAAAGCAAAACTCACCTTATCACCACAGAGCTAAGAGAGCAGTGACAGGTTGGGGTCCCATAGACTTCTTCAAGGGCACACCTCCAATGACCAAAAATGTCCCACCAGGTCCTGGCTCTTACAGCTTCCAGTAGGTCCTCGTGGAGACCAGGCCTCCAGCACAGGGGCTTTCAGGGGACATTGAAGATCTGAATTGTAGCTCTCCCCTGTCACATACGGAAGGCTCTTACTCTGAGCTGCCACTGCCCTTGCTTTGAAAGAAGAGCATCTCCGTGACTTCTTTTGTGGCCACCTCTGCCTTTTATGCTGCCTTCACTTCCCAGTGGTCTGCTTGCAGGTCCCTGAAGCAGCTCAGTGCTAGGAAATCAAGCCTTATGATTCAAAAAAGCCCCTTTAAACACAGCTTTCCTTGTCATTTCTTTCACCTCAGGATTTCTTTACCTCAGGCATTGTGAAAATACACACAAGCATGTGAATTTCAAAATGCCTGCCATGCCTCCCCACCCCTAAATTTTCGGTCTTTTAGTACCTTTTCATCTCCCTCGGAGAAAAGAATAAAAGGAAGATTAACCGGCCTGCTTCTCTTTCTGTATTCAGTCAATGCCTGCTGCATAAGGGGAATGAAAGTTAAAGACAACTGGTCCCTCCCTTAGCTGTTTCATGTTCACCCCACAATTTACTGATTGCTCCCTTAAGGATCCATAGACTTAAGGGGCTGAGCTCAGAAGCCTCAGCATACTGGTGCAGTTGCAGTTCCTGTTTGCCAGGAACAGCTGGCCACCCTCCAGCTCCTGTTCTCCTGAGTGCCCTTGAGTAACAGTTGGATTGCAGGCAGTGCTAGCAGTGGATTCCCAGACAGTGAGCCCACTGCATAGACTGTAAAGCTCAGTTGTTTTACAGTGAGTATTTTTAGGAGTATGTTTTATTCTGATGCAATGCCTGTTCCTGAACAGAGCAAAATAAATTTATCTTTAAAACTCACCAATAATCTGATGAAATCAGGCAACCAAAGTAGTAAAGGCAACACAAGATGCCCTTGCCCTCACTGTCATCAGGAGAGGGAAACATTTCCTCCTCATGGACCTCGATGCTTAGAGTACATCTGTGAATGTCCCCAGCCTGCAAAATGCAGATGCATCAATAGAGAATTTTATTTTGAGAGAAAGATGTCAAATAGTCATATGAGTAGGACAATTAAAACTTTACTTCTTCACAATACAATAATGAACCCCTTCAATAATTGCCACTTTTGCTTTTTTACACATACCTGCGATAATACGACACCTTTTCCCTGTTACACTATCTGTCCTGATACTTGTGCACTGTTTGGACTTCCCTGCCTGTAAATGCTGCCCAATATTTCAGTATTTTTGGTACTAGGGCACATTGTCTCCAGGCCCCTGCGAGTCTAGTCTGGTATCTCCTTGGTTGGAATGTCTAAGAACTCTAAAACACTCTGATGCATCTAGAGCCAACATAGGAGACATAAAAGCACACTGTTTGTCTTTGTGCTTCTTCCTTGATCCTTTATACCAACTGATAGGAAATCAGCGATAGAACCAAGCTGATCTACATTAATGAAGATAATACTTTTATCCATGATGAAAATCTAAGTTTTCAGTATTTTCTCAGTATAATGAAGAATTTCCATGAACACACAGTCATATTCTCAGTTCAGTTTCCACTTACTTATGATCTTTATCTAACAGATTACTCCAGACTTGGAGGCACAAAGTTAGGAATTCAAGCAGAGCACAGCAAAGATGACTCGTCTTTGCCTTGTGATAATCTGGGGTCTCAGCTTTGTGATGATCTGAAACTTCAGACCTACAAATGACTCAGCTAGGAGTGGAGGCCTGGTCACTCATGTATTGATGCCAATGTGTTGCTGGGACCTCAGCTGGCTGTCACCTGGAATGCCTGTATGTGGACCTCGGAGTGGTCTTTCATATGGGCTGGTTTGGGCTTCACTGAAACCTGGTGGCTGGATTCTAGGAGTGAATCTTAGTCCCAAAGAGAACCCGTGGAAATTGTATTGCCTTTTATGACCAACCCTAGGAAACTGCATAGTTACTTGTGTCATATGTTGTTAGTTAACAAGTAAATTAAGTTTGCAAGGGTTCAAGACAGAGGCAAGGGAGAAATCTCCACTGATTGAGGGAAGGATGTCAGAGAATTTGCAGACACATTTTATAACCAACATATTTCACATTTTATATGTGTGACCAGGACCATGAATCAGATACCATTAGTATCACGTTGGTATGCAATATCCATATGGCACTGAATGAGGGGCAAAAACACATCCTTGCTATGCATGCTATAACAAAATAACCATAGACTGGGCTCTTTATTCGAATGGACATTTATTTGTCTTAGTTCTTGAGGCAGAGAAGTATAAGATCCAAGGTTCTGGCTGACTTCCTCTCTGGTGCGGGCTCTCTTCTTGGCTTGTTCTCTTCTTGCTGTGCCCTCACAGGCAAGGAAGGAGAAAGGGATGAGAAAGCGGGTGAGAAGGAGGGCCAGCAACGTATAGATACACATAACAAAGGGAGAGAGGCAGAGAGTGCTCTGGTGTCTCTTATAATGGCACTAATCCCATCATGAAGACACCATCTCATGCCCTCATTTAAAACCAGTTACCTCCCAAAAGCCTCCCTCCAAATACCATCAGACTGGGATTTGTAGGCCTTCAGCATTTGAGTTTCAGAGGAACACAGCTCATAGTAACATCCAGATCCAGATATAGATTCTGTGCCTATCAAACAACTGAATACTACAGAGCTATATTTATGCATTACCCTTAAAAAGTCATTGTTAAAACACCTATGGCATAGAAAAACAAATACAGTATCTGTATGTATCTGGCATATGATAATCACTGTCTGTAGTTACCTGGCACGTAGCTCTACACTTGAAGAATTTAGCCTGCGTTTTTTTAATATGTGATTTGGTGCTGCACATTCTAAACATTGTCATAACTCTCATTTTAGTGGTTATAGCTTCAATGAAAATGTTTATGTAAAATAGAACAAAGGAAAATATAGAATTAAATGTCTAGTTGTATAAAAACAGACATTGTAATTTTTTTCAGATCAAAAATAAACTATATGTCAGAATTTGGACTTGAGTTCAAAAATTTAATTAAAATAAAGCCTGTCATATAATCAGAGATGGTGCTAATTACAAGAGATCCTAAGCATCTTGTTGAGCCCACTTGCTGGACATACTAAGGAGGTAAAGGTTTAAGACCTGAGGGATGTTACGAGTGGCACAGTTAGAGTGGCTAGAATTTTTTTATCTTCTGATTGACAGCCCAGTGTGTCATTCTGTTCATCTAGTCATATATCAAGTCTGGAATCTTCCAGCATTTACTGTATTTTCTCTGTTAGCCAGTATTTGGCAAGGGGAATATGGTACAAAAAGTAGAAGAGAAAGGCTGTGAAGTAGAGACGCCCCCTGAAACATGCGGAAGGCAAGGTGCAGTGCTTGAGCAGACCCAACTGGTACGGAAGAATGTTGGTGAGAGAGACGCATGGCCTGCTCTCAGTTTCTTAGAGAATCTGCTGTGTGCTGGCATTATCGGTACACTCCCGCTCTTCAGGGTCCTGGAGGAAAGTGAAGAAAGCACTTCTGATGAGGTCATAAGGCATGTGTTAATTGGCTAAATGCAGCCCGCTTTGTGAAAGCAGTGCATTTGAAGAGAGTGTTGTAATCAGACACTGTAAGCCTCAGGCTTTATTTGTACAAGGTCAGGGTACCTAAAGCACATGTGTTCCACATCTCTGTCATCAAAACAGTCCACTGGCCCCATGTCACAGCCAAGATGAAGGTTAGCTTATGGCGCTGGAACTTAGCCTCTTCACCCTGGGCTACACTGCCTCCACTAGTCTTTCTTGTAGGGGACTCCCAGTGCGGTAGAAATCAGACTGCATCAGTCTCTCGCTTCCTTTTGTTCCCTAATTGTACAGTGCACCTGCTGTCCTCTGGCTTTTCCATTGAGGTAATAGGTTGAGCCCTGTCCTATATATGTGATCTGTAAGTCAGAACTCTCATTTTCTTCATGAAACTTAACCTGCCTAGGGAATTTATAGCATAAAAGGCTTAGTTAATGGACTGGTTCTCTAGTAGTAGATTGATTGGGTGGTAGTGATGCAAGGCTGTGGCTACCATTTGTTTGTCATTGTCCCCCCACCCTTGTCATTATCCTCCACTTTAGTTTTGGGGCAAACCTGGCTTTAAGAGCTTCAAGACATTCTGAAAAGGAAAGAGCCTGATGCTTGTACAAACTGAGAATTGTGGGTAAACCATGGAAAATAAAATTTTCCAGGATACCTTTTTCTGTACTTCAGTCTTCCGGTTCACTCTAATTTATTTAAATGTGACTATTAATTAACATGAAAATATTTTTGTTTTAAAAGGCACTGGTTGCATAGTGGGTAGGTGGCAGAAGATGTGCATATAGCATTCCATCTGTTCATTTAAGTTAAATGTCAAAATATTATAATGGGTACTAGTATGAATATGTTGGCACATGAGGCCACCTTCTATGGGTGGTCTCTTCTTAGGGTGTGGTACCCTTTGATGGGAGATTCGGAATCATGTACCTGACTTCTTTGTTCACAAGCTCTGTGACCTTGAGGAAAACGATCTGTAAATGATTTTTACTTAACTGCTCTGAGCATGATTTTTATCTACAAACTGGGGAAAATAACTTCTCTGATAACTATGATGTAAGGTTATGCAACTGTATAAAGTAATTTTCAGGGTCAAATGGGGATACTAGTCGCTTGCAAACTTTAAAACATGATATGAGCGAGTGTGTTTTGGGTGTTTGCTTATTTGTTCACGTAGTCATTCAGCAAATAATATACCAATTGGTAATTCATTTATCATATGCATTATCTATTGTTGTGTAATAATTTACCCAAAACCTATTTGGCCTAAAGCAGCAAACATTTATCATCTTTCAGTTTGTGTAAGTGGGGAATTTGGGGTGGCATAGCTAAGCAGTAGTGGTTCAGCATCTAGTAAGATTGCAGTCAAAATACCATCCACACCTATGCTCACCTGAAGGCCTAGGTCTTGAAGATACTCTGCCAGGCTGGCTCACTCACATGACTCCTGGAAAGGCCCTCAGTTCCTTCCTGGCTGTTGGTAGGAGGCCTTCAGTCACCATCTTCACCATGTGGAACATACAGGGCTGCTTCTGTGTTTTCAGATCATTGCAGCTGGTATCCCCCAAAGCAGGTGATCCAAGAGGAAGCCACAGAGCATACCCAGAAGGGGAATAGCTGGTTTGAATGGAATCTCTAATGCCAGTTTCTTATGGAGTCTGCACACTGATTTCCACAGTGGTTGCTCCAGTCTACACTCCCACCAGCAGTGAAGAAGGGTTCCTTTTTCCCCACAGCCCCTCCAGCAGTTGTTATCAGTTGATTTTTTTATGATAGCCATTCTTGCTGGCGTGAGATAGCATCTGTGTTGTTTTAATTTGTATCTCTCAAATGACGAATGATGTTGAACATTTTTTCATGTATTTATTTGCCATTTGTATTTCTTCATCTGAGAAGAGTGTATTCATTTCAGTTGCCTATTTTTGGATTGGGTCTTTGAATTTGGGGAGTATGATTTTTTTCAATTCTTTATGTGTTTTAGATATAAGTCCTTTGTCTGTGGGAAAGCTAGCTATAATTTTTCCACATTCTGTGAGTTGTCTTTTCACTCTGTTGGAGATTTCATTTGTTGTGCAAAAGCTTTTTAGTGAGGTGAGATCCCACTTGTTGATTCTTTGTATTATTTCTCTTGCAGTCTGGGTTTTGCTCATGAAGTCTCTGCCTACACCTGTGTCTTCAGAATTTCTGCCTGTTTTCTCTTCCAGTAAATGTAGTGTGCCTATTTTAATATTTAGATCTTTGGTCCATTTTGACTTTAGTTTATTGCATAGTGATAGACATGGGTCTAGTTTTACTCTTCGGCATGTGGAGAGCCAATTTTTCTAGCACCATTTGTTAAAGAGATTATGTTTCTTCCAGTGAACATGTTTGGCCCCTTTGTCAAAGATAAGGTGGCTGAGTGTGTTTGGGGATCTGTCTGCATCTTCTATTGTGTTCCACTGACCCTTAAGTCTGGTTTTTTGCCAGTACAATGTTGTAGTATAATTTCAGGTCTGGGATTGTGATGCCCCCTGACTTGTCTTTGTTGCCCAGAATTGCTTTTGCTATTCTAGGTCTTTTCTGTTTCCAAATGAGTTTTAGGAATATTTTCTCTAGATCTGAGGTATGTTAATAATATTTTGATTGGGACTACGTTAAAGTAGTTTGGGGAGTATGGCCATTTTCTATGGCCTCTTCCATTTGTTTTTTTACTTCTGCTGCAATCATTTCAGAGAGTTCCATTTGTTGGCTTCCCACTTCCTATATCTCTATGTTCTGGACTTGTCCTGGATGCGCTGGGCGATTGGAATTGCATTTTGCTTTTTCATCTTGTCGTTTTCTATTTTATTTTGTTTTCTGTGCTGATGCTTTTAGATTTCTAACGTTAGATAGCCTATCATTGATGTTGAGGCTTTCCTAGGAGGTGCCTGTTCCTCAGGATGCCTCCTTTAGCCAGCACCACAGGCACTTTTCTTGCCAGCAGCTCAGTACTCCTCCCACCAGCACCACTGTATTCCTCTCAGCTGCAAGCTGTCCCAGCATAATGGAGGAAGCACAGAGCGGGGCCACACAGTGCTCCAGCCTGCACCACTGTCCCAGGGACAATGGAGGTAGCACAGAACATGGACCTACCCTCCACTCGCCAGCACCGCCATTCCGGGGCAACAGAGGAAACAGAGCACAGACCTACACTCCTCCCAAGTGCTCTCGCCAGCACCCCTGTCCTGGGGATGATGGTGGGGGCAAAGCGCAGACTCATATTCCGCTCGCCGGCACTGCCATCCCTGTACAGTGGAGGAAGCACAGAGTGCAGATCCGCACTCCACTCAGCAGCACCACCGTCCCAGGGACAGTGGAGGAAAGGCAGAGAACAGACACTCCGCACGCAGGTGCCACCGTCCGAGGCAGTGGAGGACGTGCCGAACGCAGGCCCACACTCCACACAGCAGCACCACCCTCGCAGTAATAAGGAAGGGCAAGTGCAGACGTACACCCCGCAGGCAGGCACCTCCTTCCCAAAGCAATAAAGGAAGCGCAGAGCACAGACCCACACTGTGCTGCCTGGCACCACCTTCCCGGCTACGAAGGGCGGGTGCGGACTTACAACCCACAGGCAGGCTCCCCCTCCCTGAGGCAATGGAAGAAGCGCCTACTTCGCGTGTCTTTGTCCGCAAGCACAAAGGTGGCTCACCTGCTAGCTCAAATTGTTACTATTTCTTCTGACTTTTCCGTGCCACTGGGCCTGCCTGTCCAACATTTGTGCTTTAGCCAGGGTCCTACTGTATCCTTTCCTTTCCCACTGGTCCCTCATCCCTGAGTCCCATCAATGGAGATAGCAGGAGCCCATCTTAGACCCCTTTCTGCCAGTCTCTGCAGCTCGGTTCTGCTGCTTCTTTCTTGGCGCCTCTCCTTACCCCATCTTCATTGTGGTTGTGTACCAATTTCCTTAAGCCTTTCCAACAGAATGGGTTAGTTTTTAAACTTTAACCTGATGGGTCAGGAATTTCATCACAGTGCAGTTTTAGTTTGTTTTTCTCTAATTATGAGTGAGATTAACCATCTCTTCATGTATTTTAGGATTATGCTTATATTTATCTTTTGATGTTTTTTTTACTCATTTTTAATAGGGCATTTGATCTTTATTACATCTTTAAGGATCCTTTATATATTAAGAGGTACTGATTCCATGTTGCAAGTACCTTTTCCTTATTAGTAGTCCTTTAGTTTTGAAAAGATAAAAGCATTTAAGTATAAAGACACAAATATGCTAAATGTAAATGGTGAAGGGCAAAGGTAACACTAATCCTAAAAAGGCTGCAGTGGTTATATTAGTATCAGACAAAGCAGACGTTAGGACAGGGAGTGTTATCAGAGATAAGGGGGAGACTATGATTATAAAAGAGACCGATTGTTAGGAAGTTCTAACAACCCCAAATCTGGAGAAGTCTTAATGTAGAGCTTCAGAATACGTGAAGAAAAATGAACAGAATTAAAAGAGAAAATAGACAAATCTGTAGTTACAGTAAAAGATTTCAACATGCATCTGTCAATAACTGATAAAATGATAGAAAAGCAATAGTGGTATAGATTTTAACAACACTGTGAATCAACTTGACCTGATAGATATTAAGTACTTCACCCACGACAGCATGTTTTACAGATTATGTTCTGATCACTGCAGAATTAAATTAGAAGTCACTAACAGGGAAAATCTAGACAGTAGAAATAACAGAAATTTTCAAATAAATTCTCCTGGGTAAAAGAAGGAATCACAAAGGAAATTTGAAAGCAAAAATACAACATATCTTAGTCTGCTTGGGCTGGACTTCCATAAAAAAAATACCATACACTGAGTGCCTACACAAAGAATACTTGGTTTCTTACAGTTCTGGAGGCTGGAAGTCTGAAACCAGGTCACCAGTATGGTCTTTTTCCAAGGAGGCCTCTCTTCTCCTGTTGGCTTGTATGCAGTGACTGTCATACTGTATATTCACATCACCTCTTTGTACATGCTGAATGTGCTGTCTCTTTGCAGAAACACTAAAGAGCTCCCATCCTCATGACCTCATTCAACCTTGAATACCTCCTGTCTGGGCCCTCACACCAAATGCACTCATACATATGAATTTGACATGTGATTATACTTTGGGCTAAGCACACAATTCAGTTCATAGAACAACGTACCAAGTTTTCTGAAACTTCACTAAAACAGTACTTAGATGAAAATTTATACCCTTCCTCAGACAAGAAGAAAAGTATAAAAATCAGTGATGTACATTTCCATCTAATACGGAAAAGAACATCAATTTAATCTCAAACTAAAAAGCAAAAGGACAATATGGGATATTTTTAAAATCAGTTAAACAGAAAATGGAAAAATAAGAGAACATTGGTATTAAAACTGACTATAAAGCACAATACAGTGAGTAAACCTTAACTTAGATTGGTTAAGAAAATACAAAAAAAAAAAAAGAAAATACAAAAAAAAAATCAGTGATGAAAACATCACTTCTGATCTTATAGACACTCAGAGAATAGTAAGAAATATTAGCAATCATTTTATTCCAACAAATTCAGAAACTAAGATGAAGTGGACAGATTCCTTGAAAGACACCAATTATCAAACTAAACCAAAGGAAAAATAAAAAATAGAGATTTTCCTTATATGTTAAAGGCATAGTTTATAGTTTTAAGCCTTGCACAATGATAACTGCCAGCCCATATGATATAACTGATAAATCCTGTCACATAACTCACTAGGCAATACTAATCTTCAGACTCTTCCAGAAAAGAAAGGAGGAAGCTACTTTCCCAACATATTTTAGGAGGTAACCATTGCATGCGTTACAAGAAGACTTGAGATTATATCACTGTGAACATATATCCCGAAATCCTTGACAAAATACTAGTAAATTGAATCTAGAAATATGTAAGATAGGTAGTACATCATGACCAAAAGAGGGTTATCTCAGGAATGGAAAGACTGATGAAAATTTGAAGGGCAATTGGTATACTTTTCTCCAGTTAACAAAATAAAAAGGAAATCTCTATGTAACTAATGAATAGATACAGAAAAAAAGCGTGTGAAAAATTTCAACATCTATTTAAAATGCTCAACAAACTAGACACAAAGAGAACTGCAACATATGAAGAACTTACATGGAAAAATGACAGCTAACAGTTGATGGTAAAGACTGAGTGCCCTCTAAGATTGGAGAAGTGGCACTTCATCCAGTATTGTACTGCATGTGGTAGTCATTACGTGAGTAGTAACAAATACGAGGCGTCATATGGGAAAGAATTTTGTATACAAACAACATGACGTATACATAAAAAAATATCCTGCTGAATAGACCCAGTGAGAACCAGTAAGTGAATTCAGTAAGATCAAAAGAAACATAATAATCAGAAGTAACTTCAGCTTCTTTAAGTTGTGTATATGAGGTATTTGGTCCCACAATAAAAAGCTAATACAAGTAGCATTAAAAACATGTAGTTTGGGAAAATTTTTGCAGAAGTGTATTGAGACCTGTACACTGAAAGCTATATATTACTCAGAGTAAAGTCCTCAATATTTTGAGACAAATTCTGTGTTCATAGATTGGAAAGTTGTTATAGTATTCATTCTCCCCAGATGGATTTATACAATTTCAATTAAAATTTCAACAGATGATTTTGTGGGAAGTGACAAGCTGGCTTTCAAATTTATGTAGAACTGTTCACCTAGAATAGTCCAAATAAATTTTGGAAAAAATTACCAACTGTAGAACATAAACCTTACGTTTGGAAGACATAGGTTAAATTTTTTCCCAACTTTTCAAAGTTATTCATTTGTAAATATTTGTTTTCTATTTATAAAGCATTAAACAGTGGCATGCACCGTGTAAACACCATAGGACATTTACATCAGCTCTGGATACATGACAGCTATATTATTGCATTCTTGGTTCTGTTAAACAATATTATACCTTGTTCATCTTGTGTTGACCCACTTAAGTATTCTTTAGGTTCTTATTCTATTCCTTAGATGTAGGTGTGGTGTTGTTTTGAAAATACACATTTATTTATGAGAGATTGTTTCCTCTTTCTCATAGCCTCTGAACCTTGTGTGAATATCAGAATAACAATTGCTGGGCTCCATTTCTGTAGAGCATTTTACCAGAGGCATAGCACAGGCATAAAAACGGAAACAAGATCTAAAAATTTAAAAGGAAGAAATAGAATTGTTGTTACTTGCTGATGATTTGTTTTCAAGGATCGTCGAAGCCAGTGCTCATTTTAGCAGCATTTACAGCAACAGTGAAGACATCTAAAGAGAAGCTAGACAAACTATTAGAATTAAACTCAACAGAGTGACTGGATCAGTACATGAAAACCAGGAACTTTGTGTATATAAGCGGTAGCCATGTATAGTCCAGCTACCTACTTGACACCTCCATCTAGGTTAGACACTTCAAATGTAAGCATCGAAAACTGTACTCTTGAACATCTTCCCATCTGCCAACCCCTCCCTACTTCCAACCCACTCCTCCCATGTCACAATTGTGCATCCAATCAAAATCTCATAAGCCATCCTTGAGTCCTCTTATTTTCACTTACAATCCAAAATCAATCCAGCAACATAACCTTGTGTTTAACTTCAAATATATTCAGAGTGCAACACTTCCTCCCACCCTCCCTTATGGTCACCTAGTCCATGGCTACTCTCACTTCCTACATGAATTCCCTACAATACTTCCCTGTTTCCACTCCTGGACTCCTACAGTCTATTCTTCACATAGTAGTCAGAATTAACCTTTTAAAATATGTCATAACATGTTACCTCTTTGTTTAAAACACTGTACAGGCTATTTGTTGCATTTAGAATAAAATCCACACTCCTACAAAGAAATCTGCCTTTTGACCTCAGTTCCTTCTTCCACCTCCTCTCCCTCTTCCTACTGTTGTTTCTCTTTCCTCTCCCTGGTACTCTGGTCCTTTGCAAAGTGGGCTCTCGATTCTCTGAGAGGAAGAAGCAGTATCTTAATCTCCTTTGTACCTCCAGCATCTAACAGTTCATGTTTATATATATAGATGAATAACTTAGGTGATTACATTATATACTACATTTAATTTTCCATGATCCAATTAAGATTTTATATGAGTTTAACACTATTAAAACAGACCATCTGCACAGTGTCTCTTGTTTAAAGGAGGTGAAGAGTGTCCATTCCGTCATGTGTAAGGACAGAAAGCAAGGGGGGAAAGGTTGTGTACCTCCAGTTATATCTGGCAGCTATTTGGGAGAAGCTGTGCCTTCTTATCCGACTCTTTAGTTTGCTACTATAGGAAAATTTTACATGTAATGTTTTCTTTTTCTGTGCTTTTCACCTTTTGTGTTCAACATGGGTAGAAAGAGGGATCATCAGGGAGCACAGAGAAATACTCTAAATTGGTAGAGCTAAAAACATGTTTGAATGTGTTACTTTTAGCCCAGTTATTTCACTATTTAGACTACTTAATATTTATAGAATTGAAGTTAAATTTCCTGTATATTGTGAATGTTCTTATTTCTAGTGTATTTCCTATGTCCTGAATGAAATTACAGTATCATTGAGAAGCTTGTGTTTTGTGAATTGTGGCCGTGATGAAAATAGTCTCACAAATGGATGTTTCTCTGATACCATTTCTTAAAACAAAAAGCTTAGAGTCTATTTTGAAACTTTAATAGCTGACTGAATTTCCAATTTCTCACTATGGAAAGAGATGGCCATAGGTATACGAGTCCTGCTGTCCCCAAAGGTCATTTATACTTTACATCAGTGTTACATCATAATGATGGCTGAGACTTGCTATTCAGAAACCTGTTTTACTGAGAAGTTCTAGTATCATGTGAGCTAATAGAAATGGTACTCAGATTTCTAGATCATTGTGTTCTAAGTAGATGTTTCAGTTCTTAGAAATTTCTATCCCAAAATTCATTTTTGTTTAGTTCTTTGGTACTGTAGTTACAGTGTGATAGTGATTTTTGTCTTCATATATTGCCTACCAAGTATCTGTAATTGTATTAGCTGTTTATTATTTATCATATGTTTCAAAAATCCAAGTGAATTAAAGTATATTATTACTTATTGTATCAACCACATAAATTCTGAGTCTACCCGAGCATTTTGTTTTCACACAGGTTTAAAAATCCAAGTGAATCATATTAAAGTATATTGTTACTTATTGTATCAACCAATTCTAAAAATCTACGTGAGCATTTTGTTTACACATACCTTTGATTGAAAAATTCTTTTTCTTACCATTTTTTAAAACTACAACATTCATTAGTTTCCTCTAAGGAAAAAAAAACTAATGTACGTTCCTAATAGAACATTAGACCCCAGTTTTTTTTAAAGAAATGTTCTTATAACAAAAGTGAAGTGTCTGACTACAGTGGGAAGAAATTTATACTTTAAAGAATTCCTTCTTATATTCTTTTCTTTTTACTTCCAGTATATCTCTGTACCGGGGTAATTGCAGGCCCATAAGATTTGAGCCACCAATGTTGGATTTCCATGAACAGTAAGTTAAAACTTTCGCACTACATTTTCCATTAAATGATTATAAGTATTTTTACATGCATTCGTCATGCCTTTTGCCTGTATTTTCTATGGAAAAAAAGTACATGTTATCAGGAAAACATGATATTGAATCTCATTCAAAACTGTTAAACAGGTGTCTATGTAAGAGTCTAATATAATGATATTAACTTCTAAAATTTGCAAAACAACCCACATGTTGTACTCTCTGTTCCAAGACTCTTTCAGAACCTCATACACTGTTCTGTAAAAGTACAGCCTTAGCCAGGTGCACTGGTGAACATTTGTATCCAGCTATTCAGGTGGCTGAGGCTGAGACTGAAGGATTTTAAGTTTGAGCCTTGCCTAGGAAACATATAATGAACCTGTGTCAAAAAATAAGAATATAATATAAATAAAGTACAAGCTTTTAGTATAACAAGGTGGTATTGTCTCCAACTCAGAATGGCAGAGAAAAGCAAATGCTCCAGACAAACCTGGTCCTCAAACCACACCATCATATGGACTCAGGTTTCACATACCCTAGTTATTCAGGAAAAAACATGTTTTTGCCCTCCCAGGCATCTACCCAGGTTAGCAGGTGGATGAGGAGAGCGTTGTACAGGGTATAGCTGTTAGAACAAAACCACTCGGTAAGTAAGCAGAATAAGAGAATTTTTTAAAGGGACAGAAGTAAGCTGTGTGGACAGCATCACTGACTAAAATCTCTGATAGAAAAATCACTGAAGTTGTGATTTTGGTTATACATGTGTATATGTACATGTGGTAATATGTTCTATTGAGATATGATTAATTTGTGCAGTTTTACCTCTTTTTCCCTCATTAACATAAATAATTCTGTACGATATAAATTTGTCCGAGCCAAGTGGGGTGGCATACACTGGTAATCCCAGCGCTCAGGAGGCTGAGGCAGGAGGATGTCTGTGAGATCGAGGCCAACCTGGGCTGCATAGCAAGACCTTGTCTCAAAGTGGGTGGGTGGTGAAAAATCCCTGCTCCAGGCCAGGTTGATAAACATCACCACAAAACTGACTGGGATTTTTCTTATACTACCAATACGTGTTCACTCTAGTAAACTTAAGAAATACTTCTGAGGGGAAAAAAATAAAGTAAAAAACTGATAATACAACCACCTAGAAACATTAAAATTGAGCTTTTATCTTAAGTCCTTTTTCTGTGTATGTGTGCTTATTAAATGCTTGCAAAAACATAGCTATATGTTCTGAACATAGTACTTTATAACCTGCTTTTTAAATTTAGCATGTTGTGTGTATGTTTTTAAAACTTGAATTTTCTGCTACTTTATTTCATGGTTTTAAAGAACATCAAATTGTATAGGTATATTACATTTGTTAAATTCAGTTATTGTTTTAAATGTTTTGTCCTTGTGAGTTATGCTGAAACTATGATACTATGATTTAAACACAGCCATGACCATTTCCTTAGGATGGCATTTAATGAAAGGATATGAAGAATATTAAAGTTGTTAGTTAACCTTTAGGCTAGACAATAATTTGTTGTCATGAGCAAGGGACAACTGATGGGAATCAAAGAATTAGTCTGTGACTGGAGAGGAAATAAGTAGGGTTTCTTCAGACTGGTGCTGGTCGTTAATCAAAAGAGAGCTTATTATTCTGGGTGGCCTGCCAATCACCTGGAGCTCTTTCAAAGAGCTTTTAGGCCTTGTTTGGGCTAAGAGCCTCCAAACAGCAGCTGGACCTGCAATGGTGCTCTCTTCCTCAGGATCTTCCCCCAGTGCTACTCGGGAACAAGTAGCACTTGGTCATGGAGAAGCTGCGATCTGAGCTGAGAGACTCTTTGAAGATGTGTGCAAGGACAGATGCACTCCCAAACAGCACACTCAGGGCAGACAGCACAGGGAAGGAGCAGGTCCCTAAAGTAGCCAGCTTACATGCAGCCCCAAAATAGTGGTAACAAACAAAAGGAAGATTGTCTCCCACACCCCCAAATTCATGTGTTGAATCCTTATAGCCAATACGATCAGGGGGCGGGGGAGGCTACCAAGTGATTAGGTCAAGAGAAACCCCAAACCCTCATGAATAGGGTTAGTGCCCTCATAAGGATGTCCATATAGCTGCCCTGCCCTTTGCCACTGTGTGTGCGTGCACAGCAAGAAGGCACCATCTGTGAACCAGAGACAGGGCCCTCACCAGAACCCAGACCTGCTGGCACCCTGGTCTCAGAGTTCCCCACTGATAAATTGTGAGAAATACATTTCTGCTATATATAAGCCAACCTGATATTTTAGTTATAGCAGCCTGAATGAACTAAAGTGTTATTCAGCCATTATTTAAAACTTTTTGCATTCAGTCTAAGACCACTAAATGGACTGTGTGGTGGTTTAACTCCCACAGGAGGGTCTGTAGAAGGTGGGTCTGTAGAAGGCAGGGGTTGCAGGCAGACGTGCGCATGAGCTTGTTAGGGTTCAACTGGAGAAGTAGAACCAGCCAGTGATGTTTAGTGTGTGTGTCGGGAATCTGTGATGTAGATGTGAATTTGTAATGAGAAATTGGCATATGGGCTTGCGGGAACTGGTTAAGCAAGCTAAAATTTTAGCTGGGTAGGCAGTGAGGAGGGGAAGATCATGAGTAAGCTCTGGCTGAAGCTTGTTCCCAAGTAGCACTGGGGAAGATCCTGAGGAAGAGAGCACCATTGCGGGTCCAGCTGCTGTTTGGAGGCTCTTAGCCCAAACAAGGCCTAAAAGCTCTTTGAAAGAGCTCCGGGTAATTGGCAGGCCACCCAGAATAATAAGCTCTCTTTTGATTAACTTCAAGTCAGATCACTAGGTGCTTTAATTATATCTGCAGAGTCTCTCCCAGCCGCAGCTAGATAGGTGTTTGACTAAATAACTGGAAAAAGATATATAAGAATGAGTGCTGAAGAGCTGCTGCCTCCCTTCCATTTCCCTGCTCTCAGGAGACAATGTCAGTCACAGCTCACACTAACTAGAAACGTTCTAGAAAGGCTTCCTGAGGACTGTAGTGTGGGTCTGCCAAGATGATATCACAGGGCCACCATATGGACATGAACAGCATGGTATTTTTGACTCTTATAAGAAGGGGATATGGTTGAAAGAATTTGCTGGACAATTTCTTTAGGCTAAAGAAAATGAAGTGTATATTTTACTATAGAAAGTAAATTATCCATGGCCTAAGGAAGTAACTGATTGCTGAAGGAAATCAGAGATGTTTTAGGATATGTCCTCTTTAGAAGGTCATGTAGATAGATAGATAGACAGACAGACAGACATAGATAGATATAGCCAGGTGTGGTGGTGGCATAGACCTATCTTTCTAGCTACTCAAGAGGCTAGGAGGATTACAAATTGGAGACCAGCACAAGGTCTTTTCTAGAAAGAAAATGTAAAATGGTCTGGAGGTGTATCAGTGGTAGAGCACTTGCCTAGCACCTGCAGGCACTGGGTTCAATCCCCAGAGCTGAAACATAAAATCAGAAACAAACTTGTTAGCTGAAAATTTTTTTCCTGTGCTGACTACGTTTCTTTTTGCTTCCAAACATTCCTGCTCTTTCTTAAATGAGTAGTATTAAGTGGGAAAAGATCAGATTAGAATACCACAGTTCAGAAGGCACTCTTCATAACTTACTTACTACTTCTCCCCCTTATTTTTTTTAATACAACTTCCTTTTTTTTCCTCTTTATCCAACCCATAGGAAAAGTGAGCCCATCTATAGCTCAGGTATTAATCCTGATTAATCCTGTTTTTGTTTGTGATCAGTTCAAGGATAGGTATAACCCGGTTCTACCTAGTAACATGTGGGCAGGCCTGCTGAAGGATTGTGGGGAAAGATTTCCTTGCTAAAAGGGGACACAAGAAAGAGCCACCTCTCTCCCCTGTATGTAATACCTGGGGTGCCATAGCAGCTGTCCTGCCATCAGGGAGGGAACTCAGTGCGGGTCTGAGGAACAAGCTAGCAGTGGAAAAATGGAAAAAACCCAAGTCTATGACGGCAGTGTCGAACTGCCCTCCCTGGGTGGTTTTGTTAGATTGCACTTATTAGTCTTGTCTTTCTTGATCTTGTGTAGTGTATAAGATACTGCACACCTCTTCCTCCCTGTGAGATCTTTTCCCTGCCTCTGCTGTTAGCTACTTTGTATTTTCCTGTGTCTGAGGCTATTCTTTCTTTTTTATTTTTCCCTATGTAGTGTATGTGCTGCCTCTTTCCTCACCCACCTTAGCCCAACTCGGCACTTTCTCAGCAGGTGTTCTCTCCCAAGCAGGTCTGAAAAATGGCCTGAGAGCAAAGAAAGGACACTACGTTGGCTCTCCTGTGCCCGGTATGGAGGCTGCTTGGGGAGCCCTGCCACAGTGTGAACTTACCTGGCTCCAAGAGAGTGTGAGCCTTTTTATTAGCTTGCCCAGATACAGGAGGAAGGTAGTAAGGGGGCAAAAGTGAGGCTTCAGACCTGCCAGTTACTAAATACCAAAAACAGATTAAGATTCTTTAGTAGAATCTTTTCAAGAATTTCAGGCCTTTTACAAAGGATGCAGGAAGCTCCCCCACATCTTTCTAGACCACTGTGTATTGATGCCTTGCATTACCTTGGTCAACCCTACTGCCCTCTAGAATTTGGTTCACACTCATCTGACCAAATTAACTTTCTTCAAAAATAGTCCTCTCTTTGTTTTCATCTTTCTGTTTAAACCTATTCTTTACTCTTACTTTGCATTTCTTCTCCATCTTCTCCCTTCTCTCCTCCTCCCCCATCCTAACATCTCTGCGTCCATCTGATTGCTGCGTCCATCTGACTGCTGCATCATGTCACCCCCTTCTGCGTGCCAGTGCTGTTAAATGTTTTTCTGTTTTCATAGCAACTCCTTTTTTCAAGCACTATGGCAGACTGTAGAAGATGCTTGGGTGGGAACTCGATTTACCAAATTCTTTGATTTATATAATTGTTAAATGCAGAAAATCCTCATTTCAAATCTAAAGTCTGAAATGGCTACTTAGTGGCTTTAAAGATGGACATGGAATAGATTGTCACTAAAAACGGAAATCTTTATTGTTAAAATAAATTCAGTTTATGAAAGGTTATTGTCCCTCCTGACTTTCTGGTATTTTAAGAAAATCAAGTAAGCCCTCTGTTTTAAAGGGATGTTAGGTTTCTAATTTCTAAGTATCCAGTATCTTTGTGAGAACATTTCCACCACTGTGTTTTTGAAAAGACTGTAGGATTTGTGATAATAGAGCGGTACAAAGTGCTGCATATTGATTTGGCCCAACTTCCTGTCAAAAGCTGTGTTTAGCAGAATGCTGTGTCACTGTCATTCGTGCGCTTTGTCCAGGGACAGTTACTCAGCTGTGTGCCCGCACGGCAGTGTCATCTCTCTGTGTGTGTAGGAAACTTGCCATTGACCACAGAATTGCAGTGTATTTCCAAGCTAGCCTCTAATTCGTAGCTACTTCTTCCTGATCCTTTTGAGTCTTGACTCTTCTAAAATATGGACAGTACTGTTTTTTACTGCAGCACTGCAGAGATCAGCTGTCACTTGCTCCAGCCTATTCATCTATAAATACTTTGCAGGCTCCTTTGGCCCTCATTCTTTGGCGCAGCCCCCAGTGGAAACAAACAGGACCAGCACTGGCAGGCATCTGGAACTTGATTTATTTTTAAATTTTACCTGTCTAGCCAAGCAGGTCACACATGCTGCTTGTGGTAGCAGAATTCTCAGATGATCTGCAGAATGTGTGGCCTCTAATGTACCTACATACATCTTCTCCCTGTTATTCAGTCCATTGCTAACCTAGGTGTTGCTGTAAAGGATTTTGAAAGTATAACTAAGGTCTGCTTGAGTCTGACCTAGTCCCTGAGCCTTGGAAGCCTGGCTGTGGCAGGTCGAAGCAGGCGTGTAGAGACTTGAAGCACAAGAAGTACTTGATGCAGGGTGTTTCCTTATGCAGGATTTGGAAACAGAGGGGCCTAGTGGCAAAAGACCAAGAACAATCTGAATTTTACCAGCAACCTGAATGAACTTAAAAAAAGGACTTTGTGTTTCACATGAGATCATAGCCCACAACAGCTTGAGACAGAAACCTTGTGAGACTCCGGGCAAATAAACCATGGAACTGTAAGATAATAAGTGGGCATTGCTTTAAGCCATTGTTTGTGCTGATTTGTTTCATAGCATAGAACATTAAGCACTGTATATTTACAAATAAATGTGTGCTTTTGCTGGTCCAGACCACTTGCATCACCAAGGGGGAGAGGGAATGGGCTATTCCTACAGGGGCCATCTGCTTCCTGTGTGCTAAGCTGCCCAGAGCTAGAAGAAGCCTGCACCCTGTGAGCATGTGCCTAGAGTAGCCTGCAGTGCCCTTCCTAATACTTTCTCTCCATCCTCCTTACTCCCTGCAAACTTCTTTGAACAACATAGGTATGTGACCCTTCTCCTCTGGGCAAGGGCTCACTTGTACAGGTGAGGCCCAGGGCCTTTTCTCTGAGTCCTAGAGGAATGGGTAAAGCCAGCCTCTGCAGTGCTGCAAAGCAGGCATTCTCATCCACCTGCTACTTCTGGGCTCCTGGAACCCAGAATCCTCTCTGCAGCAGGCCATCCATCCGTAGCTCTGACTTTCAGAAAGACCCCTCAGAGCACCTGTCCATCTTATGCCCTGTCTTCTTTACCTTAGCAGAGATTGACTACACTGAAGTCACACAAGCAACATAAAGAAATTCAGAGGGTAGTGACTGATAGACTGCCAGCTAGCCTGCGGTCTGTTTAAATTGTAGAAGAGCTACTGGGGATTGAATTCGGGGCCTTTGTAATGATCTACATCCCCAGTCCTTTTTAAAATTTTGTATTTGTTTTTTATTTATTTCAGACAGAGTCTTGCTAAGTTGCCCAGGTGGAACTCAGATTTGCAATTCTCTCCCTCAGCCTTCCAAAGGGCTGGGATTATAGGTGTGTGCCACTGTGCCTGGCTAAAGAACACTTTTTTAGAAAGTACCTAGCTTGTGAGCTTTCAGGACATGAGGATATTTTTATTTCTGTATACTGTTGCTCTACTTAACACTTCTATACAAAGCTTACGGAAGAAAATTTTTATCTTCTGTACTGTACCTTGTTTGTACAGCTTCTTCCTGCGGTACTGTGGCCATCGTTCAAGGTCCATCTAGATCTCTACCTGCTTCCCTGTTTCATGGGCCTATGTCCCCATCTGGGATCAGTGAGCCAACTGGTTAAGAGCTGTAGTCTCTATCAGAGGTGAGAGGATCTCAGCAGGCTGGATGCTTAGTAGTTTGAGGAGTTTGGAGGACAGTTGGCTTCCTGATCTCTAACCCCACTTGTGTCTACAGGCGTTACTGCTTTGTCAGTGTCTCAGGACCCAAGCAAGCCCTGCTTTCACTCCTCTCACCTGTGACTAGACTCTTAAACCATGGAATTATTGTGGACCTCATGTTGGCTGGGCTGTAAACCTGGGTTTCAGCCCAAGTTTTTGCTTCTCTGTGTAAAGCAGAGAAACATTTTGGGGGGTTCTCAGCTCCCAGAGAAGTCTTCCGTGACTGCTGATGCAGCACAGTCAACAGCTCTCAGCTGGGAAACTTGATGGCATCTTGTCTTCTGCACAACCTTCCCACTCCTGCAAGGTGGTGGCGGCTGCAGCTTTCAGAAAACATGGCTTGGCTTAGGCTTCAGAGGTGTCAAAACACAGCCGACCTCAAGACAGCAAAACTTCTTGCAGGCGTTACAATGAAACGTTCAAATGACGTAAAATAAAGCTGTGCCCACTGTTACAAAACATAAGAAAAATGTGTCAGATGTTTACGAGAGGCAATGAAAGTTCTTATTTATATGATTGTTAGATGCTGTGCATGTGTTTGGGGCAGTATGGAAAGAAAATAGATACTCCATTCTAGAAAAGACAGAAAATACGGAGTCCAAAATTTAACTATAGGTGAAGCTACCAAAGAAATGAGAAAGTAGGGGTCAGTTGGTTTCACTTTGATTTACGTGATTCAGAATATGAAAATCAAATGAAGTTTCTGACTGTATTAAAAGTCAGGTTGACTGCATGAAATTCTGGCCGATTTTTGATTTGGGAGTTTTCTCAAAGAAAGATGATAAAGTCATAATAAGAAAGTTAGGCTTATACTGAAACAAGATAAAATGCTATTTGGACAATTGGCTACACTTGGAGTTTACTTATTGTAATAGTTATCTAATGAGTCTACTAATATTCCATTCGCTAATATTTCCATTTATAAGTAGTATTTGCTTGCATACTTTTCAGTTTGAGAATATCAGAATACACAGGGCTTAAGAGATTTGGTGGTTAGATAATCAACCGTAAAAATAAAGTAGCGTTATTTTAATGTTGGCCCTAACTGTAGATCCTCAGCAAACTCTTTTCACATTGACCTTAAGGAAGTAACTCATATAACAAAGCCATCTTTATCGACATCTAGTTACTGTTAAAAGAAGACTACAATGTTTTATTCCATTTTCATATGGTCCTTAACAGTTGTGGAGTAGTGTTACTTTTCAAGGTATTTTCATTAAACCTTTACCTATTTTTCCTTTTGTGTGTGAAATACATACACTGAAAAATGTGTAAGACATATATGTAGCTTTACATCCATTTCACAGCTCAAGAACTACAACACTTGTCAGCACCTAGACACCATTCTGTACTGCTTCCTGATGAGTCTCATTTTTCTCCTCAGAATTAACGACTATGCTGAATTTTCATAACCATTTCTAGATTTTCTTTACGATTATACTACCTATGCATCCACCTCTAAATAGTGTATTAGTTTTGCCTGTTTTTGAACTAACATGGCTAGGTTTTTATATTGAAGTCCTTCAGACCTCTAAAAAAAAGAAAAGACAAGAAAATGATTCTTGTATAACTCGGTAGCATTGTAACTGTGTGTATCAACAGACTGCACTCCTTGTATGTCTATAGAGTTCATCCAAACCTTCTCTTTTGTTTTCAGTGGCCTCTAGATTTAGGTAAGATAGAAACTCATCCCTCAGGCAGCACTCTGCAAAGTCAAAATTTTAAACATATGGCCCAGTCTTTCTCCTCTCCAAAAGAACCCAGGATTTGGGGTTTTTTCCCCCTAGTTGTGCTGTCATGCCAGCAGCAGAGGCTCTGGGGAATTGGTGCCACAAATTTTCCTACCTGCTTTAATGTGGCTGGTTTTGTGTTCACCTCAGGTACAAGAGCCTTGTAACTAGTTTCTGGATTTCTTATAGAGGGAATTTTTCTGTGGATTGTTAATTTAATGTCTAAGTGGGATAAGGAGGTCTAGATCTTCCTGTTCTGCCATCTTGCCAGCATCTCCTTTAACCACCATTGTCCTCTTTATTTATATAAACAAAGTTTTATTCTAACACAGTCATGCCCATTCATTTACATTTTGTCTATAGAAATAAGAAATAGAAAATCTGAGTAGAAGTTTATAACAGGTAAAGAAAGAGTTTTAATTAGTTACCAGAAACTTCCCAAGAAGCAAGCCTTGGCACGCTTAGCTTTACTGATAAATTCTGGTACCAGTCATTCACTAACTGTTCCAAAGAATGGAAGGAGGAACACATTCCAACTCTATTTTCAGGTATTACCCTGATAGTAGAACAAGAAAAATAAAACCATTGTGCACAAATACCTCTTGTGAATATAGGTGCAAAACTCCTACACAAGGCAAGTCTGGTGGTGCATGCCTGTAATCCTAGTATTCTGGGAGGCTGAGGCAAGAGGATATCAAGTTTCATCCAACCCTGGGCAACTTGGTGAGACCTTATTCCAAAATAAAAAACAAAAAGGGGGTAGACACAAAGCCCAGTGCGAAGTCACCCGAGTTCAAACCCCAACAACACAAAAACGGAGAGAAAATAAGAGAGAGAAAAAGACAGAGAGAAAAGAAAGGGAAAAGAAAAGCCTCCACAAATTACCAACAAGTAGAATCCAGCAGTGTATAAAAATAATTATATACTGTTACGGTATAAATCAACAGTGACCCTAAATACTCCATGCACTCTTACGCAAGGCTTCTAGAAAGTGATTGAATCATGGGGTAGGAGTTCAGTGTTCTGTTAGAAGGTGGGATCTGGTCAGAAGAGATGGGTCACTGGGCCATGAGCTGGAAGGGTATAGCTCCCTCCTTGACCCCTCCCTTTATTCTCTCTGTTTCCTGGCTGCCCGCTGGGATCTCCTCGGCTGGGCCCTCTACATGCCATTTCTGCGTGTGAGCCTGCCAACCACAGACTGAAACTGTGGGCCGCAAATGAGCCTCTCGTCCTTTTAAGTTGCAAGTTTATTATGGTATTTTTATGGTATTTTTATTTTTATGGTATCAGGTATTATGTCTCAGCCAGAAAAAGTGATGGAGACATACACCATGACTAAGTGGTGATCTAAGTGATCTCAAGAATGCAGAGTTAGTTTAACATTTGAAAATCATTAATATACTGCATCATATTAATAGAATAAGGGAGAGATGTGATCCTGTCAATAAACACAGCAAAAGCATTTGAAAAGATACATAGCATCCTTTTATGATAATTCTCAGCAAACTAGGAGTAGAAGGGAATGTCTTCATCCTAATAAAGGTCACCTATAAAATCCCAAGGCTGACATTCTTAATAGTGAAAGAATGAAAAATTTCCCCCAGTAGCAAGACAGGGATGTCCATTCTTGCCATCTCTAATCAATCATGTTCCAGATCTGACTAGGTGAGAAAAAAAAAACGAAGCCACCTAGATGAGAAAGGAAAAAATAAAACCATCTCTATTATAGATTTTGTGCTTTAGTATATAATCCTAAGGAAACTACTTAAAATATATATAAAATCTTTTAGCAGTAATAAGCAAGTTTAGTTTGGTTGCAGAATACAAGGTCAATATAAAAAACCTTTTACATTAGTATTGAGCAACCTTAAAAATGAGAAAACAGTTCCACTTACAGTAGTATCGAAAAGAATAGAATATTAAATATAAATTTGACAGAAGGAGTATAAAACTTGTGTACTGAAAACTACATGTCATTACCAAGAGAAATGAAAGAAGTAGGAAAACATCCCATGTTCATGGATCAGAAGACACACATTAAGATTACAGTATCCCTAAATTGATCTATGAATTTAACTCAGTCCCCATAAAAATCTCAGCTATCTCTTATTGCAGAAATTGACAACCTGATCTTAAAAGCACATGGAAATAAAAAGGATTCAGAAAAGCCAAAGCAGTCTTTAAAAGGAAAACAAAAGTTAGAGAACTCCCAAATGCAGAATCGCTTTACAAATCAGTAGTATTCAAGGCACTGTGATACTGCCATAAGGCTAGTTATGTAGATAAGTTGAAAAGAATTTAGGTCCTAGAAATAAACCCTTATAGTCTTGCCAGTCGGTTTTGCCAGTGGTGCTGTCACTGAGAAACTGATGCAGCCAGGAACCCAGCCCTTGCTCCTTAGTTCTCGGTTCTTTGTGTCTTTGATGAAAGATTTCAGGCAAGGCACATAGGCAATCATGCAGAAGAATAAGAGTTTATTGTACAGACAAAGTCATTTATTCCTTCAGGTGAGAAGGCTGGCACTGTCGCAAAGACATCTGCACTGAGTTTTAAGTTTGTATATATTTTTATGCACACATTTCCCCTGGGGTTCAGGGAACTATGGTGATTATGGTGCTTATTGCCATTTTTCTTAGAGGTTGCTATGGAATAGAACTGATATCTCAAAAATGTCTTCCTTGTTCTGTGTAAGTAGTTAGTGTTCCCTTGGGGGCCTTAGTCATATAAGAAATTTACCAAAGAAACTTAGTTAAAACTAGGTTCTGATCTAAATCAGGTCTCAGCCTAAGGAGGGAGAGTTGTTAAAGAATGTTCTCCTTTCTGATATTATTGGATGTAGGCCATGGCATCCAGCAATGCTGTATGCCTTATTTTGGAAAAAGAGGTCCAAGTGGCAAGGAATGGGAAGGAATGTGCACACTGTATAACCTTAAAATGTCATGGTGCTCTGTGGGATCACTCTGGATCTGACACCTAACAAACATGTGGTGACATGAAGCTTTTCTTCATCTAGCTATAACTAGCAAAGCAAGCTATTTTGGACTTCCCTGCACCCCATACCCTTGGACCCATGTCTGACTACCTACCTGACAGTGCAAAGACAATTTAATGGCAAAAGAGTAGTCTTTGCAACAGATGATGCTGGGACAACTTGATATCCACATATAAAAGAATTGAATTGGATCCCCACCTCACACTATATACAAAAAATAATTCAAAATGTACCAGAGCTAAATGCCATGTGATACTATCAGGGAAGTAAAATGACAAGCATAAGATACCATGTATCTCATGCAAGATATGTAGGCCTGGCCAAGTCTAATGTTAACAAAATGGGGAAATAAAATCCTCTTACAGGTACAGTCATAAAATTGGGAATGGTGTTATAATCTGTCAGGACATTGTATATGGTATCTAATTATACTGACTTACCATGTTACTATGGCATGTGAATTCATGAGCTACTATCTTATAATGTGTGTTAATGAAGGATAGAAGATCAAGCCTTGGTCTTGGTCTCACCTTATGGATCTTTTTTAGTACCAAGAGTCAAACTCAGGACCTTGCGCTTGCCAGGCATGTGCTTGTGTCGCTGAGCTATATCCTTGACCCCTTACCTTATGAATCTTAAGAGAGAGATTATCTCCAAAGTGGACAGCCCCAGTTCTGTACATACACAAAACTTTTGATTGCCCCATATCTGTTACTACTTTATCCAAAACAGCATCTAGGCAGAAGCAAAGTCCTGGCACTAGCCCCAGGACTTAGGAGGACCAGAGAAAGGAGTCAGAGGAGCACATGCTCAGGGGCAGCCAGCGAGGCACCAGCTCCTTACCTATGCCGCCCTTTCTTCTGTTGGGGGTTGAGGAGCAGGTTCTACTTGCCTCAGGGCAAACAGGGAAAGCAGAGGAGAATAGTAGTTTGGAAGCCTTCCTGTAGCCTACCCTCTCACAGTCTCTCAATTCCCTCTCACCTGCCAGTTCAAGGCAGCCTTCAGTGTCTCCAAAGATTTTTCACTGAGGGGTGCTGTTTCTTGGAATCAGTCTCTGCCTCTAACTTGTAAATTTTTTCAGCATTGTTGGGGGATTAGGTGGGAATAGCAAGAAGAGCCACCATGTACTGATTCACCATCCTTCAAGGAATCTAAAACCCCTGGTTCATTTTCTTAAACTAGCAAAAGTTGTCAGCTGTTTATCCGCTGTTTTATCAGCTTTCCCAAGTCGTTAATTAGAAGCAATCAAGGGGCAAAGTTGGAGAGATGAAAGCATGCTGGACACATGCAAAACCCAGTTCTGTCTCTAGTTTCAGCTGCTTAGGGTTTAGGGTTTAAGCACAGATCTTGAACTTGAACTATAAAACACAAAATTTCAAAAAGCATGGACTGAAGCGGTTCACAAGAGGAAAGACCTTATGAAAGAAGGTTGTATTTGAATTAGAAAATGAAAGTTCGGAGGATATGGAAGATAGGAAACAGAGCAAATAGGTGGCAAAGACATGGGGGTCATGCACGTGGAACTCGCCTGACTTGAGTAGAAGTTTGGGTTGTGAAAACTTAGGGAGTTACTTCTTTAGGTTGAGTAACACCAGGTTAGAGAGAAGCTTAGTAATAGTGAGAGGGAGGGGGAGGAAGAGTGGAGAAAGTGAGCATGCATGCACATGCACTCTCACCACACCCCTGCTACCCTGCCGAGTAATATGGGCAGGACTCGATGTGTGTAAGATTTGTCTTTTACCCTCAAGGTACTGATAATCTTCTTGGAAAAAAGACTGACATCAGTGAAATCACTAGATAGCACTAAAGAAAAAGATATAATTTACATACAGAATTCTCTTATGCTATAAAAGTTAGGAAGCCTGTGCAAATAAGATAAGCTACCGAAGTACAAGTGGACTTTATAAGATTTTGCTTTTAGGGCAGTCTGTGTAACATGGATGCTGAGGGGAACATTAAAATGGATCTGCAAACCATTGAGTGTGTGTTTAAAAATATTGTTCCTTTGAGAGGGTGTAGTTAGTGCTGGTGGTTAGGCCGTGGAATAGACCTAGATGGCCTTGATTCAAATCCAGGTTCCAGCTGTGACTTTGGGCAAGTCAGTTAACTTTTTGTGCCTCAGTATCCACATCTATAAAATGAGGATAATAAAAAAAATCCCTAATTCACAAGATCCCTTTCTATGATTCTGCACTCAGTTTGTGCTCTTATGTTGAGGAGCACCGTCAGTGGACTTTGAGAAGAGGACCTGATGGACACTTAATAAGAATTTGGGATGATATCAGAGAAAAGAGTGTGTGGTCCTTTTGTTCCCAGCCTGCTTCCTCCATAGATTGTAAACTTCTTTGGACTGAGGCTCGCTTCATTACATCACAGCACTAGAGCAGCATAACAGACAGTTGACATTCAGTAAACATTTGTTGAGTAACAAAATTATTTTTGTGTGTAATTTTATATAGTGGTCAATTAATCTCATCATATATTCAAATATGAGTTTGCAATGGTTTTGCTGTTGCTCTTTTGCTGTGATGGACTTCATGGTAGGCAAGCACACTGCCACTGAGCTACATCCCCAGCCCTGTCTTAATTTTTTTTAACAACTAGTAATTATCTCAGCAGTTAGAATTACCTTTGAAGTATTGGTGACAGTTTTCTTTTTGTTCTTACAGGCCAGTTGGGATGCCAAAAATGGAAAAAGTCTACTTACATAATCCTAGTTCTGAAGAAACTATTACCTTAGTATCAATATCTGCTACAACATCACATTTTCATGCATCTTTTTTTCAAAATAGGGTAAGTACCTCTGTTAAAAATTATTTTTTATGAAGTGTGAAATTAAAAGTTTGTTTTTATTGGTGAATAATTTTATTTTGCTATAATTAGAATCTAGTTTGAATGTTTACCTTTCCTAGATTTCAGTTTGTCCCACTTCCTAAAAATTATTACTTCTACTCTTAAATACTCATTATTCTTCTCAACATGGAACACCTCAACAGATGTGCTAGGGATCATAAGCACTCTGGAAAACTGCACAGTATTCTGACATTCTAATTATAAGCAAACTCCTTGGCATTGTGTTAAGTTTTCTTTTGCTGCATAATGAATCACCACAGACTTGGTGACTTAAGGCAACACTGGCTTAGCAGCACGTAGTTGATGAGTTGTAAGCCCAGCAGGTTGTTTCCTCAGTGTATCACAGGGTGAAATTCAGGCGGCCTAGCATCTGCATCCTTGTCTCAAGGCACCTTGTCTGGGGAAATCCACTTCCAAACTCATTCAAGTTGTTGACAGAATGACGTTTCCGGTGGTTGTAGAACTGAAGCCCCCATTTCATTGTTGGCTGTCGACCCTGCCCACTCTGAGTTCAGGCTTCATCACTTCTCATGGGGCTGCTGCATCTCCAAACCAGCAGCCAGACATCCTTCCCCCTCCTGCTTCATCTTTCTCCAGCTTTCTCTCTGCCACCCACAGCTCAAACTCTGCTTTTAAAGGCTCATGATTCAATCAGGACCCTCTAGATGATCTCCCTTTCTGTGTTTCGTTTTTTGCTTTTTATAGTACTGTTTTTTGAACCCACAGCCTTGCACATACTAGGCAAGTGCTTTATCTTGCAACATCCCTGGCCCATAGCCTCTCTTTTAACTCAAAGTTGGCTGTCTCCTAACCCTAATTACACCTGTAAAATCTCTATTACTGTGTAGTGTCTTTCAGAGTCAGTGTCTCAGAAATCAGCCAGGAAGTCCTGGGGACCATATTAGGGTTCTGCCTAACAAAAGCATCTTCTAAAATTTTACTTGTAGCTTTTGTAGGTGGTTGGAAACTTGTTATGAAAAAGGAAGAAATTTTTTCTGACCAAAAATAAAATTGGATCTTAACTAAATTTTGAAATTGAAAGAATACATTACCCCTTCATGTATAAGTTTCCAAAATAATTAACAAAATAACAAAAGGAAGTAAGTGAATGGAACCTGATTTCATGTTTGTAGGGTTTTTACTGAATCCTTTAAAGGGATGTCCCTAAAGAACACAGAAAGAACTTCTTGAGCACACAAGATATTGATTACTGTGTTAATTTTATATCAATTTTAGATTTTTACATTTTTCATTTCTAAATTCCTGTGTCGTTATATATTGGTGTTAGGTAGCAACTTCTAAGGTAAAAAAAAAAAAAAAAAGATTGGCATAATTTTGCCTTGTCTTCATTGAAAAGTATTTTATAAAGGAAGGATTAATAAGTCAGTGTGTTGTTTTTGGTAACAAAAATTTTAATTTTTTGTGGTTCTCATGGAAAATATTTCTTCTCCAAAATATTTCTTAAATTTCCTTTATGTTATTCTTCGTTTCCTAAGAGATATTTTTACAATTTGTGTGAGTGCACCAATGGTCTCAGTAGACATTTCAGTGCTGAAAGAGACTTGTGTATACACATGAAAAACTGAGTCCCCAGGGCTTTGCCCCAGTCATGGAGTTACTTACCAGAGCCAAGGTCAAGGTCTCCCCAGTGACTTGTATCACATTTCGCTACAGTGAGTGGCTCATGTCTGACAACCTATATAGAGAGGTACACTTTTGTATAAGTAGAACTGCCCATCTTCCAGTCACTGCCCTTGTACAGAGACGTGTCTGGTTAGAGAGAAGGTAAAAATGGAGACAGCTCAAAAATAGCTCAAAACTGCACTGCACATTTTATTTTTTTTAACTTTTACCTCATTTTGCTAATTGAAGGGATATTTTGTTGTTTCTCAACACTCCCAACTTCACCTGGGTTAAAGACCAGGGTTTTCACTTTTTTTTTTTTAAACTGTGATCACAATACAGAGGGAGCCAAGAGTTATACACAGGGATTCTTGCTGCGGTAGGAAAACAATGCAAAGGAAAGGAACATCCAAAGAGATCAGCCTCATTAGGCTCCAGTCCGTGGAGTGGAAGCCCAGGCGCATCTCTGAGTTTTCAGGGAGAGTCAGCATTTTATATGTATCTCCACATATTTACAGAATAAAAAGTAATTCAGTCTTAGAAAGACAGTGTGGACTGAAGAACTCAGCCTAATGAGCACCAGTTTGACACCTCTGAACCAGACCGTCCCAGGTACCCACTTCTACAGATGAACTTTATGCAAAGAAAACAATTTTTTAAAAAATGTTTAGAAAGATAAGCTAAATTTGTATTTAATCAAACAAGTTAAAAGCAAGTGTATTTTCTGCTGTCTGGAGGTAGAATTAAACAATGAAAATGATTACATGTGTCAAAGTCTACATTTAGATTAACTCCACTTATCTTCAAAGAAGGTGAAAGTCTATGTTTCTTACCTTTTTTCCTTCTTCTTGTTTTGCATCTGTTTTCCGTAGTATTATAAGACATTGATTCAGAAAGTTCGATAGGGAGAGAGGACAGAGAGAAGGACTTCAAGGGGTGGGAGAAATGACCTTATTTCCCCTCAGCTGCAGTGTCGGGCCTGCAGTGCTAGCCTCTGGGGGAAGGAGGTGTCCCGGAGAGGCTTCCTCTCTGGTGCTCATGCACCGAGTGCCTCCATCAGATCCCTGGGCAGATCCTATTTCTTTGACAATGAAAGGTTTTCTGTAACTTACATTTTTTTTAAATTATTAACTGATATCATCTCTACATTAACTATAGAAGTACAGAAAAAAGAATAATTATTACTTAAAAGACTAGTTTTACAGTTACATTTTAATATATTATATATATATATGAATAATCTTGTTAAAAGTTTTGACTTTAAAGACTACCTGAAAATCAAGAACAGTAGTAATAAGAGGAGATGTAGGAAATGTGGTTGTGTGACAATTTTATTTCTATATAACCTGTCATTATTATTTGTTGGTTTATCTATGGTGATCTATTAATTAAATATAACTAATTAATTATAATTAAAGTTATGTCATAATGATACTGTAATTTAGTCCTATTCATCTTTTATGACTTGACTATATATTGAATATAAAGTATACAGTGTATGTTTTCAATCATAGAATGCAGATTTTTAATATTTTATAATAATCAAATTTTGATTGCTTAAATTGTGGAAGTGGATGTTTTACACACATAAGATAAAAATTATTTTTTCTTGATTACCTAGAACTCTCTAAATTTTCAGGAATGAAAATTAGAAAAACTTTCCTTCCCTTTATGACTAAATTTAAGATACTTTAGTCAATTTTAGTTACTTTTAGAAGCCTAGATATTATTTATTTGATTTTAGTTCAGTACTGATGTCCATGTATGTTATTGAGAATTGAACCAAATGTGATATAGCCCTAGTGTGGGATACTGGGCAGATAATTAAAAGAGTGAAATAGATCTGTATCTATTGATCTGGAATAATATATATGATGTGCTGATCTGTAGGGAAAGCACATTGTGGAACAGAACCTCACTTTTGTTGAAAGCAAAATCTGAGTATTTGGTTATATTAGTAAGCGCCAGAGCGAGTTACTGATGGATGTACCAGGTTTGGATAACCCGAGAGGGATGAGAAGGAACGGGGTGGAAGGTATTAGCCAGAGTCGTGGAAAGAATGAAGTTTGTGAACTGAGTGAGGTATCACTATTTTTCATCTTTGTACTGTATCAGTAAATGAAATAAGCACTTGTTACTTTCTCAACTTAAAACATATAAGAGAATATAAATTTAAAAGCTTTTCCACCTGTACAAAAATAAGAATTTAAGTAGTTTGACAGATATTTGTTAAGTACCCATCAAGTGCCAATTCTTTGGGTTGACCCCTGAACAGTAGAGAACCTTTACTGAGGATGAACACTTCTGTGGGGTTTGGGGGACATCAGCAGAGGGGAGCCAAAGCATTATAAATAAATTGTCTAAGATCTTAAAAGATGAGAAAAAGGTGCAAAAAAGAAAAACATTAGGATAAGAGGACTACGATCAAGGCAATCCACTTTTAAGTAGGATGATCAGGATAGAGTAAGTTTCCTCGAGAAGGTAGTGTTTGAACAAGGGAATGAGGTAGGACTATGTAGAAGAAAGCCAGTATATGGAAGAAAATCATCCCAGAAGAGAAGCATCAAGCAGGGAACAGGCTCTGGTGTGCGAGCGGGCCTGGTGTGCAAGCGGGCCTGGTGTGCAAAGCAAGTGTGCAAGACTAGAGTGAGCAGGAGGGGCGTGATGGCACCCAGATGGGCAAGAGTCTTTCAGGCTGGTTTTCTCCTGATTGAAACGGGAAGACAGAGGGTTTTGAGTAGAGGAATGAAATAGTAACTTGTATTTTAAAAGGGTCACTTCGTCAAAAGTAGAAGAGAAGCAGGAGAATTAAAATGTGGGCTACTTTGGTTATCTGTTTCATTTTGAGTGAACTTCGTCAGATTTGGTAGGTTATCAGAGAATGTGTCTGCTTCCTCTAGTTGTGAAATTGATGGTTTTAGTGCTGTCCGTAATATCCTTTTGTCACCTTTTTATTTGTAAAGGATATAGTATGGTGGTATCTATATTTCCGTTTCTTACGTTTTTGTCCTCCCTTTTAGTCAGTCATTTTGGGTAGGGCTTTTATCAGTTTTGTGAAACTTTTTGAAGCACCAACACTAGTTTCATTGACTTTTTCTTTCTTTCTTTTTGCTATTTTCTGTTTTCTATTTCATTAGTTTTTTCCTCTTTATTAGTCTTGGTTTTACTTACTTTAGATTTAATTTATTCTTATTCTAACTTCTCACAGCAGAAACTCTGAACTATGTGTTCAAAATAGCATTGTACTGCTATACATATACTGTAAATTTGCTTCTATTTATATACAATAATTTCCTTCCAGGTGTTGTTTTAACTGCTGCCCACAAATTCTGATATGTTGTATTTTCATTTCAAATCAGTTCAAAATATCTTAAAATTTCTCTTGTGACCACCTGCATGACCAGTGTGTTATTCAGAGGTGTGCTGTTTAATTCCAGACTATCTGGAGAACCAACAGATAAAAATCTATTATTAATTTCTAGCTCAGGTATGAATTCAAGTTTGCATGTGCAGTTTTTTTTTTTTTTTTTTTTTTTTTTTTTTTTTTTTTTTTTTGGTTTTTCTCCGGTACTGGGAACCGAACTCACGACCTTGCTGCATGTGCAGTTTGTAGGAGTTCTGCAGTCTTCTTGAAGTCCAAACTGTAGATTCTTTATACCCTCTTGTGTACCCATTCTCTGCCATGGATGAGCCAGAAGGTGTTTGTCTTCTTTGGATTCAGGGTAGTTGATAATCTGTAATGAGTTCAAGAAAAGTTGTTGTTTTTGTAAATTGCACAGCTTGTCGTTGCTAATAATGCTGTAGAAACACTTTCCAACTTTTTTCATCCTAAAGTGAAGACCAAGTCTTATGCCATGTACTTTGAACTATACTGTACTTTGGATAGCAAATAGTCTTCTAGCCATAGAAGCAAAATAAGAGAAATTGAAGGCTTTGCCTATTAAACATGTTGTAAGGCTTCACTCACTGCAGGTAGAACTGCAGTCCCAGTCTCGAACTTCATGAGTAGCCCCTATTGTTTCTAGTGATAAAATTTTATTTCACTAACTACGGTGACATTCTCAATCTGCACAAGGTCACAGGAGTGAGTGCCAACACATTTTTCCCCTGCCTTCTTTGCTAATTTAAATTGCAGAGGCATTTTGTGCCTTGTGTGGACGAATGGCAGAGATGGAGGGGTTGAGGCCTTGCTTGTTCTTTATAATAACACAAGCTGATGCAGAATAGTAGCACAGTAGTACATTTCTGTGAAAAGTTCAGCTTTAGACAAGTGCCAGCTTGATTGTGTGATCATGAACTGCCTGTAATTAGGTTCTTTGTTGCAGCCTAGTGATTGTTGGGTGAAAAAGGGCCAGGGGAACTGTGTGCAGGGCTTTGTAGTGGACAGAGATAAGTGACGGAATGTGTTTGATATGACAGTACCTTTTGTGTTATTTTCCATTGCATAGTAGTTTGTGTAGCTTAAAGTTTAAGCCATTAAAGAAAAAAAAATATTAGCTTATGAAAACAATTCTGAGATACTTATTCTATAGGGAACTTGAACTATCTAATTTTGGTCAGCATGGCCTGATTTTTTTGGTTACCAATTTAATCTTATTGCTTTTCTTTTACAGAAAATTCTTCCAGGAGGAAATACATCATTTGATGTAGTTTTTCTTGCAAGAGTAGTAGGAAATGTAGAAAATACTTTATTTATTAACACATCTAATCATGGGGTATTTACTTACCAGGTAAGAATCAGATTAAAGCCTTTATTCATTTAATAGATTACAGTGGTCGTCATCGTCAATTTGTATGACCACCTTTTAAAAACTCACTTTTGAAATGGGATAATAGAAAATATAAAGATTTAAGGTTAGAGCATTTTTCTCTTTACTGTGAGTATCCCTATTCTAATCAGATGTTAACAAATGATCTGAAAGCTATAGTTGAAGTGCTAATGTAATGTAAGGTTGGCTGACAAAAGAGTAGCAAAAAATATTTTCATGCTAACTTTTAAATTGTATTCTTAATCGTTACACACTTATGAAACATACCTGATAATAGTTTTAAAGTTAAAATTTTGCCTGCTTCTCTTTTTTTTTTTTTTTGGTTTTTCTCCGGTGCCGGGAACCGAACTCACGACCTTGCGCTTGCCAGGCAGGCGCTTTTGCCGCTGAGCTAAATCCCCAGCCCCTTGCCTGCTTCTCTTTAGAAATATTTTTTAGTAATTTTTAATATAGGATCTTTGTTTGGATTATTAAAGTTAATGTTATACGACTCATAGTAAACCAGCTTTTCTGTATGTCAGCCATAATTCTGTGTATGAATCATGATTTTTATGTATCAAGGCTGTCAACATTATAAAGAAGAATAATTGCTTATATTTGTCTGATGTTATGCTGTACACGTACTTCTGCCTATATTATAGATTGTTATTCTCTTTTTTTCAGATAACGAATTTTAAAAAGGTTAAATAATTGCCCAAATTCTGCTACTAGTGTTAGTCAGCAAGAACTCAAGCCCATGTCTTTCTAACTACAGCTAACTCTAATCTTAACCACTGAGCTGTGCTCTCCATGGAGCACAAGTATTTAAATCCTCACTTAGCTAATACTTCACAGTCTTTATGCTTTTTTTGAACATTTCCTCTCCAGTGCCCAAAACACTTCATCTATTTTGAAAATAAGTATTAGTAAATATCTCATTTGTGTAAGATACCATGTTCTGCATTTTGCAGACTTCAATAGACTTTCGATGCTTGGTTCGGTAATTTCGAAGTGCTGTATAGATGACAGCCATTTAGCAATACTGTCAAGTAAATGAAAAGAATACCATAAGAATGAAGATGATGGCCCTAAGAACACATCCCCCAGCAAACCCAGGTGGTCCAGATGGACTATCTGAAGGTCGTGATCAGGTTGTTCACAAGGTCAGCCCCACTGACCAGCCGTTTTCTGTCTTTCCTTCTTCACATCTGTTCTTTCTGCGAGTCTTCCTCCTAAATATGTCTCGAGTCTCGCCTCTCCCCAAAAGCTTTGTTCAAAATTATCACTGCTCTCTTATAAGCAATGTCACTTTTCACTGGATTGTACAATAGCTGTCTGGCTGCCTTCCACTCTTCCCCAGCCTCTCCCACAATCTGTGATTCACTCTGTAGCCAGAGGGATTTTTTAGTAAAATCTTTTTGCTGGGCATGGTAGTACATGCCTGTAATCCCCGCACTCAGGAGGCTGAGGCAGAAGGATCACTGCAAGTCTAAGGCCAGCCTGGACTACAAAGTGAGTTCAAGGCCAGCCTGACCTGCATAGTGAAACCCTATCTCAAAAAGACAAAAAAAAAAAAACCACACCAAAAACCCAGAAGGTTGGATAATAAAATCTTTTTATTGGTCTCTAGTCTAACCTCAGTACTAGAATATAACTTTCATAAGGATAGGCACATTATCTATCTTGTTCACTGCTGCATGTGTTTATCCTAGCACATCATATATATTCCATAAATAATTACCATTTGAATAACTGGCTCACCCTGTTTAGTCAGCCTAGGATGTTTGAATGTAGGGGGAATAACCTGGGGCTGGGCTTGATGTCTGAAGATTGTCTGAGCCATGAATCCATCTTTTGATATTTGGAGTAATGAATAGATTAAATTAAATATGTATCAAAATCAAGATTTTTAAATAGAGATTGTTAATGTTTTACATTTCAGTTAGATTCATTGGTCTCTGTAAATCCACACAATTACAAGTATAAAAATGGAAATTATAAAAACAACTTAGATGACATTTTTTCCCTTCTTTGAATCAGGTATTTGGTGTTGGAGTTCCAAATCCATACCGATTGAGGCCATTCCTTGGGGCCAGAGTCCCTGTGAATAGCAGCTTCTCCCCTATAATAAACATCCACAACCCTCACAGCGAGCCTTTGCAGGTGAGTTATGAGGTGATTGTGACTCTAAGCCTCCCTTTGGTGGAAATTAATGCTTAGCATGAAATCTCGGTTTGTGAGTTTCCAAGACTGTTTAAAATAATGGAGCTTTACAGATGTGTCAGTAGGGGGTATTACTTTTAATACAGTTTGTTGCAGTCTCACATTTGGAGTACAACAATCTGGATTTGAAGTTTTGGGTACCATTTCTAAGTGATGATTTATTCAGCTCTGCATTTGAGAAGCATTTTCAGCTGTATGAGCTTTTTTTTTTCTGGGCTCTTTCTGGCTTAATATGAATTTTTAAAAAAATAGCTTATGTTTATTTCTGGTAATAATAAATTTTTTGGTGATGGCAACCTGGTTATTAGAATAACCAGGGAAGTGGTGAGGGAGAATCATGATTGAAAGCAGGTTATAAAATCTAACTCTTTGTCTTAGCGAACCTTTGGAAATCTCCCCTCACAAGTTCCCTCTCTCTTCTGCAGTGGGAGTGGCGAATGTTTCTCCTCCAGAGATGTCCAAAAATCCCCACTCCACATCTCAGCTGTGTCCAGCTCTCTGATGTGTGCAGCCACTGTAGCTTTGAGTTGTGTTGCTTGTTAGAAGGACATGCAAATACCTTCCAGAACATTCATGCTGCATCAACTCCTAGGGCCCCAGAATTCTTTAGGATTATATTGCAGGTCCTGATAGTAGCTTGAAGGTAAAAGGTAGAGGAAAACTAACACATTGCATAGTTAAGTACAAGGCTTTGGCCATGCAAATGGCTTTTGTCCTCCAGGAATCCCCTGGTACAAATGTTCCTAGACAATAAAAAGAAAACGAGGAACAAGGGAAGATTTTCAGAGTCTGAATAGTGAGATATTTAGGTAAGATGATACTAGCCCAAAAGAAAGGAAATCACATGTCTACTTCAGGACTTACATTCTATGCCCATAGCAACTTTATCTCTAATAGCCAACGTGAGAAACAGCTGTGTCATCCGTTAATATCTGCATAAAACACTGCACCATGGGTCGCTGCCTTCTCTCATGCTGCCTGTGTGCTCATTCGGCACCTACCTGTTCCTCTATTTTAAGAGGCAGCTGAGGAGATGCCAGCCCTTGCAATGGCCAGTGAAAAGCCCAAGGAAAGACTTAAGACTAAGACCAATGATCATTTTAATTTGAAGGTGGCAAGACCGGATGGTTCTGTGGTGAGGTTTAAGGTAAAGTCACACATCACCTAGTAATGAAAGCCTGTTGTGAACAACAGAATTTGTCAATGTGGCAACCAGATTCTGATTGGACAGGCAACCATTCAGTGAAATGGGCACACTGGCACAGCTGGAGTGGAAGGTAAAGACAGAGTTGATGTGTTCTAGCGGCAGACAGGAAGAGGGCTACAGTCTCAAGAGGAGAGCCTGCAGCTTTCCTCCAGAATCCTGTTCTTACAGAGAAACATGTTCTCAATTACAAAGCTGCAGCTTGGTTCCAACTCATCCTGACTACCATAGTATAGTTTTCTCTATTCTTTCATTCCCTTTCCCCATTCCTTTACAGTACCTGAACTGCTGTAGATTTTTTTTTTAACCAAATGACCAGTGGTGTTTTAATTGACATCAGATGGAGATGAGATGGAGGAAAATACTGGTTCTGTGAAAATCTTCTCTCCTTAGTAGCATTCTCATTGAACATTTACCTTTATATTTCCATTAAGTTGTTTTGCTTTCACTGTCTTAACAAAACAATATAAAAAATTCTTATACAGCTTATTCAATTGGAGAATTTTAGTGCTTTTCACTGATCATTGTGAAACAAAGGACAATTTTGTAACTTTTTTGTACATGGCCGTTACATGTAGAGCAATCTGTCTTTAAATAGCAATAAATTACTTGAAGAAGCAGAAGCAGCATCCTAAGCAGATTTCCCTTCAGATATCTTGTTTAAATAAATTTCTGGTTTAGAATTTAAAAAACAAACAGAAAATCCTGTGATATAGCCATGAAATAAAAAAGTTAATTTTAAATACATATTTAAATCATATAACAACCTGATGGATCTCAAAACAACTGTACTGAATTAAGGAGACCAGACAAAAGAGTACCTACTGTTTATTCCCTTCATGTCAAACTTTAGAAAACTCAACCTCACCAAGTATGATGGCACATACCTAAAATACCAATACTTGGGAGGCTCAAGCAGGAGGATCACTACAAGTTCAAGGCCAACTTGGGCTACATAGCGAGTTCAAGGCCAGCCTGAACTACATAGTGAGACACTGTCTAAAAAAAAAAGAAAGAAAAAGAAAACTCAGCTACAGTGACAGCAGAATCACTGGTGTCCTGGAGATAAGAGAGGACAGAGGGATGAGTGGATTACAAAAGGCTTGGGGAAAATTTTGGAGGCAACAGGTGTATTTATTATCTTAGTTATAGTGATGGCTTCATGCCTACATACCTGTGTTGGAATTCCTGGGGTTGTACATTTTAAAGTATGTGTTACTGATCATACATGAGTGATACCTCAGTAAAGCCATTTTATAAGAACCTTAAGGATAACCACAAAGCTCTTGGAACCTCTGGTTTTGCTGCCAGTAGAAACCAGATACTTTCATGTTTTGTGTTTTGCTTTAGTTGACACATAGTAATCATACATATTTATGAGGTACAGTGTAATATTTCAAAACATGTATACAGTGTATAATGATCAGTTCAGGGCAATTGGGAATAATATTTATCTCTTCACAGTTTCACAGTTGTGGTAATTACTAGATCAGATGCTAGATCTTGTTATATATGTGTATAAATAAAGAAGCACTTGTATTACTATAAAAAATACAAAACTATATTTTAAAACTTGATGATTTCCATAAATTATTATTTAAAAAAATAAAAACTTTCCTGTTGCTCACTAAAACTTTCCTGTTGCCCACCAGTGTCTCAAACAACTACACTGTTTCTAAGTTTGATTTTCAAATTTGCCTTGTTTCAGTTAAAAATACAGTGGTATCTCAGTTCACAAATGCTTTTGCTTGCAAACAGTTTGGTTCACAAACAGAAGCACTTGACAGAATTTGCTTTTGTTTGCAAACTCTGTATTGAGTGACAAATAGGACCTCGGCCATCTTTTCCACACAAACAGAAACATGGCCATGTTTTTCAAAATCATTGACTAAATTAAGTTCATAATCCACGGTACCATTGCACCATCCTTGCTTACACATGAGGCACTGAACTTAGTGATATGATACACTTATCTTACATTTATATCTATAAGTGTTTTAATTTTTTCTGAAAATTAGGATGTCGACCTTATTCCTGTGTAACAGCAAGGACCTTGCATTGAGAATATGATTCGGAGCCTCACCCTCCTATTTTCTTCCGTTGTAGGTTGTAGAGATGTACTCTAGTGGAGGAGACCTCCACCTAGAACTCCCAACAGGCCAGCAGGGAGGTACCAGGAAACTGTGGGTGAGTGGAAACAGTTTTCTCTGGTGTGTTCACAGGGAACCAATCATTTTCTTAAATACAATAGAAAAAATTTTAACTCCTTTTTGACTGAGAAAAAATATGGGTAAAAAAATATGGTTAAATGTATACCAAATATATTTGAAAAATAGATGAGCAAGTAAGGGAAAAATAAAGTCAAAATGCTTAAAAGAGCAGTGAACAAAGTTGGTGGGCATTTAGGCCCAGTGTGAGGAAAGGAAGCAGTGTTCAGCTGTTTTCTCAGAGTCATATTGGGAAAGTTGCTTCTAAATCTGGTCATGTATGATGTGCCGAGATCTGAAAACACATGTGGAAAGGACTGATATTTGAAGGTAGAGAATTTAACTTTCAGACTCATTGATGACAGAGATGTGGCTTTGTACATTTGTGGAAAATCTTGTCAAACCCTTGTAATAACTTAGATTTTTAATTCTTAGGTGCTCCATGTACACCTTCAATATTGTTGAATATTCAGTAACAATTTTTTCAATACTTTGAGAATCACTTTCTTGGAGAATAGTAGCAAATATTAACCAAATTAGCTAATATGCAAGAACTACCTTGTTAAAGGTGCCTGCCTTATGAGACTTCTTGTTGTCATTGTCTACCATGTACTAATCCAAAAGGGAAAAACCAGTTGAGGTAAATGACCTCATACCAAGGTCACTGAAATCACTGCTTATCTGTAACTGGAGATACACTGACTTTTCCACTCTAAATAAGTTCTGAAGGTCAGAATTTCTTTATTAATTGCTCTGTCTCAACACACACACACACACACACACACACACACACCTCTTGATTGTCTTCTGATCAGTCTCCACCAGAGAAGGAATGTAGAGATGACATTTTGGATTTGATGACTTGAACATTTTGAAACTAATTTGTAGCTGAGGCAGAAAGGTCACAAGTTCAAGCCCAAGCTGGACAACATGGCAGGGACTCAAAGAGACCCTGTCTCAAAATAAAAAGGGCTGCCATATGTGGTGCACACCTGTAATCCCAACATTGAGGTAGGAGGATCACCATGAGTTAGAGGCCAGACTGGACTACATAGCAAGACCTTGTCTCAAAAAAAAAAATTAATTAAAAATAAAATAAAAAGGACTGGGGATGTAACTCAGTATTAAAATTATATGCAGAGAAATTCCTGTGGTTTGCGGGAAGTCATATTGTTCTGAAACTAGGAAAGCCTTACACACCCCTCCTTTTTTAGATTTTCAATTAGTCTTCCTTCTAGTGTGTGATAGATGTTCTCTCATTACAAGACTAAAACTTGATGCTGTGTTTTGTACCAAAAGCATGAATAAATGCAGTTGGTAAATTGGATTTGCTTGGGAAGTTTTGTTTGGTTTTGTTAGGCTTTTACTTTTTTTTTTGTCTTTTTGTTCATGCTGGCCTTGAGCTCACTTTGAAGCCCAGGCTGGTCTCACACTTGCGACGATCCTCCTTCATGGGATTATGGGCATACACCTCCATGCCCAGCTTGTTAGGCTTTAAATGAAAGCTAAGTCTCAGCCCTCTTGGTTATCATTTATGGAAATTCCTGTGCACTTCTGATGGTGACATTTCTGTCAGGTAGAGAATTTCAGGACTAAATTCCTGTACCTTCCTTAGCACCCCTAAAAATAGTCATTAAAAAATAACTGGTTTGTGGATTAGTCTTGCTTTTAGTGGTGACTTTTTTTGCAGCCATTCTTTTTTTTTTTTTCACACAGAGTCTTGCTTTGTAGTCCAGGCTGGTCTTGAACTCACTAGGTAGCTGGCCTTGAACTTTTAGCTCTCCTCCTGCCTCAGCCTCCCAAGTGTTGGGATTACATGGTTGGTGTGGACCACCGCACCCAGTGTGTTTTCAAATCATTTGACTTTTACTTCGCTTGCTTCACATACCATATTCCATCAGTTTCTAAGAAGCACATGTTTTCACATTTTAATATTCTCCGAAATTGGAGCATGTATTATAATCTGTGAGACATATTTAATTGGCAGTGTGTTTTTAATAGGTATGTAAAATAATCCATCTTTCAGTCGATGTCATTTATCAATAAAACAAGATAGTTTTGCAGCACTGCAGATGCTTCGCTACATTATGGTCTGTTCACTTCTCAGGAAATTCCTCCTTATGAAACCAAAGGGGTGATGAGAGCCAGCTTTTCATCTAGAGAAGCAGATAATCACACAGCCTTTATAAGAATAAAGACCAATGCATCAGACAGCACAGAGTTTATCATTCTTCCTGTTGAAGTTGAAGTCACAACAGGTTAGCGGGAGACAGAAAATATTGCAAGTTTGTTTTGGTTTTGTTTTGTTTTGTGTACACCTTACTCTGGCAAAGTGAAAGATAATTGTTTACTTTTCTTTTTTTCCAAGCTCCGGGTATTTATTCCTCAACTGAAATGTTAGATTTTGGTACACTACGAACACAAGGTAAATAAATAAATAAATGAATGAATGAATGAATGAATGAATGAATGTCTTTAAAAAAATTTTTTTGGAATGGGATTCAGTGCTGAATGATTCTACTGTGCTTCATAATTCAGCTTTGAAAGTTATTTTTCAGTGGGTTTGGTGATTGATCTTAGAGAAACCACAATCCTTACAAGTGAAGACTCTGTCACCTGGAATGGTAGCTCTCTTTACCAGGTGGGGAAATAAGGTCAGGGCAAGAAGTAATTCTTCTGAATGGAAGAATATGGCCCGGAAAGTATTTCCCTACTGCCTTAATCTAGTTCCTCATCCATTCAGTTATGCTGAATGTTTTCTCCTAATAGTTAAGGAAGTGAAGTGATTTACTTCTAGATTTTTGTATGATAGAAACTGTTGAATTGCATTGTAATGATACAGTATTAAAAATTTATTCCAAATGGTCAGAGAAAGAATTTGAATTCTAAAATTAAAAGCCTAAGTGAAGATTTTTATTAAGAAAAGAAAAAAGAGTACTGTACTTGTAATTTGGGATTTACTTGAGGCATATGTAGTTAACGTTTAGCATTGATGACTACATTTTTTAAAATTATATTTGCTTTTAGTTTGATAATTTCACATTATATATTATTAATCTTATTTTGCTTTGATGTGAACGATTAGTAATGTCTGAGTTTACTAAATTATGTTCTGATTTTTTTTATGCTTAAGAAGAGGCAGTTCTTAAAATACACACTGTCCTTATGAATTAAAGTCACTGCTACTTAATGTTTCTCGCATGAATGTGATTGTCATTATAATTATTTGTTAAATTTCACAATCTAGAGTAGCTTCAATTTGAAATCTAATAGGATAAAGATTCTAACTTGCTATATAACACCCCTTTTTGAGAAATGTTTTTCTCCATTTTAACAGATCTACCAAAAGTTTTAAATCTTCATTTATTAAATTCAGGAACAAAAGATGTACCAATAACAGTAAGTTTTTACTTATTTCCTTCCTAATTTATGTAGTCTTTGTTTTAAAACTTACAACATAGTCAAAAATAATTAAGCCCTGACTCTGAAGAATTGTTTCTTGTGGTAATCTAGCCACTCTTTGGTTCTAAGTGTGATGTGAGAAACCTGGTCCACCTCTCACCACCCAGGTTGTAAGGGTCGGAGGGAAAATAGTCTTCTCCCCGCCAGGCATGAGCCAGACTCAGGCTCCCATTCAAGCAGAAGCAGACAAGGACTGATAGGCCAGCTCAATCCTAGCATCTATGTGCCATGGGGGAAAAAATGAAAAACATTATGAGGATTCCATTAGATTTGATTGTCAGGCTTAAGATGTGGGAAACTAAAAAAGGAGACAAGAGACCAACTATTTAAATACTTTGTTTTGCTTTTTGTTTGTTTTGGCTTCCTTCAGAAATGGATTTGAACTGATTTAGGTTTATCTTTAATGACAATGAGCAAACAGTTTAGTCCATTGATATACAACATTAATTGTAATTGAATATTTGTTTACCACTTAGTTCAATGTATGTTATGGCAGAAATAATACAGAGTATAAAATTTTCCTCTGGGGGATTGCTTTGAGTTTGAAGCCTGCCTAGGCTACAAAGTGAGTTTAAGGCCAGCCTAAACTACATAGTGAGACCCCATCTCAAAAAGACCAGGAAAAAAAAATGTTTTTTCTCTCTGGAATGGAAAATGTCAGTATGTTTCATGTGCAGAAAAACTTTTTTCTCAACTATTCTAAGCTCTCCCTATTAACAGAGGCTATATGTGAACAAAAACCATTATTTAGTTATTTCTGGTGCAGTATTGTACAAGTTCTAGCGAAAAGTGGGATGGTTGTTAATGAAGAGCCTCCGCCTGCAGGAGTTACACAAGTGGGAGTGGCCAGGGTTCCACTGGGGCTATTTCTTAGCCGTAGAGCAAGTGAAGGAATTTGGAGCCATGTCCGTAAAGGTCCTCGGCAAACTTCAACATTTTATGAGATTATCTTTCTAATAAATTGTGACTTCACGATAAAAATGGCCAGTTGGAAAAAGTAGCAAAATTAATTGAACCACAAAATTTTGTAGATAGGTGGAATCTCAGAAAATACCAGAACAAGGCCAGATATGATGGTGCGCCTATAATCCCAGCACTCAAGAGGCTGAGGCAGGAGGATCACCGTGAGTTCGAGGCCAACCTGGGCTACGTAAGCAAATTGAAGGCCAGCCTGCACTACATAGCAAGACCCTATCTCAAAAAAAGAAAATACCAGAACACCCCCACCTCCGTTTCTTTTCAGCAGATGGGGGAAAATGAGCTTGAAAAATGGGCAGTTTACTCAGGCTCACACTTTTGTCACTACTATATTGTCATATATGTTTTGTGTGCTTCCTTCTCTTTCTTAAAAGTATTACTGATAAGCTAGTATAATGGAACCAAATGAAACTTTCTCCAGTTTATAGTTTACAAGTTAGACTGCTTTGTTCTGCATTCTGTCTCTGTCTCTTGTCTTTGCGTAGACACACACACACACACACACACACACACACACACACACACACCTCTCCAGGAATGAAGAGATTGGTATTTTAATGGTTGCTAATTACAGCATGCTTATTGATAAGATACTGCTATAAACAGATAGCTCAACAACACACACATACCCCCTGCCTGAGATTGCAAAGCAAATGAGAAGGCCTCCCCAAAAGGAAAAGGAAGCAGGTAAGAGTTAAAATGCTAAGAGAGCTCTAGGCCAGCCACTAAGGCCACTAAAATACCAAGCATGGGCAATTTCAGAACTGTGGGGCCTTCATTCCAGGCCCTTAAAGGCTTGCTAACAGCTGAGGACCAACCGCAATGCAAGGGAGAGAGCTGCTCTGGCAGTCATGGTAACATAATCAGTCCCTTTCTTCACACTGCTCCGTCCTTAAGGTGCCTTCAGGGGCCTGCCCTTTGATGTTCAGTTTAAGCAGATTTCTCTGGGAGAAGCTAGTGACTTTTAGGACCTGACTCTTCCCTGTTAACAGGCATGCCTGATGGGTGCCACAGAAAAGAGCAGTGTTCTTTCCAATACAAAATGATAGGCTTCAGCAGTACATTGGTCCCCATGCCCCCAAAAACGCAACAAATATCCCAGGAAGGTTTTGCAACTGAGATTACGATTCAAAGTAAATTATAAAGGGAGCTGCTTGCCTAGCCCTAAAGGAAGATTTTTTTTTTTTAAATAAAGATTTGTGTGCCACGCCATGATAATGCAAATACATGTTTCTGCAGTAGGAAGTCAGGTCACTTGGCCTTGGAGCAAGTGAGGAAATTTGGTTTCTAGTTCTGCCTCTTGGTGCCTAAGTACTGAAACATCATTGGACAGCATGAAGTTTGCTTCATCAATAAAACAGGATATGTGGCTAGGATCTTTAATATCCCCTCCCATTAAAATGATTTGTATCAGTGAGGATAACCAAAGTAACTATACCTTTAAATGTCTTTTTTAAAAGCATGCTCTAAATATAAGCTTTCACTACTTTTTGATATTTTCGGTTCAGTTATTTGAGCAGAAAGATTTGACTTCCTAAGCCTAAAGCATTCCAGCCTTTTCTAGTTAAATATCCCTGTAGCCTGCCTTGCTGCCCCCTCATCCCCAGCTCAGCCAAGCCCTGAGAGAGAATACTGCAGGACCCGGCATCTGCAGAACCACTTTGCGTACACTGAGGCAGTGGCCCCCAGGGTCATGCTTAGTGCACCTTCAGAGTCTGATGTTAAACTTAGTGCTGTAGGTTTCCTTAAGAGGGGCCTGTCATAGTCATCTTCTGTGATGCACAAATGAGACCTCCTCTGGTACACCTTCTCTGATACATAAATGAGACATTCATTTGGGAAATAAGTACCTTTTTGAATGTTTTATGTACTCATAGCCAGTGTGAGAGTTTAAATTTGTATACATCCTCATCTGTCATATGTTTCTCCTCTGATCATCATTTTATTTCACAAAAGTATTCTAATGAATTTAATTTGAAGTTTTACTAGCCTGTTCCATTTAAAGGTACCACAGAAGGTAAACTTTGAATTTTCATTCTGCTTTACTTTTCTAGTATACTTTCTAGTGTAAAGCAGCTAATCCTAATCCATTAGAACAAAATAATGCTGCACATACACATATTTTTTCTTTGCAGAGTGTTCGACCTACACCACAAAATGATGCTATAACAGTACACTTTAAACCAATCACATTAAAAGCTTCTGAAAGTAAATACACCAAGGTTGCAAGCATTAGTTTTGATGGTAAGTATTTGCTTTTTTTGTCTCTAAATGGATAGTGTTACTTTGATAAACTAGAAAACATCTATGATGACATGTTCATATAGAAATCCAGATCATTGTACAGTCAGATTTTATATTACTGTCTACTAGTTCTGCCTCTTGGTGCCTAAGTATTGAAACATCACTAGATAGCATGAAGTTTGCTTCATCAATAAAACAGGAAATGTGGCTAGGATCTTTAATATCCCTTTTTCCCATAAGCTGTCATGAACCCTTGATTGATTCATGGAAGAAAATGCCATAACTTCATAAAGCTAAATCGGTATTAACAATAGATAAACATTAGCAAATACATTGGCATTGGAATATGTCTGTAATCTGGGCTAACCAGTTATATCTGTTGTAATTTGCCTTAATTGTGCAGTCATTAATTTTTTGTAATTAAGTGATAATGTATTTAAATTTCAGAAGCATGTTTAAATATGAGAGCAAAAGTAAAGTATTCTTTGTAACATTTTTATATGTTGGCTTTTATAAGCAAAGCAAACAGCCCTGCATAACTAAAATAATAGCTTTATGATAGAATTGTCAAATTATCTATTATTTCAAACAGGTATAATGTGTATTTTGTCATTTGAAATGTTAACCTGGACTTTTAAAATTTTCACAGCATGTTTTTGTTCAGTTTTGCCTAGTTTAATAGGTATTTATTGCATTTACTGTCTAAAAATTGTAAATTGTGACATAATGACTGTGTATGTCATTAAATTTAAAAAGAATACACTCTGCAGAGGGCCGTGCACATGAGGAGCCCTAAATCAGAAACTCTGGCTTTCTGGTGAAGCCCCTCTGCTGGAGCCCGCACCTGCAGCCCTGCCCATCCGTGGGCTGCTCCAGGCACCAGCAGCCGCACCCAGGTAGTGCATGAGGGCCCCTGTGGTGTCCAGCAAGGCTCCAGATGGAGGGCACAGGCCACCCACATGCTGGCCCACATGCATCAGAATCCATGCCATGAAATGAGTGGGAAGTGCAAAGGAGCAGGGTTAAGTGGGCAGGGTGTTTGCACAACACAGATGTCAGAAGTGGAAAGTCGTGGCAGGGGAGGTTCTGCTATCACAGTTCCATCCAGGTCTGTGGTGTGCGTGCGGTTCTGCTGAGAGACCATGCCAGGGACCTACTCTTCTCCAGCAGAGAACAACCAGTAGTGATTCTTGAGCTCTGAGGACACCTAGGCCACCCTCTGATTCCCCAGGGAGTCAAGTTGTGCCTCACAGCTCCCCCTTGCTCTGCAGAGCCAAGAGCCCTTCTCCAGCTCCTGTTGACACCACAGCAGATGTCTCCATTGAGATGGAGGCAGTGCCACTAAGCTATCCTACCACTGAGCTATATTCCCCAGCCCTAAAATAAGTGCTTCTTAAAGGAGTTATGTAAAACTAAATGCAAAGATGAAAGGAAAGCAACTTTGAAAACAAATGTTACATCCCCAGCCCTTTTTTAATCTTATTTTGAGAAAGGATCTCATTAAATTGCTGCATTGCCCAGGCTGGGCTTGTTGAACTTTTGGTTCTTTTGCCTCAATGTTCCCAAGAAATGCTACATTTCTTTAAAGTGGTTTTTAATATTGAGGGGAAATATTTTCATCTTCCACCTCACTTCCTGCCATCCAGGTCCTAACACAAAACTTCTTTCTGTGATTGCTAAGAGTCAAGAAGTAGGTTCTGTATTTAACTTTTAATGTTTCCAGAATGTACCACATGTATTAACTCTACAGTGTTCACTTATCAAGCGTCTTTCTCATCAAAAATCACTTACATGATTGTTAACTGAATTTTCTTGAGATTTGTGGACTACTTCATTTGCTAAATTAGTATACATGACTTGATACCCTGAAATGCCAAAATTATGTCCCTCATAATCACCCTTACATCAAAATTAAAACCACCCAGAGATGGCTAACTAGCAAGCAGAAGGAAGTAAGAAGCTTAATGGTAATTCTAAAAGTCTAAGGTTGCTAAACTCACATATAAATTCTTCTCACGAGTGGAAGTGTGTCGGGAATACTTTCAAGGAGATAAAGTTGAACAGCTTCTTTACTTGTTTTGAAAAGAACATCTCATGGGTACCCAGATTGGATCCAGTGAATCAATTTCTATAATTCCAGATGGAATTAGTTAGAACTTCTACAAAATCTAGAGGTTTCACCTCCTCAGAGAGGACTAGAATAACGACCTGCTCTGATGCAGGAGAAGCTTTGTCCCCGCTTGCTTCTCTCCAGGTTGGCTGATGTGCAAAGTCAGAGCTCCTTACTTTTGCCCTTTTCTTACACCACACTACTTTGTTGGCATTGTAACAAGACTGGCCATACAAGGACTGTTATTTCTTTGTCAGTACAACTATGAACCAGTGGTTCTCAATAGGGAGCAGTTTTGCCTCCCAAGGGACATTAGGCAAGGATGGAGACATTTTTGGTTGTCAGAACTGGAGCAATGTTACGTTGTCTAGCAGGTAGAGTCCCTGATGAAGTTAGACATCCTGCAGCACACTGGACAGCCCCTGCAAGGGAGAATCCTTCCGGCCTGAGTGTGCAGAGTGCCAGGGTTGAGAAACCCTGCTGTTGTGAAGGGCAACACTGAGAAGTAGCTTCGCATTTCTCTTTTTGGCTTATGTTCACTTGGTAGTTATTGCTCAGTTTATCTCGTTACAGTCCCATTTTGTGTGAAAAAAATGTGCTTTTGATTCAAAATATAATAAAAGTGCTCTGTTTGCTGACATGAAAACTTTTTAAATAAAATTTTTTTCAGTCCACAGAAAACCATTCACACTCTTTGATAGTTGGAAGAAAAAAAAAATTTTTTTTTATGCTTCCTTCTTTCAGCCTCAAGGGCAAAGAAACCATCTCAATTTTCTGGGAAAATAACTGTTAAAGCAAAGGAAAAGAGTTATTCTAAACTTGAAATACCGTATCAAGCAGAAGTTTTAGATGGGTGAGTTCCTTCTTAAAATAAGCATTATAACCTCTTGCTGCTTAGTTAATTTTGCTTTCCTACTAAATTAACTTTAGCAAAAATCTTACCCAAATTCATCTACACCCTGTAGGGTTGTTGTTATAAAGAACAACTTCAGTCATAAAAGAGAACCTCTTATATTTCACTTATTTCCTACTTGCTTAGAATAAAAAGGTAAATGTAATAGGGGTTTTGTTTAAATAAAGACTTAATGATTCAAAAGCAAATCTGATTATTAATAATATTTCAATCATTGGGACTATTTTCTTCCTGTCACTGTTTTTGTAACATGTAAGTGAGTGTGAGTTGGTACTGTTTTATGACTTGAAAATAATCATTTATATTTATTTACAAACTCAAACACTTTGAGAATTTCAGTTTTATAAATGGGCAGTAGCACATGTAATTTACTTTCTAATTATACTCTAACCAATAAGCATTTAATATACAGCTTGGTAGTAATTTATTTCAACAAAGCTGGTTGAAGTTTTAATGATAAACTTGATTTTTCAAAGTGGATTAAGGCCCTTTCTGTTAATACAATCTTGATTCTAATTATTTGATTATGTATAAATCATTAGAGAGTACTATAGTTCTTTATGTTCTTTACATATCTAAATTTGTTTTAAATTGTGGTTAATTATTAATATATAATAGTTCTAATTCTATACAGTCCTTAATGATAAATGTAAATTACTACAACAGAAGAACTTGGGTTTTAAATCAACACATGGAAATAAAATGACTTGTTTTTGTTTTCTTCAAATAGTTATTTGGGATTTGATCACGCTGCAACATTATTTCACATCCGAGACAGTCCTACTGATCCTGTGGAAAGGCCAATTTACCTAACTAACACTTTCAGTTTTGCAATCCTCATTCATGATGTGTTACTACCAGAAGAAGCCAAAACAATGTTTAAAGTACGTCTGGGAACCCTCCTGATTTTTAGTTTGCCTTCCTACCCGCTGGATGATACTGACACTTTGTGTTTTTCTCTTCTCCCATTTTGTAGGTTCACAACTTCAGTAAACCAGTCTTAATTCTTCCTAATGAATCAGGATACATTTTTACTCTGCTTTTTATGCCATCTACATCATCCATGCACATAGATAATAACATTTTACTTATTACCAATGCTTCTAAATTCCATTTACCTGTGCGAGTATACACAGGGTTTTTAGATGTAAGTATGTTATCTGCTTTTGAAATGTAAACTGCCTGCCCATCTTTTGTTTTTCCTGATATTATTAGGCAGTTGTGTTGCAACTCTGAAGTTTTGCTGTTATATGGGCCCTACATTTTGATGTACTTTCAAAAACCGGTGCCCACCCTCCCTACCCCCTGTGGTTCCTAAAATCAGAGATAATGCTGACTCGTACAGAGTGATCCTTCTGTATTCTAAGAGGGGTTAGTTCGAGAATCCCCTGAGACCCCCAATTCCATGGATGCCCAAGTCCCTTGTATAAAATGGCATAATGTTTGTATATAACCTACAAAATCCACAGACGTGGAACCCACAGATGTGGAGGGTCTTTCCTGTATATACACATTTATGATTAAGTTTAATTTATAAATTAGGCCCAGTACGAGATAGAATAAGAAGAAGAATAATAAAATAGAATAATTGTGACAATATACTGAAATAAAAATTACTACTTTCACCTTTTCTCTTAAAGCACTTTTTAGCTTCTCTCTGGCATTACTGAATTGCAGACATTAATATTTGGCACCACTACCTTGTACTTTGAGGCCATTAGTAAGTAAAATAAGGGTTACTTCAGCACAGACACCATGATGCCACAGCAGTAGATCTAATAACTGCAGAAGCTATTAGAGACTCTCGGGTGGGTAGCACATACAGCATGCATACACTGGACAGAGGCATCATTCACATCCTAGATAGGGACCCTAGAGCTAGGAAAGAAAAAAATAAGATGGTAGCCGGGCGTGGTGGCACACGCCTATAAACCCAGCACTCAGGAGGCTGAGACAGGAGGATAATTGTGAGTTCGAGACTGGCCTAGGCTACAAAACGGGTTCAAGGCCAGCCTGAACTGTGTAATGAGACCCTATCTCAAAAAGACAGAAAAAAAGAAAGAAAAGAAGATGATAAACACACACGAGAAGGAAACACAATACAAAAGGAAAGAGTAAGGGTCATCTTGGTACAGGAAATAAACCAGAAAAAAATCCATGTGAAACTGTTCTGAGAATGAATAATGAAAGCGGTTTGGATAAGAGAGAAAACTGTTAGGGAAGATAAAAAAGAAGGTAGGACATTTAGAAATGTCCTCCAAAGTCAACCTCAGTTAGTATTGTAGAGCTAAAGAGACCTTCAGTATTGTCCGCCTCCTTCAGTTATCTTGTTGAAATGACTCCCTAGTCATGTGTGGTGCCTACTGAGATCACAGATTCCTTGCCCCTGGTCCCCAAGAGCTCCACTTAAATTCTTAACTTTCTTCTTCCTTTCTTTATATGCGTTGAGAGGAGAAGTAGCTGCATAGTAGAGCTCCTATTTTTATTTCTGATTACTCAAAAGATTTTTATTGTACAAAGTTCTTAAACTGCATTTTACATCTATGTGTATGTGTATATGTATATACATAAAATATAGAAACTTTTGTGTATCTTAATATAATCTCTTTCTCTTGTTACATAAATGTAGTTTCATCTTTAATCCAGTCCTTTTATATCTTTCCAGTACTTTGTATTGCCCCCCAAAATAGAAGAACGTTTCCTAGATTTTGGAGTACTGAGTGCTACAGAAGCAAGCAATATTTTATTTGCAATTATAAACAGCAATCCAATTGAGGTAAAAAAAAAAAAATTCTGATTTTATTATGAATCAATTTAAGGATTGTGTGGTTGTGTTAAAATAATTACGGTCACATTTTCTTTCTTAAGTTGGCTATAAAAAGTTGGCATATCATAGGAGATGGATTATCAATAGAACTTGTAGCTACAGAAAAAGGCAATAGAACTACAATCATTTCAAGCCTTCCAGAGTTGGAAAAATCCTCTTTATCAGACCAGTCATCAGTAAGTAAGCTTTCTTATTGTTTCCTTAAACTAAGGTGGATGTCTGAACTGCAAATAAAAGGCTGTACTATGTTGCATGCCTCAATTAGTATGTTTATGTAACTCATAATAACGTTGATTATTTGATATTGAAAGGACCTCACAGGCAATCTGTTTCTGCCCTCTCCTTTGTGATGAGAGCACTGAAACCCAAAGAGGTTAATCTACCTTGTCATGGAAAGTTATAGCAAAATTTAAATTAGCTTGAGAGATCCCATGGGTACTAAACTAACCCTGTGTTCATAGGGTTTACTGGGGAAAATGAGAGAGCCCTGAACATTTGGGGAAAGTATTTTCAATTAGAAAATAGTATTTCAGCCAGTTTTTGTTTGTTTGTTTGGTTGGTTGGTTGGTTTTTTGGTTTTTCTCTGGTACCAGGAACCGAACTCACGACCTTGCGCTTGCCAGGCAGGCGCTTTGCCGCTGAGCTAAATCCCCAGTCCCATTTTCAGCCAGTTTTGTGTACCGACTAGGAGAGAGTATCAGAGAAGCAGTGCTTAATCCCTATGAGAATCTTCCCATATACTCTCACTCTGTCTCATAAACATGTACAGTTGGTATTAGGAGAGCACTAAACAAGGAAAACAAATAGATCAGTCTCATCCCTTACTACTGCTGAAAAAGGAACTGGGAGTCAACACCTACTGAAAAGAGTATTGGGAGCATCACCTTCAGTGGAAAAGAGCAGGTTAGAATATACTTCTCAGGACAGTTTTACAAAAGGAGAACCCAGTGTCCTTATGCAGAGACTGCTGACAGACGGGCATCCATGGGATGCCATAGGTTTGGTGTTTGGATAGGATCCCTACTCAGCTGCTGTGTAGGAGTCACTGTTATCATACAGAGTGACATTTGGCACCTGGAGCAGGCTTGTGCCACCTGTAGCTGAAGGGCTGGAGGAAGGCTGTGGACTCTGCTCTAGCCCTACCACTTTGGCCTCACAAAAGTGTGGGCAATGAATGAGGAGCTCTGCAGCCCACCCCAGCTGAGAGCTGACTGCTCTCCCTAGAGCCCACATTCTCAGTGGCTCATGAAGTGTAGTAGGTAACCATTAAGGGATGGGCAGTATTTTGAGGAACTTGTACACAATGATATGGTAATTCATTGTCATACTAAGATAAGGATGTGGAAATCAGTTTATGACTATAACCTTCTTTTCCACAGTAATAGAAAACTTGAACTTGCAAGGCTATTGAATAATGTCATTTTTACCATTTCTAGGTTATATTAGCCTCAGGCTATTTTGCGGTATTCAGAGTCAAACTTACTGCAAAAAAACTAGAAGGGATTCATGATGGAGCCATACAGATCACAACAGACTATGAGGTAAGGGCTTCGTTGGAAATTGATGTGAATAGGCTTTTTCTGAATAAGTCTTTTTTTGTAAACTGATCAATTAAAATGCCATGTATTTATGGGGTTTTTTATCTTTATAGAAACAAAGAACTAAATTTACTTATAAAATTACAGTTAACCAGTATAATGCTTTAAAAACTGATCTTTGAAAACTGGTATTTTAATTTGTAGTTTTCTCATAAAACCCAAATGTCCTAACTAAAAAAGCAACTTCAGAAGAATTACTCTCTTAGTTATCTTTTCTTGTTAATGAGACAAAATACCCAACAGCCAAAGTTAAAGGAGGAAAGGTTTATATTAGCTATAATATAAAACTTTTTATAATATAAAAATATATTAGTAGAGGTTGCAGTCCATAGTCAGCTGCCTCCAAAGCAGAGAGGGGCATGGCAGAGGAGAAACAGTCCATAGCAAGAAAGGAAGAAAGCAGCAACCTCCCTTTCCCCTTTATTCTATTCAGGCTGCAAGCCTGTTGGTTGGTGCTGCCTACACCCAGGATGGGCCTTCCCATTTTCCACACCCAGAACTATGCTGAACCAATCAGCAGACTGATTTAGTTATCACACCCTTAATCCATACTGACACACCTTAGATCCAGCCACCTCCAAAAAGCCCCACCTGTGAGCCTATAAGGCTTTTGGGGGACATTTACACACAAGCCATAGCAGTACCGTAGCACCTCTGGAACTGTTCTGTTAGAATCCTGATTGCAGATGACTAGTGGATTGCACAAAGCATGACTGAATTTCCCAAGCTCGGTATCTGATTCTTCCTGCTCTCATAAATATCCTTCTGTGTAACAACTCCAAAAAGGAGGGCAACATCAGGAGTCAGGGCTTGCGTTCTTACGTTACATTTACAAGAGAAATTCTGTGTCAAGGGATTCTTTTTCTAAAGGCTCTTTGAACTTTTTAAAGACTTTTGTGGGATTAATGTGGCTTTCAGTAAAATCTTGAATAGATATATTTCTGCCAGACCTAAATACTTATAATTTAATATTTAAAGGCTCTTTGGGAAGTCAAACACTGCTAAATTCAACAAGTGTTACCCTTGTCTTCCCGTTATGTTTTCAGCATACGAAACCCTCATGTGAAAGAAACCTAATTGCAAAATAAACATAATTGGCCATTTAATAATCAGTGATTTGTTGGGAGTATATCAAATGAATTGCATCTGAAAGTAAGAAATTCATGCTTATATTCATCATAGAAATACATTTCAGAATTAAGACAAGCTTTTATTACATGGATGAAAATAAGAGTGACTGTCTTCTTATCACTGCATCAGTAACTAATTTGTGATGCTATTGGAGTGTGAGTTGGATTCTAACTCTAGAATGATCAACTCATTTTTTTAAAGTTAGCTTGCTGTCTTTTTTGTATACAAAATAGTAGAGAATTACATAGCTCTAGAAAATGCTGGGTCTTTATATACATTGTTTTAGGAGTACTGTGCTTGCTTCAGCAGCACATATACTAAAATTGGAATGTTTTAGGAGTACAATTTGACTTTCCTCTTTAAATTAATCATCTATAAAATTTTTGTGCTTTGAAAAGTCTGTCTTCATTCCTTCCCCTTTGCCTAGTCTTGTTAACTGTGTTTTCAGAGAATTACTAAAAAGTATCTTGCAACATTTGGAAATATACTGTATTGTATTACATTTTATGGATAACATTGGCCAGATTAAACAGTATCTGTGGGTAACTTTAATACAGGTTCTCAGGTGATTATTGCTTATATAGGTCCCCAAATGATATTTTTTAACCCCTCAAAACACACAGTAACTGTCGAGATCACTCACAGCCTTGCACATGAACTTCACTATGGTTTGCCTCTTCTTCCTGCAGATCCTGACCATTCCTGTCAAGGCTGTGATTGCAGTGGGTTCACTGACCTGCTTCCCTAAGCATATGGCTCTTCCTCCTTCCTTTCCAGTAAGACACTTTTATTTGTAGACTTTTTCTTGCTAATTTTTTTTTCCTTTGCCTCTGCCTCTTTGTTTCTGGAATTCAACGGTAGTGTCTGTTGTTCTTTAGTAATTATTACACCACGTTCTTTAGAAGATGCAAAGAGAAATAAGAAATAGTCCTTTCCTTCAGAACTTTTGTATCTAGAGTGGGACATAGAGGCATTTCATTATGAGGCGCATATGAGCCGGCTTAGAGTTTCTTTTGGCAGAGATAGATAAGGAATGGTGAGGATTTGCATTCAGGACAGGGAACAGCCAACCCATCCAAGGTGCAGATCGGTTCAGGTGGAGTTTAGTAGTGAGTTGTCCTGTTTGCAAGAACGGAGGGAAGTTTTAAGAGAAGGTAAAATGGTATGGTGGGGGGATAGCATGAAGAAGATTCAGTGCATTTAAATCCATGGAAACCTGAAGTTTGGAGCAGAGACTTGACATCATCAGAGCTGAGCTTTGAAGATTGACACTGTGGTGGGAGAAAATACAGGACACAGGAGGAAGCAGCTGTGAGTGCCTGGGGGCCACCCCACACACTGCCTAGGCCGTGGGAGCTGAGGGCTGTGGCAGGGGCCGTGAAGCTGCTTCATGTGCCCCAGTCTTTGCTGATGTTTCTCCCTTGACTGCCACTCCTCTCTCCTCCTTGCAAGGAACTACACCCCTTCAATATTCAGTTCCATTAACTTTGCTTCTCTTCTTCTTTTTCTTTTTTTCTTTTTTCTTTTTTGTACCATGTCCTTTTAATTTGCAGTTTTGGTTCTGGTCTTTTTATGGTCTAAATGGTCACAAGCACAATCTAAATGGGATCTATAGAAACACATGAACCATGCTGATTATCAAAGAATATAAAGTGTGTGGAAATAAAGAATTAAGATGTAACTTCATATCTTGAGACCTTTTAAAATTAAAACTAGAATTTTAGAGTCATATTCTTTTTTTTTCTTTTGTGGGGGGTTAGTACCAGGAATTGAACTCATGACCTCACTTGTGAGAAAATTTTAGAAATGTTACAAAAAAACAAACACAAAGAGAATCCTTATATTTTTATGTATTTATGTATATTTATGTGTAATGTCAATGGGAAAAGTATACTCACTGCAGGAAGCAGTTAGGGATTTATCATGATAAAATGAAGTCAGAATATTTTGTACCATCTGAATAACTGCCACAATTGATCATTTTTTATTTAGCTTGATAAAAAATTGTCAAGCCACACATATACAGCTAATTTTAAAAATAATTTCCAAAGAATATTTTTTACAGTAGTTTACTTTGTGCTAAAAAAAAAAAGGCAGAATTGGCTCACTTAGATTTTAATCACCAGAAAGGATTCTTTGATTTTAAATAAAGCCCAGCTGAGTTGAGTGTATTCCACTGTAAGTAAGTATAAATACATAATTTAAAGCTCACATAAACCTGTGTAAATAAATGTATGTGACTGTACACATAAAATTGGATGTAGGAAACATACTCTGTGAAACCTTTATTTCTGGACTGAATCTTTTTGTTGTTGTTGTTGTTACTTGGAATTGATGCATGTGTGTGTGGTGTATGTATATGTGTGTTACTAAGGACTGAACCCAAGGCCTTGCCACTGAACTACATCCCAGCCTTTTTCTTTTCTTTTTTTTTTTTTTTCTTTTTTTATGTTTTAAATTTTTATTTTGAGATGGGCTCTCACTGAGTTGTTGAGTTGCCCAGGCTGGGCTCAAACTTGTGATCCTCCTGCCTCAGCCTCCCATCTAAAGTCATTTGTAAGTTGTTAAGTAGTGTCCCGGTTCAGGGACTCTTAAAGATTTCCTGACTCTACAATTCTAGTTGTTTAATGTGTGATCCTAGAACACTGTCAAATCCTCTGTCTGTAGGACTCCTCATCGTGCAATGAATATTTTCTTACAGATTGATCTCCCACATGAGGCTCTGAGATCCTCTTGGAAAGGGATCTTTTATCTCCAGTAAGAGCAACTCAGTAGATAGTTCATGAGTAAAGGAATGAAGAGATGGAGAGGGAACCTTTTATAGGCAACAGACATTCCAGATGAATCATTTGAATGGTGCTTGACTGTCCTAATGAGGTCATACAAATTGAGGCAACTATAAGGAGTTGAGTAGATGAGAAATCAAAGCTGTGACTTAGAATTTGAGCCTAGAAAGCAAGGCATAAAAGAAATGGGAAAACAGAAGGTACTGACTTTGCAGGAAGACACTGGGACAAATGTAGAAGCATCCCTTATCCTTTGATAGGAGACCCTGCGGATTAGGAGAAACGAGACATGGCAAAATCTTAATGCTATATTTGGTAAAACCTAAATTCAAAATTTATCTCCTTAAAAATATAAATTTTGAATTAAGAAGTTCAGTACATTTCAGTTTAGGTCTTAAAACCTTCACCTTCCTGTCACTCAACTTTGTACCAGCTACTGAACCCTTGACTTCATTATGTATCCTAAAGAACCTTGTCCCTTCTTTCAGTTACCCTCTCAATTAATGAGCTACTTAATCTTTGCATACCCCTTAGAAGGTGGCTATAGTGGGTCAGTTGTGGTCAACCAGAGTACTCGCCTGTCCCTGGATTCAATCTCCCCATGTGGGGTGCCGGAAGGGTAGGGGTCCTAGGAGGGAATATGTAGTTAGTTCCAAAGGTGACAGAGGGCATGGTGAAAAGGCTGGTAGGTGAAGTAGATAAGAATGTAGCTGTGTTAAACCAGGGCATTGGCTGTACCGTGCTTCATATTATGCTGTCAGATAGTTTCAGGACCAGATATTGGCTTGGAATAAATTAACATTTTATTACCAAATTCTGTAAAACCTCTTTTATTATAGGGAGAATACCAAAGCTGTCTGATGGAAACCACAACTCAGAATAAACATTGCAAATAAATTATAGTTTAATACTTACTATTTGAATATAATTGCAAAAAAGACTTTCGTATCTGTGACCTCCTTGGTACCCCACCACAGCCCAGAGAGCTGGAGGGAAGTATTTTTTACAGGCCAGTGACGTCCAGGTGACTGGTTAACCTGTGCCAGTGTCTTCCGTCACAACCCGCAGATGCTGTGCTCTGGAATCTTGCCCATGTGTTCTAGTCTCAGTAGGGAGTAGTGCTGGTTGCAACATCACTATCATTCAGCTCTTCCCTGTGCGTTAATCTTTTAATCCCAAATGCAGTGGTGCCTTGGTTTATGAGCTTAATTTGTTTTACAATTTTGGGGAAGATAGCTGTGTTTGTGTTTGTGTTTGTGTTTGTGTTTGTGTTTGTGTGAGGAAGATGGCCATGGAGAGAGAAACAAGGGAGGGAGATAGAGCCTTTCAGGTCACACCCCCAGTGGCCCATTTCCAACAAGCCTCAGCATACTCAGCTACTGAGCTCATCCATAGAGGCACCTACTGAGTACCCTATGATCCCATCACCTTCCACACACATGGGAATATGGGGGCACATTGTATATCTAAGCCAGGACAGTACCCTAATAAAGAAAAGCTTGTAGCTAGAAACGGCAGTTACTGGTTATTGAAAAACTTAATGTGTGTGCTACTTTCTAAGATGCTTGATGATCTATAGTTTAAAAAGATAATATCTCTTTGGCTGAAGCAGTATTTTTCTTTTTTGAAGAAAAGGACTTTAAACTGGACATGGTGGCACATGCATGTAATCTCAGCACTCAGGAGGCTAAGGGAGGAGGATCGTTACCAGTTCGAGGCCAGCCTGGGCGCCGTAATGAGTTCAGTGCCAGCCTGAACTACATAGCAAGACCCTGTCTCAGGAAAAAAAAAAAAAAGAAACACTTCCTTATAAAGAAAAAGTGTGGATTTTTATTTAAAGTTGTCTTTCTTTTGGCATCTTCCATATGTTAACATCAAACTGAGTGCTGTTTGCAAAGATTTGTCCCCCAATTTTTGAAACATGCTATAACAACAGAAGAAGTTTGTGTGCTTTGTTTTGTTTTGTTTGGGGGGTTTTTGGTGGCTCTTGATTAAAATTTAGAGATTATCAACTGAATAGACCTAAGGGTCTTTGGGCTGTGGTTTCCTAGAAATATTATCTTAAGAAAATTTGACTGTGTACAAATGAGGTTTTTCTGTCTGTTTGTTTGTTTGTTTGTTTCTCTTCAGGGGAAAGTAGTTCATCAAAGCTTAAATATTATGAATTCCTTCTCACAGAAGGTAAAGATACAGCAAATACGATCTTTGTCAGAAGATGTGCGATTTTACTACAAACGATTACGGGGTAACAGGGAAGACTTGGAGCCAGGAAAAAAGTCCAAGGTTTGAAAATGTTGTACTTGAGAATTCCCATCCATTAATACTTTGTTATTACAACTTTGTATAGATTTGGGATTCATAATTCTCCTGTGCCTTTTTATAGATTGCAAACATTTATTTTGATCCTGGACTGCAGTGCGGGGATCATTGCTATATTGGCTTGCCTTTTCTGTCCAAATGTAAGTTATTTTGCTGTTCTCTCTTCTGCCCTCACTCCCCCGCAAAATGCTCTCTTAATAAAAGGCTACCACTGTGAAAGTCCATCCCTGTCTCCTTGGTGCCATAGAAGTCATGTGAAGGGAAATTGACCACAAGCTTTAGAGCTGGGTCTGTTATAACTTGTGTTTCCTTGTTTCAGCCGAACCCAAAGTGCAGCCCGGGGTGGCCATGCAGGAAGATGGGTGGGACGCTGACTGGGACTCGCATCAAAGCCTCTTCAGAGCTTGGACAGGAATAAAGGAAAGTTCAGGTCACAGGTGAGTGGTGTGGGTTCAAGTATTTTAGTGATCTTTACAAGTTTGAAACGTCTCACCTCATAAGTTACTTTCTTTATCACTGTATTTTTATATTAGGTTACTTTGCTTTACAGCTAGGAAAATAAGCCTAATCTGCAGAAAGTTATTAGTGAGGCATCTTAAGTTGCCATAGTAATTACATGTTGCTCAGTAATACATACCCTACTATTTTTGTCTTTTCTCCAATGCTTGAGACATTTCCTTAAAGTCAAACAAGCTATTTGAAATTGTTTTTCTGTAGGATGACTACAGGGTTCACCTTAGAGACACTCATTTCCTTAAGAAAGTTAGATTTAACCTTTCGCTGAGCTCTGTGAAAGGTAAGGAAAATGTTTCCTAGAGGCTTATTCCCAGAGCAAGAGATGAGTATGTATTTGCTTCTTGTGAAAAGATCTTCTTCATCTATTTCCAAGGGCTGGACTGTTAGGAGGTACGTGGCGCCCAGTTCAGATGGGTCCCCACTGTGTCTCTCGCAAGTTAAAAACTATGCTAATGAGCAGTGAGTACTACACTTGGATTTAAAACCAGACATTTAGTTGGTAATATAAAAAACTGGCCTTCTTGAATTATTCAGAAAAGAATTTTTCTAGACTAATCATATGACAAATAATGAAAATGTCTTTTTAATTGGCAAATTTGAAATATATGTATCAGAATCAAAATATTCTGGCTTCAAGCTGGGCACAGTGACACATGCCTGTAATTCTAGCACTCAGGAGGCTGAGGCAGGAGGCTTGCCACAAGTTTGAGGCCAGCCTGAACTACATAATGTGACCCTGTCTCAAAAAAAAGTAAAAAGAAAAAACCAGCTTCATGAGTATTGTAAAATTCTCAAACTATGGAAGATTAAATCTCAGAGTTATTCGAATGCTGTATGTTGTGAAAAGTTGTCTTCAGGCAGAAAAAAGTTAAGTTTTTACTTTAAAATAGTAAAATGAGTACAAAGAAACTTCTAATAGACTTAGGAAGAGAGCACTAATTCAAGCTCCACTTTGTGTCCTGTGTCTCCCCGATTGACATGTGCAGTACAGGCCATCTCCAAGTTTAGTGTCTAGTTAGGAACAAATAACTTGTTCAGGCTGCCCTAGGCTCAGCAGCCAGGGAGCACTGCACCCTGCCAGCAAAATTCCCACCTTCCCTCGAGCACCGGCACCCCCACGCACGCCATCCTGCCCTGGACCACTATGCCCTGGTTGCACAGTGAGTGTGGCACACTCCTTGCTCCTCCTGCCTTTATGTCACCTTGTCAGTATGCGTGTCGCAGAGAAATTGCTACTGGCCTCATAAAACTTACACTCTTACCAGTATCTAAGTTTCATAACTCAAGTCATGTTCCACTTAAAATGGGCTTCAGTGTTTAGTCTTAGAGACTTTAGCCCCGTTTATAAACATGTTATGAGTTTAAAACTGCTGGATTATAAGTGCTCATAAGTAAGGAAAGAGGATGTAAGGATTACATGTGAGGATTTTGTTTAGTTTTTGTGTGGGTGCAGGGGGGTAAAAGCCATATGCCAAGCAGTTTACTGCCTCCTAATTAGTTTTACTACAACATCCTGCTGTTGGGGTCTAGATCCTTCCCTTAGACGTGTAAAATGCTTTAGGATCCCCATAGCATCATAAGTTATCTGTGTATATGTGCTTTTTCTAATTATCTAATGTAGTCCAAACTTTTCTTACTGAATTTATCCTTTAAGAGGCTTAACTTATTCAGGATTGCACTGACACTATTCAAGCTATTCCTAAGATCTGTCATCCTTTACAGAGTACAAAAGCAATACAGACAACCAATGACAGACATTTTAGGCCAAAATAAAGACAGGCCAAAATCATACAGCATTAAAAGCTTAGGAAAATACAACAGTGAATAAACCTGTGTAGTTTTCAAGACCAGAATCAACTTTCTCAAGTACACACATGTAATAAAATTTCTTTATGTTTAGACAACTCAAATATCTCATTTTGATATAGCGACTTACAAATTGTTTTTCTAGATTGAGCGCTGTATTTGAAGTAAATACAGACCTTCAGAAAAATATAGTTTCAAAAATCACTGCCGAACTCTCCTGGCCTTCCATACTTAGTTCACCCCGGCACTTGAAATTCCCACTCACAAATACAAACTGCTCCTCAGTAAGTATTCAAAATAACATCAGATTGTAAAAATATGTAATAAGATTATACATTTTGTTACTTTTAGTTGATTGTTGCTTTTAACTATAGTTGATTGTTACTTTCAACTGTAGAAATCTGTGGTTTAACATTTCATTGCTTTGTTTAAGGAAGAAGAGATTACCTTAGAAAATCCTGCAGATGTTCCTGTCTATGTTCAGTTTGTTCCCCTGGCTTTATATTCCAACCCTTCAGTATTTGTAGATAAGTTAGTCTCAAGGTAAGCACTGCTTTGTTATCATAGTCCAAATGTTTTATACAGTACTCTATCGAAATTATTGTTTTATACATTTGAAATATTATTGTAGCTCATACAGTAATAGGTTTAACCTAATGAGATTCTAATCTGTAAAGTTGAGAGAAGATGCTAGGGAGAGGGGTTCATACTACATTCAGCATTGAGAAAAGCTTTCAATTTGAGGCAATGTGAAACTCCCTCCTAACAAATCTGTAAAGAGAAGACGGGTGGAATTTTTCATATATTTTCATTTTTTAAAAGTAAATAGCCTTTAATTTTGAAGATTATTAATATTGATCCTAAAGCTTGCCAAAAGATAATTTACAAATATAGCCCATAATCTCTTTATGATGCTACTTCAGAAGACATTTATATGAGTTTTTTATTTTAGGTTTAACTTGAGTAAGGCGGGAAAGATAGATTTGAGAACACTAGAATTCCAAGTCTACAGAAACAGTGTAAGTATTCAACCTTAGTACTGTTCAGTACTGTGGTTAGTGCAAGTGTGAAAGAAACTTATTGGCTGCCCTTAAATTTGGCCGAAGGACAAGCTACTAAGGAAATCAGAGCAGTTAGAGAAACTGAGAAAACTTGCTGAGCACCCTAAGCAGAAGGTTCCTCTTTGAAAGCATTATTTAGCTCAGGAAGCTGCCAGAAATTCTGAGATTGTATAGATGAAGAATAAACCAATACATAATTTATGTTTAGCAGGCATCAAAATATTGAGCTTGATCGCTTAAGTCTCTTTATGAATGCTTTCTGATAAAATTATAAGCCCCATGAGTATGAGCTTTGTGACTGGCTGTATCCATGCTTAGCACAGCAGTATGCGAACTTTTCACTCAGTACATGCTCCTGAGTTCATAAGTGTATACGCAGGCTGATTTGGTCTAGGAACCAGACTGTTCTCTGTCGTTCAGGCTGAGCAGCCACTAACCACTCATTACCGTACAAGGCCTTGTTGTAGAGGGAAAGTCAGTAAGGAGGACATTGTTTGGAGCGAGAGCCCCTACAGTCTGGCCAGGTTCTGTTGGCCTCCTGCTCTTCTGCCCAGGGCCAAATTCTAATCTAGTTCTCAGATTCCAGACCCCTGTCCATACCACATGATCACTGCTGATGAGGAAGTGCTTAGTAGCCTTATCAAACCAGACACCTGATAGTTCTTGAAATATGGTGTTCTTTCCCATAGCTGCTGCTTTTCATGGCTGCAGCCCCAGACTGAAATTTAGACAGTCATGTGTTTAGTCTCATGCCTTTCTCTTGGAATCTCTGTGTTTTGCTTTTCCCACTTATAAAATGCCAGTGTAACAAATTTATTGGAGGATATCAGGAAAGCTCAATAACCAGAATTTCACTTCCTCTGTCTTTATAAGAAAAAAAAAAATACACTTAAGACATAAATGAACTAGCTGGGCATGGCGGTGCATGCTTATAATCCCAGCACTCAGGAGGCTGAGACAGGAGCATTGCTTTGAGTTTCAGGCCAGCCTGGGCTACAGGATGAGTTCAAAGCCAGCCTACACTACATAGCGAGACTGTCTCAAAAAGACATACATGAACTAATAATTACCTTTTTTATTTTATTGCATACAAGTAGTATTTGTAAGATAAAAAGCACGAAACTGGACACTTCATAGGAAAATACATGAATACTCTGAACCTCAGAAATTTATTCTGAATAAAATATTCCATGGGTGTTCCCAAGAGGAGCTTAAGATAAATTCTGTTCCAGTGTTCTGTAGTGCCGTAGAATCGTGGTTCTCAAAATATTTGGTCACAGGATTCTGTTAGTCTTGAAGTTGTTGAGGAGCCCAGAGAGATTTCTTGTTTATATAGATTGTACCTATTAATATTTCAGCATATTACAAATTGAAATTGAGGCCTCTTTAATATATTAATTTTGTTCATTTAGAATAATAAACCTATTCCATTTAACATAAAATAAAAAATGAAAACTATGGACCAGGGATCTAGCTCAGCAGCACAGTGCCTGCCTGGCAAGTGCAGGATTGTAAGTTCGATTCCCCATACCAAAAAAAGAAAACTAGCTAAATTTTAAGAAAAACACTTATTTTGCAAGAATGGCTTATTTTACATTTTTGTAAGCCATTCTTAGTGGCTCTCTGACTTAGTAGACAGATGCATTTTCATATCTGTGTCCTTGATTCTCACATGTTTTTTGGTTGAACTATCTGATGAAAATGTGGCCTGATACTTACATAATTGGAAAAACAAGGAGTATCTTGTCTTTCTAGTCCTAACACTGCATAGGAGTTATTAGGAAAAGGCTGATTCACTGAGATGTGCAGGCCTTACAGATGTTGACACAGTTGACTGTACAGTATCCAGAAGATCACGTTCATTAACATAGCCACCAATCTCATCAGAAAATTGAGTATTAGAAAGCTGCCAAGCTCATAGGAGTGGATATAGTTTATATAAAATTTCAGATTTTGCTCAGAAACTTATTTTTCATTATTAGCAACAAATATTTGTGTTTTCCTTAAGGGTTCAAAATCCTTTATTTTCATGAAAATGCATGCCAGCTACTCAAGTGTGAATAGCTATAAGCTAGTTCATTTCATCTCACATACAGTAGCTGTTCAGGACGGCATGAACCGGCCTTGTGCTGGAGTGTTGATCTCTACGTACTCCCTTTTTATTAAAGAGACGTGAGCCCCGGGGTGAGATTAATAAATTTAATGTTTATTATTTCTACATCCGTAGCCCCTTTTTAACTTTTTAGTTTTATATTTTGTAGACAGAGTCTGACTGAGTTGCTCAGGCTGGGCTTAAACTTGTGATCCTTCCACCTCAGCTTCGCAGAGTGCCAGGATAGTGCCACTACACCCAGCTAAGGACTTTTTTATCTCATTACAAGTGCATGACAGTGAAGCATGCAGTGGCCACTCAGGAAGTTAGACACCACTGCCTGGATTCAAGGGAAAGGGTCCGCAGTTTTACCCTCCCTTGCTTTTGCTGACCATCAGTGCAAATGTCAGTGCAGTGAAAATGCAAATCATGTGCCAGTATTATGATGAAAATATTTTGACATCGTGAGTGCCCTGAAAGGATCTCTGAAATCCCAGAGGTTCATGGGAGAACCAGAGCTTAGTGGTAGCACAGAGGTACCACAACACCCTGTAGTGTTTCTCATGTTATCCGAGTTTAAATTCACTAGTGTTTGTTGGAAACACATGTATAGCATATCATAGTATCCATGAATTACCAAGAATATTTAAAAGGGAGCTTATTCACCAGCACCTTAGAGCGGTCAGAATGTTCTGCTGTCCCAGTAGGCATTGACAGAAAGCAGTGTAAGATGTAGATGAAAATTCTGCCTCAGAAGCAAGAGTTAGGAAGTACTATGCTTCATAGAGTCCATGGGTGTAAGTTCTATCTGTAGACCTGCACTGGTACAAGTAGAGACAGATCTGTCAGTTCCTAGGAGGCTTTGCCACAAAAAGGCACAGAAAATGTTGAAAATCCAATTCTGTGCAAACCTCCTTGGCTCCAAGGCTAGGGGTGGGAGTTTCTGTTGTGAGGAGGATAGTGGAAAAATAGCTTCTCTTTAATTTTTAAAGATCCGTTTTAACCTGTTGGTTATGTCTGCTCAACTGACTATGTCCAGGGGAGTTTGCCCGAGAGGCAGAGTCATGAAGAGCTGGGGACACTACAGCCAAGTATGATGAGCCCTTCCCCCAAATGCTTAGGCTGGATCCTTCTTAACAGTCAGAATAGTGGATCTTTATGTGATCTATTTTTTTTTTTTTTAATTTTTTTTGAAAGGCTTTTTAACCTTATTTGTAACTGGCCATCAAAATCAGATTTTTAAATATTAAACCATTCTCTAAACTTTAAATCATTGGGTATTTATGAAGCAGTACCTATATGCCTAATTTTCAAAATAAAATGCAAGGAGAGATAATAAGAATTAGAGATACTTTTACAAGTAAAACATGCCGTGACCTAAAGCCCTCAGCTGGCTCCTTCTGTGGAGAGGCATGGGGCAGCATCAGGAGGAGCTAAGGGTTATGCAGATATTTGCTTTGTGCCTGCCTTGAGCCTTTGTTTGCCTTAGGCCTGTGACCTTTTCTCTGTGTGTCCCATTAAGATTTAAAATATCTGTGCATAGAAGCAAACATCTAGTGCAGAACTGAGGACTTCAGTGACCTCGGGAGCAAAGCCATGGTGGGCTTCACGCAGGATATGAAGTCTCATCTCTAGGTGCCCAGCCCTGGTTGCTGGCTGACCAGTGTCTAAATCATGAAGGATGAAAACATTTGCATAATCAATTTGAGGAAGTTTCCTGGGCTGGAGACAGGGTAAGGGAAAATACATTTTCCAGAGAATAGATTAATGATGCCTGTTTGTCTGCTCAATGATTCCAGGCTCATCCCCTGCAGAGTTCAACAGGATTTACAGAGGGCCCCTCTCGACATTTCATTTTAAACCTAATTTTAAAACCTGGAGAAAAGAAATCTGTCAAAGTAAGGTTTACTCCAGTTCACAACAGAACTGTTTCTTCACTAATCATAGTCAGGTAAGTTCTGTGATGTAAGTATGGGTTGGTTTTTAGTATTTATATCAAAATCCTTAAGTTCTAACCTCAAAAACACGCATAATATCATATTGTATTGTACTGTGTGTGACCCCAAAACATGAAACACTTGCTCTTTTCTGTGCATTTTTAAAGTTCTACCCTTAAATTTGGTGTATTCATCTCTTTTTGGCAGTAGTAGGGATTGAACCCAGGTTCTTTTGTACTAGGCAGGTGGGCAAGAACTGTACCACTGAGCTATATAGCCTACCCCTCCTTTGTGAGACAAGGTCTCACTAAGCCACACAGGCAGGCCTTGAATTTGTAATCCTCCTGCCTGAGTCTCTTGAGTAGCCGAGTTAACAGGCCTGTGTCCCATGCCCAATCAATATATTAATTTCTGTGTGATGACTCATAAAATAACAGTGGAAATTATACAAGGAATGATTATGCAGATTTAATGGGGAAAGATGTGTAATTCTTGTTCTTGCATAGAAATAACCTGACTGTGATGGATGCTGTGATGGTCCAAGGACAAGGAACGACCGAGAACTTGAGGGTGGCAGGCAAGCTTCCAGGTGCAGGAAGTTCCTTACGCTTCAAAATCACAGAAGCATTGTTAAAAGATTGTACAGACAGTGAGTATTCCCAACAGTGTCTGCAGCACAAATTTTAGCACATACTTTCAACAGCAAACAATTTGAAAAGCCAGAAATGTTTCTCTTTATGCACACCTGTGTATTGGTGGTAAATGCATAAGATCTTAAAAAAATCAGTATCATGCGTTCAGGGTTGTTTGACTTGGATCTTTAATGATGGAAAGTGGCATACTCAGGTATGAAAAGTAAAATTTTGCCATCCTGATGAACTTGAAGAGTGGCTGATTTCTTTCACTTGTCGGGGTGATTCACAATCTCTGGCATACAGAGATTATATATTTAACGTATGTAATGTATGATGTACCATTTGCGATACGAAGATTTAGCCTCATTCTTGTTTTTTTTTCCTTTAGGTCTGAGACTAAGAGAACCAAATTTCACATTGAAAAGAACTTTTAAAGTAGAAAATACAGGACAACTTCCAATCCACATAGAAACCATTGAAATCAGTGGATATGCATGTGAAGGCTATGGCTTTAAAGTCGTTAATTGTCAAGAGTTTGCACTAAGTGCTAACGCCTCTAGAGACATAGTCATATTGTAAGTATTTTCTTAGAAGGTGCAATGTACTGACTCACTTATTCAGTCTTGTGCAAAGGTACATTTTCATATTTGCAAAAAATAAGAGGTCTTCATCAAATGTTTCATTTGATCCCTCCCCCCCCCCCGCCCCCCGTTACCAGGAATCAAGCTCACGCTCACGACCTCGCGCTTGCCGGGCAAGCACTGTGCCGCTGAGCTAAATCCCCAGCCCCTCATTTGATTATGTTTTCACATAATCTTCAGCTACAATTTCTTTATATTTTTATTTTCAAAATTGTGAAAATTGTGTCTTCTAAGTAGAGAGATAATCTTAGAAAACAGTTTCAAAATTATTCTCAGAGTTGTTAACACCTAAGATGTTGTTATAAAGTGTGTCTTAGCCACAGGGCAGGTTGTACACAAAGAATGTATGATACTTTAGTTAGAGGGCAGTCTTAATGCCTGTATCAGTAATAGTTGTCGCATATTTTAACAATTAATTGATAACTTGTTTTGTTATAAAGTTTATGTAATAAAACCTCTCTTCCCTTAATTGAATAATAACTTCATGATATTACTACATACAAAGCATACTGCTTGACATCTAGAAGTACACTAAGGAATAAGACCATTTTCCTCCAGGTGCCTAAAGTAAGCAAAACATAAAGCACTTGTAACAGTAAGCAGTACTGCAGGGGATAATAAAAAACACTGGGCTAGGAATTTTTTTTAAAGCATTATTGGCATTGTAGCCTAGGTAAAAGAGAAAGAAAAGGAAAAAATAAGGGACAGCCCAGACACTACCGTCTGTATTAATATTGAAAAGCTGATTATTATTCCCCTTTATGTAATTTCTCAAATTATCCACAGAACACAAGTGTACATTAACGTCATGGGACAACACATTCAAGTTCTTATTTCATTTACAGGACCGGTATTTTGTTTAAACTGCTTATCGTCTATTTTTAAGCCTCAGTCTTACTGCTGTCCTTCCGTCTTAGGTTTACTCCTGATTTCACGGCTTCTAGAGTTATTCGTGAACTGAAGTTCATAACAACCAGTGGCTCTGAGTTTATATTCGTATTGAATGCATCCCTCCCATACCACATGTTAGCAACCTGTGCAGAAGCCCTACCCAGGCCCAACTGGGAGCTGGCTCTGTACATCATCATCTCAGGAATAATGAGGTACTTGTGTCTTCTTTGGAGGTTGGTATTCACTTGTCACTAGACACCACTTACCAGGTGTCCACAGCATCCCAGTCACTATGTTAAGTGCTGAGAGGTGGCAGCAAGCGAACAGACGGAACTGTGCCTTCACCAAGCTCACCTACTTTGCAGGTCATTAGAGCCAAGCCTTTCTTGGGCTCAGTATACAATAAATAGCCTTCTTTACCGTTGAAATTTGTTACACAAATTAAGTACATGTTAATTTCATAAGAAATAAATACCTATAGTTTACCAGGTAAAGGTACTTGATTTACTTAACATAAATTGTGTGCCTCAGTAACATGAAACTGATTAGAAATATTTTTTAAGTCCTCGGGGGGGTTTTTTTGGCAGTATATTTCATTATGTGCTTTAGACAGTCAAATATAATTTGCTTAGTTACCTGACATAACCTTTAAAGTAAAAAGAGTTGGCCCCAGAGTTGAATCTCAGATTCCACTCAGTAAAGGAAAAATTGTCCTCCAGGTGTTTCTCCTGATAAAAATAATTATCTCCTTCATATAAAGTCTCGTGTAAGATGGCATCTTAAAAAAATGGGTCTGCAGATTTTCATCCAAAGTACTTTGTTTTGGTTTTTTTGTCTTGTCCATTAAAAACTGTCATGAACATCTCCTTTCTTTGTATCATAGTGTTCTTTACCAAAAACTCTGCGTGTACTAGTCAGTTCCGTACTCTTGCACTAACAGTCCTGATTCTCCACCCCTGCAGTGCACTGTTTCTCTTGGTCATTGGAACGGCCTATTTGGAAGCTCAAGGAATCTGGGAGCCATTTCGAAGGCGACTTTCTTTTGAAGCCTCGAACCCACCCTTTGATGTGGGAAGGCCCTTCGATCTCAGGAGAATTGTCGGCATCTCGTCTGAAGGAAAGTACGTTCACATGATACAGGCAGTTCTCTAGTATATGTAGATCTGACTGACATAACTACAAGGAAAAATGACGTCTTTCTGTTTATCTTTGCTTGAGAGGGTTAAAAAAAAGAAAACCTGTAATTCTAATTACTCGGTAATATGTACTCTGGCAAGTAGCACTGTTACTAAGCACTCATGCCAGGTGTTTTTTTACCACATTGGTGCAGGTTGAACTTTTAGATCACTGAGTTGATTTATAAAATTTGCACATAGAAGAGGCCCTGGAAGGTTGTGCCAATTATTCCTGCCTCTTGCTGTATTTTTCTGTTTCTATTTGTGATGGCCATACTGGTGAAATAAATTTAATATTAGATACTGTGGGTTGCTATTTACTTACCTGTATCTGTAAGAAGTTGGTCCTTTTTTCAGCTTGAACCTCGGCTGTGACCCCAGTCATGGTAGAGGCTTCTGTGGAGCAGGCGGCTCATCGTCCCGACCCAGTGCAGGGAGTCACAAGCAGTGTGGCTCATCGGTCCCCCCGCACAGCAGCCACAGCAATAGAAATTCGGCTGACGTGGACACCGTCAGGGCCAAAAACAGTTCCGGTACCTCAGGCAGGACTTCTGCACAAGCAGCCGCCTCACAATCTACAGGCAAAGCAAGCCCCCTTGTCTTAGAGGCGAATGCAGTGACCCAGGGCCACGCAGTGGGCAGAAAGTCCAAAGGGGCAAAGCAGAACCAGCACAGCGGCCAGCATCATGGCCACAGCCCACTGGAACAGCACTCGCAGCCGCCGCCACCACCACCACCAGTGCCTCAGCACCCGGAGCCACAGCCCGAGCGGCTGTCGCCTGCCCCCCTAACGCACCCTTCCCACCCAGAACGTGCCAGCAGCACAAGGCACAGCTCAGAGGACTCAGACATCACCAGTCTCATAGAAGCCATGGACAAAGACTTCGACCACCATGACTCCCCACCCCTAGAAGTGTTTACAGAGCAACCTCCATCGCCACTGTCAAAAAGCAAAGGTAACCATCACCTGTTCCCTCTGACAGGAAGGCAGGGACTGTGGGGGAAGCAAAGCACAAGGGCTCAAGGGCTGTCGGGATTGAGGTTGGATAAACAGCTCCCCTGGGGTGTTCTCTGCCTCAAGTGCCTGTCCACTGTCAGACGTCAAAGTCCCTATCACTCTACAAATAGAAGTATCCATGGGTCAGAAAAAAAGATAAGTTCGGATTGTCTTAGATAGCTTCTCAAAATCAGAAGTTTGTTGGATGGCTACTGTTCTCCTTTTCAGCTGTCGGTGATTAAGGCATTACTGTGATAAAAGAGCTTTTTTTTGTTGTTAAAAATAATTTGGGGTAGAGTAGTAAAATGGAGAACATCTGCCTTTTTTAACTGAAAAAAAAGGATTTCCATTCAGCCTCACCTGTAGAGCAGGGGTTGGCAAACCGCAGCCAGCAGGCCAGCTCCCTTCCCCCAAGTTTTGGAATTTATATTCCAACACAGCCACGGTGATTTGTTTATAAGTTGTCGTCGGTAGCTGCCTTCATGCTTCCACAGAGTTGGGTAGTTGCCACAGAAATAGTGTGGCCCCTTTGAGCTGAAAATTTTATCGTCTGACCGTTTACAGGAGCAGTTTGCTGAGCTCTGCTTTAGAGTTCTGTGTACTGCCTTGGTTAACTGTTTCAGAGAAACAAACTACCCCAGTGGCTTCACACACCACCAGCTACCATGGCACAGTTCCTCTGGTCAGGACCGTGGGGGCAGCTGAGCCAAGTCCCCCCAGATGTTGGCCAGCCAGGATGATGTCATCTTAAGTCTGACCTGCATCTTAAGTCTGACCCAGCTCACGCGGCTGGTTGACAGCAGATTCCGTTCTTCACAGGCACAAGGCACAGGCTAAGGGCCTTGGTTTCCTTGTCACCCATGGCAGAGGCCTATGGTGGCTCCTCTCTTTTATCAAGCAGTTACAGGTGTCAGTTGGCCTCTCTAGAATGAGCAAGCAAGAGAGCACAAGAGAACAAAAGCTGGCAGAATGGAAGTCACTTTTCTGGGACCTACTGGGAGTGGCATCCCATCAATTCTTTCTGGTTTTTTGAGACAGGGTCTCGCTGTATACTCCAAGCAGTGGACTTGAACTCACTTTGTATCCCAAGCTGCCCTCAGACTTATGGTGATCCTCCTGCCTCAGCCTCCTGAGTGCTCAGATTACAGGTGTACAACACCGTGCCCAGCTGGCATCCCATCAGTTTTCTAGTGTTCCGCTCACTAGAACTATAGTCCAGCCCACACTCCAGGAAAGCGAACTCCGCAAGGGCATAAATGTCAGGAGGTAGGGATCATCAGGCACCATCTTAGCTGTCTGCCTACCACACACAAGTGGGTAGGCTGCCTCGTAACTTTCAAAACAAAGTGAACAAGACTAGGCAGTGGCCTCTAGCTGTAGCTCAGTGTTAGCTCTTTACAGCCTGGACTTTTATGTCTTCCTTTCTCTCCAGAGGCAGCATGTTAATATATATTACTTCAAGCTGTTTAAGCACCTGTGCCACTGATCACCAAGCAGTTTCTGCCTTTGGTTCACACACAGGATAGGGAGCTTGGTGGACCTAGGAGAGAGGAAGAAACCTGACATCCCAGAGTCTTAAACTGCTTTTAAGAATCTCTTTGCCCCAGTGATATGAAGACTAACTATGCTGAGTCCTCTTCAAATCACATACATTTGTGTTTGTAAAATAGTAAAATGTCTTGAACGTGATTTCTTAACTTGTATAGACTCCTCTTTTGATTAACCTATTAATAGAACTTACATATTTTAGAGTAACTTTTTAGTAATGTTACATGGGTACTTAAAAGTTCTTCTTAAAAAATCAGATCAAGTTACACATGTTTTTCCCTACTCTGGGCATAATTAAAATAAACTATCTTTTATTATCACAAAGAGTTGGACAGTCAATTTGAGTAAGTCATTGTATGGGTCTGAAGTAGGCTTCTCCCTTGATAGTTCCACTTTTGTTCTCAGAACTATTCATTTGAAACTGAATAGTTTTTTAAAAATTTAAAAATTTTTTAAAAAGGTTTTCTTCGTTAAATTTCGCAGTAGCCCCAGAGCATCTACTAAAGGGTAATGATGGAGCATGGGCAGCACGTTGCTAGTGACGGTGAACCCATGAAGAGACGGTGGTGACATGCTTCACATGAGCGGTCACACTGCTTTGTTTTCCTCCCCACTGCTGCTGTTTGGAAAGACAGAAGGACCCAGAGTATATATAGTTTGCTTCAGTAAGTGTTTTTATTGAAGTATAACGTATATGTAGAAAAACAGTCTTTATAGTGAACTTTAGGGCTAAAGGTGTGGCCCAGTGGCTCAGTGTAGAGCACTTCCCTAGCATGTGCAGAGCTCTGGGTTCCATCCCCAGCACCCCCCGCCCAAGAAAATAAGGTAGGCGTTGATCCTGGACTGCAGAATCATCATGTTGCAAGTCTCTTGGCTTTCTAAATCTGGTAACCCCCACCCCTGCATAGGGTCATCATGTTTACCTGATAGATGAGCGTTCTGTTATTAGAAGCAGCCTGTTCTTAACCCTCCACCTACCCAGTATCTCAAGCAAAACTCATTGCTTAGGTTGAGCTTAGGTCTAGCTTTTGCAAGCCATTGAAAGTGGCCTCTCTCCCAATTAATGTGACCATCTCCCTGAGCTCCCTTTTCTGGTTGGGCAGCTTCCAGCTCATTCTCATCCTCCCTCCAGTCACTTCCTGGCAAAGAGGGCGCAGGAATCCACTTTGTTTATTGTTGGCCTGCTCAGGATTTTTTTTTTTCCCGGTACCGGGAATCGAACTCACAACCTTGGCGTTTGCCAGGCAGGCACTGTGCCGCTGAGCTAAATCCCCAGCCCCCTGCTAAGGATTGTGTAGCTGGACAGTCACGGGATGCTGTCCTTCTGTGGTGTCTCCTACTTGGAACACTTACACTCTGTGGCCTGGGCGGAGGCCATGCTGGGTTGAGGGCTAGAACCCAAAATAGCTCTGAACCTGGCAAGTCCATTCTCAGTGTCTGCAGTAACTACACTCATTCTCGCTGCAAGTTTGGCACGCTGTGGCTTTATCAAAGGCAAGGAGTGACACAGTGATACCACATCAGGAGGCCAGGCCCACCCATCAGGCAAACCCAGATTAAATCCTATCTCTGGCTGGGGATTTAGCTCAGCGGCAAAAGCGCCTGCTTGGCAAGCGCAAGGTCGTGAGTTCAGTTCCCGGTACCGGAGAAAAACCCAAAAAAAAAAAAAAAAAAAAAAAAAAAAAAAAAAAAATCCTAGCTCTGCCACTTATGAACTCTGACTTTCAGAGAAAATTACTCATCTGAGCCTCCACTTGTCACCACCTCTGTTGTAGGTTGTCGCTACCGTGATGGTTACTCTTAGGACAGGAAACAGCACAGATAGCCTGTAGTGTCTGCTGAGTTGAAGGTAGCTGTGGAACATCTTGGCAGAATTGTCTGCTCAGAACTTGATCTTGAGAAGTGGGGCAAGAGAGGGCTAAAGACAGACTCCTGAGGGCAAGACTGGCACAAAGGCAGCCAGCAGCCATTGTGACAGAGCCCAGGTAGGAAAGAGGTCCAGTGGCATGTGGTCAGCACGTCCCAGGAAGCCAGCGGAGCAGGAGCAGGCAACATTCCACACAGCCTGGCGGTCAGAGTGTTATCTGTGACCTTGGTCGGTAGAGATGGCTTCCATGAAGTCTTAGGACTGGAACCCAGGCTACTGTGCCTTATAGTCACTCAGATCAGACTGCTAGCAGCATCACAAATCACTGGATGTGTTGTGGGCACTTAAATTTAACCTGTGCTTTCTGGGTTGTTTAATTTTAACAAGAAAAAATGCATATATTGTGTAGTACTGCTTGTGTGAGAAAAAAGAACAAATGATGCTTGAAAATACCTATGGGCCAAGGTCAAAAGGCCAGCAGAGCTGAGAACAGTGAGATTGAGCCTCTCTTCATGAGCCCAGCCATACCCACATTGTCTCCTGCACCCTGATGGTTGGCATCACTTTACATGTTTTTGCAGGGAGGAAATTCAGGCTAAGAAAGTGTAGGTCAGGGTGGTACAAGAGCCAGGCTCCAGTCTGTGCAGGTCTAATCCTACACTGACCTGCCGCCTCAGAGAAAGAAGAGAATAGGAGGTAGTAGGCAAAACCAGATACCCTCAGGAGGTGCTGCAAGGTGAGATGCAGTTGAGCACATTTTACAGGAAAAACGTTTACTCCACAGTTGTTTGGTGTGGGGGAGTTGGTAGGGATGAAGAGATGGCAGGTGGATGTAGGGGACTTTTTACCTGAACTAACATGGCAGTCACTGACTGAGACAGGGTAGAAATAGAAAATAGACAAATTGGGAGTAGCCAAATTGCAGGTAGCTGAGAATTCTGTACAGATTTTTATATGAACATAAGATTTCATTTCTCTGGGATGAGTGCCCAGGACTCAGTTCCCTGGGTCATATTATAGTTGCCTGTTTAGTTTTTTAGTAAACTGCCAAAATGTTTTCCAGGGTGGCTGTTACTATATAGTCCAATCCCAGCAGTAGTGTAGGAGTGAGGCACTGTCCTCCTAGCATTTGGTGTCTCTGTTATTTTTTCTGCTGTAGCAATTTTGATGGGTTTGTAGTGTTTGTTACCTCATTGTGGATTTATGTTTCTCTTGTGGCTTATGATGTGGAACGTATTTCCATGTGTTTATTTGCCTTCCATATATCTTCTTTGGTAAAACATCTTCATGTCTTTTGCCCATTTCTGAGTGAGACTGAGAGTTTTTTGTACTGTTGAGGTCCACAGATGTTTTCTCCTAGTCTATAGCATGCCCCAACCCTCCTGCACAGGTGCTAAATATTGAATCCAGGACCTCAATATGCCAGGCAAGCACTCTGCACTCTTTTCATGCTCTTAGAATCCATAATCCATTTTGAGTTAACTTTTGTATGAAGTGGCAAACTTCAATCACAATTAACTTTGGGGGCAGGGAGTTACTAGTTATAACCTCAATTTTCTTAATAGGCTATTCATTTATCTGTTTCATGTTAGGTGAGTTGTGATAGTTACAGATTTTCAAGAATCCATTTTAACTAAGTTACCAGTGTATATGTGTAGAGCTGTTTATAGTATTTTCTTATTGTGGCTTTCATGTCTGTAGGATCTGTAGTGATATCTCATTTCATTTCGGCTATAGGTAACTTGCATCTTGTCTTTCTTTGCTCCTAATTTTCCTTCCAGTCTTGGTAGAGGTTTGTTAACTAATGAAAGTGCTGTGTTTCATTGACTTTTCTCTGTTGTTTGTCTGTATTAATTGCATTGCTTTTTGCTTTTTTTAAGCTTTGTTTTATTTTGTTTTTGCAGTATTGAGGGTCAAACTCAATACCGAGCTGCCTGCCATCTTTTTTTGGGACAGGGACTCACTAAGTTTTCTGTGCAGGTCTCAAACTTGAGATCTTCCTGCCTTACATTCCAGAGTCCTGGGATTATAGGCACATGCCATCATATCCACCTGAGACTTCCTTATTTTTTAGTGTATGCTTTTTGTGCTGTAAATTTCCTTTTCAGACCTCCTTTATCTGTGTCCCACAAATTCTGATATACAGAATTTTCATCTTCATTCATTTTCATAGGCTTGTTTGAGACTTTCTGTGACCCATGGATTATTTAGAAGTACATTGTTTCTTACCTTTCCATTACTGCTTTCTTACTTGAATTCATTATGGTTGGAAAACATAACTCTAATTGATTCCAATTCTTTTAGTGATTGGGGTTTGTTTTATGCCCCAGGATTTGGTCTTTCTTGGCATAATAATGCCAATGAGCACTTAAAAAGAATGTGTATCCTCCTTTTTTTTTGTAGAATAGTTTGTAAATGTCCATTAGATTCTCTTGATTGATGGCATTGTTCTTTTCTTTTCATTGTTGAGTTCCTCCATAATCTTCCCGATTTTCTATGTAGTAGTTCTATAGTTGAAAGAAGGTTGTTGACGTCTGTTCTCCAACTCTAAAGTAGATTTTTCTTTCAAATCTGTTTCTGCTTCACACAGTTTGCAGCTCTGTTTAATGTGCATACATTTAAGGTTGCTGTAGCTTGACCTTTTCATCATTATATATGTCCCTATTTGTCCCTGGTAACTTGCTTTCCTCAAGATTTGCTTTGATAGTAATACAGTCATCCCTGCTTTCCTTTAACTAATGTATCCATGACATATTTTTTCATCCTTTTACTTCCAGCCTGCCTGTTTCATTATATTAGAAGTGAGTTTCTTTTAGATAGCATAATTAGATCATGATTTCTAATCCAGTCTGTTTAATTACTATGTAATTAAACCATTTTCTTTTAATGAAATTGTTGCTATAACTATGTGGTCTCTATTTTTATGTTTTCTCTTTGCATTTTTTTCTCTGTTTTCCTTTTCTTACCTTAGGGTTATGTGTATATTTTTTAAAATTCTGTTTTGATTTAGTTTAGCATTTTTACTATATCCTTGTATAACTTTTTTAGTGGTTGTTCTAGGTATCGCATTATATATATATAATTTGTCACAGTTTTCTGGGATCATCTTACCAGCTTCTGCAATCTCAGCCTTGCAGCTAAAAGAGAAGAGATTTTCTTTCAGGACACACTTACAAACTTATAAATTTCTTATCTATGTCTGGAAATGGGAATTTAAATCTTCGCACTCCTTATTTTCCTTTACAAGTTTGTCCAGTGAAGCTAAGACCAACCAGCCAGCATCATTATATTTCCTACTCTGCCAAAGAAATTCAAAAGTTCCATGTATGGAATCGCTAAATTCCTGACATCTCACAAGTGATGAATTAGGATGATCAAATGGATCTACATGGCATATTAGGGGCTGGGGATTTAGCTCAGTAGCAAAAGCGCCTGCCTGGCAAGCGCAAGGTCGTGAGTTCGGTTCCCGGTACCAGAGAAAACACCAAAAAAACAAACAATCATACATGGCATATTAGTTTAAGCAGTGCACGCCAAGGAGTATCAGTATACTCCACAGAATTAGGAGAGACCATGGTGTCTTTAGGTCTCATCAAATTGCAGAGCCAACTCCAGGAACCCGTAAAACCATTAAAGAATGCCATTGTTATATTCTGTTTCTTTAGAGCCACTCCACGTACCAAAATCTGTTATCAGTCAGGGTTTACTAAAGAAACAGATATAACACAAGATATACAAATATACAAGAAATTACAGGTTTGGCTTACAGTGGTCAGCCACAGAGTTGGAATGAGGAAGCGTGCATAGGGTGTCTGCACAATGGAGATTGAAGAGTCCAGTCCAAGGTCTGGAGCTCACTGCAGTGTCCATGCAAGTCCATATCAGGAGGCTGATGGGTCTGCCACAGAATGCCGAAGAATCCCAGGTGGAAGCCAGACAGTCTGCACCAGAAGCTGGGAGGCAGCCACCAAGCTAAAGGGGAAGACTTGAGCTCCTCCCAAAGGCAGCGGTCAGACCTTCCTCATTTCCCTTTTATTGCATGCAGCCTGTCCTTCCTATGGGAGTGGGTCCTGTATACCCACACCATCTCCAGGCCCTCCTCCTGCACAGGCTCAGGATGATACAAAGTGAGGACCTGCCCCCTGCTCAGTCACTCATTTAACCTCCTAAACTTCTCAAACTTACACGATGAACAACATCCCAGGGTGGTGGGGGCAGGTCCTTTTCACCCCAGGTTGTAGAACTGTGGAGTCACTTAGTTAAGCTTCTAGACTCCTCAAGTTGACATAGTGTATCAGTCATAATAGTTGTTCTTTACATCTTAAATTTCTTTGCTGAGGCTTTCTGGGTTTGTTTTTGTTTTCATTTACTTCAAGTACTTTCATAATTGCTTATTGAAGCATTTTTAGGAGAGCTTTCATCTTTATCAGATAACTCTAACATATATGTTATCTTGACATTGGCATCTATTGATTGTTTTGTTTATTCATTTAATTGCAGTCTTTCTAGACTTTGGCTTGAAGAGTGACTCTGATTGAAACCTGGACCCTTGGGTATTAATTTCTGGGACTTTGAGTCTTAAGCTTTGGGTAGCGCTCTCTGGTTACTGCTGGATGGAGTTAGAAGTTCAGATTCCTGTTTATCCCCTGTTGACACCCTCCTCATTCCAGCTGCATGGGGCTGGAGCTGGCACTGCCTGTGTTGTCCACACAGGGACGGCTGGGCAGTGGTGAAAGTGCTGACTGTCCATGAAGCTGCCTCTGACACTACCCAGTAGGGAGGAGGAGAAGGTTGGCTCCTTAGTGCTGGTGGGGTGCAGGGTGGGATGAAACCCCCAGCTCCTCACTGAGCCCTCTTTGACCCCACCGTGGCGGGCAGACTGGCTGCCTGGTTTCAGCCTTGTAAGGGTGAGGTCATGTCTCATGGCCAGCATGAGTAGAGATGCTCTCCAGCTCGGCCAGAGGAGAGCAGTTTGTCTTGCTGCTTGCCCCTTTCCTGCCCCTTTGGCTAGAGAGAGCTAGCTTTTCGTCAGGGCTTACGTGCCATTGGTATTTGTGGGTAGGTAAGTGTGGCAAAAGGAAAACCAGGGACCATGTGTCACCCTCCAGTCTGTCACCATCTCTCCTCCTATCAGAGCCATCTCTTTTTTGGGGGGTGATGGGGTATGGTTTTGATCATGTTTATGTTTTTCCTACCCTGTCCAGGGTTTTTAGTTGCTTAGCAGGAAGAATAGGGGAAAGTATATCTACTCCATCTTCCCAAAAGTCTAAGTCTCCATGTTTTTTTTAATGGGATTTATGCTTCTGAGCTAGGGGAAACCTCAAGCTCCCACAGGTATAGAGGCAAAATGGGATTTAAAAGTCATTAGTAGAGAGTTGTACTACAAAGCCACAGATGGGTAGTTATCACAAAAACCACTTATTGGTCCTGACCACTAATTCTAGAAAAGCCCTCTGTTAAAAGCTATTGTGATCTCTTTTTTGATGGGGTACATTATTTAGGAAGGATTGAGCTGGGGTAAGCATTTGGACAAGGGTTGCAGGTCTCAGTGCAGGTCACACTCATGGTGCAGTTCATCGAACTGGCTTTGAAGCCCAGAAGATACTACTGACGGCTTGCTGAGGACGGAGCAATCAGAAAGGCCTGGTCTCTGCCCCTGAGGTGCTTAGGCTGTACACAGACAGAGCCAGCGGTGCTGAAACCCAGAAGGGGAATCTCGGGGGAAGTGTAGCCAAAGAACTCATGTCCAGGGTTAGGCGGCCACAGTAGAAAGCCAGCGTCTCCAGCCATGAGGCTCCTTGAAGGTGGTAGGAGCAGACAGGGTGACCAGCCTCAGGACTGTTCATCAGCCGGCGGTGTGAGCTTGGTCCCCCTGGCTGCCCTCCCAGGAGCCCTTCTCTGTCACCAGGGCCACATCAGCACAGTTCTTCTTGGTCACTTCGGAGGAAATACACTCCAACCGTCTCTGAGCTGCTTCCCCATCAGCTCATGCCATATGAACGTGGATGGGTTAGTTCATGTAGTGATTATGTGCCAGTTAAGTCATGGTTACCTGAAGGCTGGAGACATGCCGTCTCCTCCCCTGCGCTCCAAGTTAATCCGTCTTTGAAGGGTACTCTCCCTGTTAGTCCTTTCTTTGGTTGACAGGTAATTGCATATATTTATGGGATACAGTGTGATGTTTTGATAAATGTTTATGTTGGGGAATGATTAAGTCAAGCTAATTAACATATCTGTCACCCCATATACTTAGCATTGTCTGTGGAAAAACCATTTAAGATCTTTTAGCAGCTTTGAAGTGTATAATACTGCTAACTGTAGTCACTTTGCTGTGCAGTGGCTCCCAGGCGCGTTCCTCCTGCCCGCCCATCTACAGTCTCCCTGTCCCTCCTGCACCTCTGCTCCCCACCATGCTGCTCTCTGCTTCCACGTCCCTTCACACGTGTTCGAATGGCTGCAGTCAAAAAAGCAAAAGGCTACAATGTGAACACACACCTAAGCATCAGCTTGGCCAGGCACACACACCTGTAATCCCAGCTACTCTGGAGGCTGAGGCAGTAGGATTACAAGTTCAAGACTGTCCTGGGCAACTTAACATGATCTTGTCTTAAAACATTCTTTATAAAGGGCTGGGGATGAACGTGAGTACAATACCCTAGGTTCAGTCCCAATACCACCAAAAGCAAAGTGAAATAAAGCATCTCATACTCCATACTTCTGTAATATGCATAATTAATTTGTAATTTTTTAATTTAAAAAAATGCAACTTTTCACCAGTGGAAAGGGGTGGCTAGGACGTAGAGAAAAGAGGTCTCTCTGAATCCCTCCCCCGCTGTCAGAACGCTGGCAGCAGCAGGGCAGTGTGAAGAGTAGTTTGGACTTGAGAAACTGCGTCTGCGTCATAGTCAAGGGTAGGGTTATCTAGGCACAAGGTAGCAGCAGGCCTGGACAGGTGGAGGGGTCCGATGTGGGGAAATCTGAGTTTCATCCTGTGGAGGAGGGACAGGATATCGAGTTTGTAAGCTTTAGGGTGTTCCTAAAGGAAGTCATTGCTGCTGACTGTGTGAGAGGGAGGTGGAGAGGAACAGAAAGACTGTGCCATTGCAGCGGGCCAGGCAGCAGGTGACAAGCCCTGAGCCGAGGAAGGGGCCGTAGGTCGAGGTAAGAAAGGAATGGGAGAGCTCAGAATGGACTCTATGCTGCTGATTGATTACTTAGTGAAATTGCATTGTTCAGATCATTTCTTCCAAATGACCCAGCATTCCCCATATTCTGCTCTGAAGAACAGGTACCTTTCCTCCAGAACACCCAGGGGGTACACATGCCACAGTCCTGAGAAACAGGCAGTGTGGCACTGCATCCTTACCAGCATGTTGTGCGCCAGTGCTCTGATGAGTGGGATAGCGTTTACAGGCTCTGAATAGTTGCAGTCCCCGGATCAGCAGAGGGCATGTGCCCACCTCGGAGTTTCCGGTTCCTTACTCCTGGATGAGGTCATATAATTTGCATTTCCAGCAAGTTCCCAAGTGATGCTGATTCAGCAGGTCTGGAAAAGCAGTGTGATAACCACTAACCTAACAAAAGGCTTCAGGCTCTCCTCTCCCTAAAGCCTCATCTTCCCACCGGAAACCAGCTCAGAGGAGGAGACTCTGGGGAGCGAGCTTGCACTGAGAATGCGCTTACTGCTTCACCCTACCAAGTGGCAAGGGAAGGCAGAGCCACTCCTGGAGCACAGTCTTGTGGAGATGGTGACTTCCTGCAGGTAGAGGTGGTGCCAGTGTCACTCTAATTAGTCCTTCAGTCCCTTTTCCTGGGAAAGCGCACTCTTTTCCCTCCACCAACGCCTGAATTTGGAATTGGAGGAGCAGCAGAAGTCATTCCTGCCACTAAAGAAGCCACTGGCCTGGGTGATAGGGTGGGTGCTGAGACTGTAGACCAGTGATTCTCAGGCTGGGTGTCTAGAACCCTGGAGTCCCCTCTGGAGCTGTTCGATCTGAATCTCTTGGAGTGGAACCAAGATTGCAGCATTTTGTTAATGTTCCCTAGGTTATTCTGAAGTGCGCCAGGTTAGGAACCATTATTATAGACAGAACCTAAAAGGTGTTTTTAGTATATTCACCTCAGTTTTAGACATTTTAGATTTTAATCAATTAAAGTGACCTCTTAGGGAAAAATAGAAGGTTAAGGGGCAGATAGCGAGATGCAGCCAGCAAAAAGTTGTCAGAAGATAGAAGTACTGGAAGTGATTCTGTCAAGGCCAGCAGGACTGGAGAGGTGGGGGTTCCTTCTGCGGTGTCCGGTAGAAGGGAAGTTTGGAAAGAGATGGTGAGGAGTGGGAGTCGTACTGGTTTTATAGATCATAACCTTTGCAAGAGCACGTTCATTCAGGCTCTGGGGACGGAAGTCCAAGTGCACCGTATTAAGAAGTTAAAAAAAGATGAGCATTTAGCGGTAAAGAGTAGAAACTAATTTCATGAAGTAACCTTTTTTAAACCCAAGTTTTTAACCTAATTGTTGGTTTAAGTATTTTTTTTCCCTTTACCCATCCATGGCTTTAAAAAAGTTTGTTTTTTAAAAAATTTATTTCTAGCCTTTCCTATTTATTATGAAGGTTTCAAGTTATCATAAATATAGATTATTTATATATGTCTGTCTCTCACCCAGGAAGCCCAAGCATGATAAAATTGGATAAGTGCAGATGAGAAATATATTGGGGCCCTGATCTTGGTCACGTGGAAAGGCTAGAGGTCCCCTGCATGTGGGCTGCTGCTCTCTCAGAACTGAGCCATCCTGATGCTGCTGGCCTAGCAGGACACGGCCCCTTCCCTTCTGACCCAGCCCTCTGAGGGTGTCAAGGACACAACAGTAAGCCAGTGAATAAGTCAGCGATGCGCTGAGATAAAGGCCTTTAATTTGTAGATTAATATCTCAGTTACAGTTTTGAAGCCAGCACCTGCTAGGATCAGTGTGAAGTAAACAGTAAAATGACGTTCCTGGAAAGGAACCAGAACCTTACTTACTCTTCTTCTAGATCAGGCTCGACAAACCTTTTCCATAAGGAAACAGGTAATAAAGTGTTTGAGGCTTTGTGGGGCACAAACTGCATCTGTTCTCTGTATTCTCTTTTTCAGCCACTTAAAAATGTAATATCAGCTGGGCGTGGTGGCGCACGCCTGTAATCCCAGCACTGGGGAGGCTGAGGCAGGAGGATTGTTGCGAGTTCGAGACCAGCCTGGGCTACAAAGTGAGCTCAAGGCCAGCCTGAACTGCATAGCGAGACCCTGTCTCAAAAAGACCAAAAAAAAAAGGTAATAATCATTCTCAGCTCAGTACCCATATAAAACAGGCCACAGGCCAGGTTTGGCCGTTGGGCCACAGTTTGCCAGCACCTTCTCTAATGCTGAGGTTTAAGTCCATAGCTCATAGAGATCAAGTTGTATCCAGTCACCATTTTCAAAAGGATGTATCTAGCAGTGGTAACAGGTGCAGGGTGGGCTCACATGTGGCTTGGAAGTGTCTGCAGCTCTCACCTGTCTTCCAGGTGGTTTTGTAGATGCATCTGTAGGGCTGAGATTCTGGGATTTCCGCGCCTGTCGGTCCCTGTGGAACATCAGCCCTGTTCATCACTGTCTTCACAGAACGTTGCCTGGGACATACGTCGTATGGCTTGGTTCTCATTTGTCTTAGTACATCTGGGCCTCTTAAAATACTACTCTTTTTCCCAGCTCCACTTAAATATTCCTGTGCCCGCTGCCATTCTGCAGCTCCTTGTAATCCCTCACTATAGCCCTATAAGGTCTTGTATCCTCACCACACAAAGGAGGGGCCATGTAGCTGCTCTGTAAGGCCAGGATTGGAACTAGCCACCATGGCTCCGCTCCCCCAAGTGACAGCACACCAGCAGTTCATCTCAGTGTCACCACCAAGCTTCTGTCTCAGCCCATTTCAAAGGCTCTCTAGTTTTCACTGCTGTGGCTTTCTAAAGCCCTGTCACCCAGGGAATATTCTCAGACGTGCCAGGTCTCCTGCGTTTGTCCAAACCCACATGAGCACACACCTATGCCAGGTGCATTCTACTATACATAAGCCATGCCTCAGTAATCTGATCACAAAGGCAAGCCTGCTTTGGAAAGCTTTAAATAAGAAAAAATAAAGTACGAAAGAAACCTTTGTTACGGAGGAGAGTCAGCTTCTTCCCAAAAAAAAAAAAAAAAATAGTAGTGGCTTTTGTTTTTTGAGCTGTTTACAAATCAAGTTATTTTCCTTTGCTTTTCATTCCCAGGGAAAGGAAAACCTCTTCAGCGCAAGGTTAAACTGCCGAAGAAGCAAGAAGAAAAGGAGAAGAAGGGAAAGGGGAAACCCCAGGAGGATGAGCTGAAAGACTCTTTGGCTGACGACGACAGCTCCTCCACCACCACAGAAACCTCAAACCCCGACACAGAACCGCTCCTCAAGGAGGTACACAGGGTTGTGGAGGGACGCAGGGAGGCGAGCTCCTGCAGGCTGGGGGCCGGGTGCCTCAGAGGTCCTGGGTTTCGGACAGTGTAACATCAGCGTGCTCTGAGGATGAGCTTCAGTGTCCCACATGCTGGCGCTGGGGACCACAGCCTTCCTTTCCCCCAGGGAAGAGCATTTGGCAGCATGTGAAAAAAGTCAGACAAACTAGAAACACGAGCTGAGAGGCAGGGAGCGTCCACAGTAGTAACTGCTCCTCCTCAGGAAGTCTGTGTCTGATTGTGAATGTCAGTTTTCATGGTGTCATCTTGTCACTGCTAGGAGCAGGGCTTTGGTAGCCGCTCACTCTGCAGGCCAGTGGAACTGTGACTGGCCCAGAGGGAGTGTGGCCCAGAGAAGGTCACCGTGAACTGGTGCCCAACCAGGTTCTCTACCAACCAGGACGCAGAGAGTCCCCAGCGCGCAGAGCTTCACCAGCTCAGGAATAATAGCACAGAGTGCCCAGCACAGAGCGGCCAGCAGGACCTGGAGGGTAAAGTCACTGTTGTCAGTGTGTCCGGGAGTGTGAGTTACAAGTGGTGTGCCAAGGAGCAAGGACAGAGTTCTGCTTTGGCCTTATTTCTGGATAAATAGATTCCACATTTAAAGTGATCTTAGTATATCCTGTAATGTGGGCCAGAATCTTTTTCAGTTTCAGTCTAGACACCTAAGGAACACTTCTTAAGCACACTTGACAGTGTCAGCTGGATGAATTAATTCTTACAATAAATTGTGTATGTAGCTCGTATATGTCAGCCACTGTCCTCTTTGCATGCCCTCTCAGTTGGCATGGTGCCCTGTCTCCCTTAGTAGAATTCCTAATTAGCGCTAGAGTCATGTATTTTGTGTTCATTTTGACAAATTACTTCAGGGCAGCACAGCTACCAATGCTAACCTTGCAGGACGTCTTCCGTCCCTGCTGTGTGGGTGGCCTTTGGGGAGCCCTTAGCGCAGCCATTCCCTCTGCGAGCTGCCTTTCCAGCCTCCTTCCTGGTCACCAGCAGCACACTGGCTCTGACTGGCCTGCCGGCCTTCTCTGCATCTTTCGACATTGTGCTGCTTCACCCCATCTCCTTCCACGCCACCTAGTTGCATGCAGATGAGCTCAGAGCCCTGCTCTCCAGGAGGCCTGTGTGCCTGCTCCCCACTCTGCGCCTTTCCCCTCCCGGCAGCTCTCTCACTGGAGCGCAGGAGCTTTGATTTCTGTGACTGCGCTCAGGTTGCAGGTGGTGTATTTTCCCGGCTGGATTACCCTTGCCGGGTACTTTTTCTCTTGTCTTCTCCAGTCCTGATCCACCCCTCCAGTGAACGAATGTGTGTCAGTCACCGGAGTGCCAGGCCTCGTGCTAAGTGGTTGGGCAGCAGCCCTGGGCAAAAAGGCCATGTTCTTGTCCTCACAGAGCTCTTGGTCTGCAAACCACCTGAGCCATCTTGGGTTCAGGAAACGCTTCTTGAATAACTCGGTGGCCTGCGGTGACACGTGGGCCAGGGCCTGTCTCAGCCCTGCCTCTGGTTATTCACGCCTGATGGTTAAAGGGACTGACCAGTTGTAATCTAGGAAGTCCAGGCTGCATCAGTGACCACCTGCAGAGACCCCCCAGACCTGTGGCTGCCCCCCGCTTGCTGAGTACGGCCTTCCCCTGCCTGTCCCCTGAGCTAGCTCCGTGCTTCTTGGTGGCCGTGGTGAAGAACCAGGTTGTTTTAGTGCCCAGCACCCTCTACATGCAGCTCTTGGCAGCTGAGCAACCCTGGAGGCGGCAAGCGTGCACCCTGTTAGGGGGCAGGCCCACCACATGCGGAAGGGGGTGTCTGTCACAGCAGCGTCACCTCACTCCAGAAACACACAGTGCAGCTAGTGAACCGACCTCACAAAGACCCAGAAACAGCAACTGATGGGGCAGCTGACAGGCACAGCTTTCAGATGCGTCTCGGGTACACACCTCCCACCTCCCACATCCCGAGTCCCGCATCCCACACCCAAGCAGTCTGACAGCCCCTCGGACAAGGGAGCATTTCTACACCAGAGGCCCACTCTGCCCTCTGTCGTGTGTGCCCTCCTTCACAGGGAGGAGGGGACTGGGCCCTCCTGGTAACCCACTGCCTGGCAGTGCCAAATACGAGAATGGATACCGGGTACCGTCCCACTGACAGAGTAGCTGTTGGCATTGAACCAGCCTCGACTGTTCCAGGCTCAGGGAGGAGCAGATGTGAGTGCACTGAGGGCCGCCTGCTCTGCCTTCTTTCCAGGAGTGTTTGCTCAAGGGTAGGCGACTGCCAGGAGTGTGTCACATTACACTGTCGTCTCTGCTGAGCTTTTCTTGCCAATACAGACAAGGTTTGACTCCCTGATACTTCAAAATAAGAAGGTACCCATTGCCACTATGCCTCCATCACTGTCAGGACAGAATATAAAGTGACCGTCTTTATAATTTAAACTCTGCACAACACAATTCTGATCTACTTAAAATGTCAGGAAACTTGCCAGAACTACAGTAAAGGTCAGTTTGCATGAAGGAGCCTGTCCACGCTACACGTGAGACACGCAGATCTCTTACATTATAGATTTATGGCCGCGCCGTCGGATGGGACCCATTTCACTCATTTATACCAGTCCTTCTCAAGCGAGTAAGATACTTTTTTTTACAGGACACAGAAAAGCAAAAGGGAAAACAAGCCGTTCCTGAAAAGCATGAAAGTGAAATGTCTCAAGTGAAGCAAAAGAGCAAAAAACTTGTACATGTTAAGAAAGAAATCCCAACAGATGTGAAACCCAGGTGAGAAAAATAAGTAAGTGCAGAGAAAAAAGGTATACAAAGGAAGTTGCTGGTGAAAGTCAGGTATTATTTTGGTTTTAGGGGTTTCTAATAGCAAAAGCTGGGTCCTGCTTCATGTTTCTCTTGGGTTTTTTCTGATGTCTAACTTCCACCGCTCGGATGAGGGGCAGCCAAACATGTAGAGGGCAAGGTTAACACTCGGTTGTGAAAATTTAGGTTTACGATTCGTTCCCAGGCAAAGAGCCATTTCACTTGTGCACAAAGGTGATGTTGGGTGGTCTAGCAGGATGAGCATAACTTTCGTCACAAAGAGCTCTACATCTATAGAGATGCTTTCAAATTGTGTGCCATAAAACTTGGAAGAGTTTGTTCTTACCTAGAAGCTGTCAGATCGGTGTGTGTGAACTAACTCACTTCAGTCCGTGGCACGGGCCTCAGGCAGGCCCGCAGGGAGGCCATGCTGCAAGTGTCTCTCCAAGTGAATGAGTGCGTTGAGCTAAGGGCACTTTGTGTTCTCATGAGACCCGGAGCCAGTGTCTGCATGCCTGATAAACCGAGTTTAGTGTTGGCATCGATGAGAACGCACTTGGTAGTTTGTCATAAAAATGTCCAGCAGCATGGCCTACTTTTGGACATAGACAGCAGGAAGTGATACAGGAAATCAAGGCCTTGGGTGTAAATCTAAAAGAAGTTAAAAAAAAAAAGGAAATTGTAGCTTTTTGTCGTTGTTACTCTGGGCCTAATTTGTGGAAGGGCTACTCTGGAAATGCTGACTCTGACTCTGGGAATATAACTTGACTTTGCAAAAAAGCAGGACTAACCTGGATTTGTTAGTGATTACCACAGTAAGCCATGCGCCTGTGAAATGACATACAGCACTGATTACTAATGGAGTATTTCTAGCGAAAATTTAGTCTTTTGTGGGAATTGTTAGTTTAAGGACCAGGCCACATTTTGTTGAGAACTGTGTGGCCCAGTTAGAAGGAATGTCAGGTGGATCATGCAAGGGGGCAGAGAGAGAAAGGAGATGGGCCCTTCTAAAGAGGAAGTTGGCACCCTGGCATCCGTCCTGAGGAAGCCAGCCTGAGGCACCAAGCGGTGCTAATGTGCTGGCGTCCCAGAGCAGGATTAGCACTGCTCCAGTGACTCAGGCGTGTTCTCCCAGTCCTTTCTCAAGCTTAAGTGATTGGGAAGATAGATATCGTACAGTAAATGAGGCAAATGCATCCAGATTATGAAAAACCCCAGTTTTTATGTGGGAAGAACCTTTTAAGTGTAGATAATTACATAGTTATGATCATAAATTTAAAAGCCATTGCTCCTAAGAATTACCTCATAAATACTGACCCATAGGCAACTGTTACACCTGCTGTTTGCTAGCCTTGGTGCCTGAGTTGGGTCCCCGAGACTAAGCAGACAGGACATGTTTGTCCTGACCCTCATCCTTCTTCTCCTGACTTCTGCTGTATTTTGACTTTATCAGCATGCAGATTTGAATTTGAGGGTCCTGCGAAAGACTTTGCTTGAGTCCATTGCCTTTGCAAGGGTCTCCGCTCTCTGGGAAAGCAGGAGCAAGAGCAGTCGGTTCTCCGTTCCTAACCCAGGCACGATGGCTTCAGCTGGTCCCTGGCTCCTCCTAATGCAGAGTCAGGAGAGCAATGATTACCAGAAAACGGTACAAGCATGTGCTCCCAGTTACCTTTTTAAGCTCTTTTTATCTGTGGAAAAATCCGTGTGCAACCCCAGTCTTTCAGTCTCCTTAATCTAATCCTTTTCAATTCACTAATCATTTTGTATTTTTCCAAAAAATACTGAGGATCAGTGCTTAGTTCAGCAACACATACACTAAAGTTGGAATGACACAAAGAAGGCAACATGGCCCCTGCACAAGGGTGGCACACAAGTTCATGAAGCGTTCCATATTTAAAATATATATATGTATATATTGAGAATCAGAAGTCATTATTTTGTGAATCAGATACACAACTAGACAGAGACTGATTTTTCTAAATAACAAAAGATTATTGCCTCTGAGTAGAGCCATTCCCTGTGTGCCCCAAGCTGTGACAGGTGCTGCTGCTACTGGTCAGGCAGAGTCACAGCCGGTCCTCACTTCGGTGAGAGAGAACCCTGTTGGCTGGGACTCTGCATGCCTGAATGAAATAGATGCACACTTTTAAAAAGTTACCGTAACAAGGCCTCCTTAATAGGGTGTCATGACCACTTCCTTTTGGGAACTTTGGAAGCAGTGATCAAGCCAGGGGGATGGCTTATCCTCCAACCCCTCCCACACTCCAAGAGTGGGCATCAGAACAGTCAGCCGTGAGGAGCAGGAGCACAGGCTGCAGGGCAGAAATGTGGACTCCCATTTCTCCAGCATGAACACCATACAGACAAGCCTGTGGCCCCCACAAGACTGTCCTGGGTCTCGGATGCCGCGGAGAGGAATCCCATCTCAGCAGGGGCCCCAGCTTAGGACACCACCTACCCAGTGAGCAGAGGTGGGTGTAGCGTGCCCAGTGTAAGGCCGAGGGCCGCGGACACTGCTCTCCACACGCTGGCCCAGCCCCCAGCTCTGGCCCTCTCCCGCACAGGGGCCTGAGCAGAGACAGGGCCTGGCTCGGCCCCCTTCTCTCCCTTTTAGAAAGAATCGCCTCAAGTAAGCTGGCTTTCATCCATTTTATTTTGAAGCCTTAAAAAGGTTTTTGCTAGAGATCATCTGGTTTAACTTAGGAACATATGAATCTGCAAAAATAAAGTAGTCTGGCACCTTTTTTCTAAAAAGCCATTAACTTTATAGTGGCACAGAGCTGAGCTTTGTATAAATAGACACTCCCACTCCTCTGCCGACTTGCGTAAAAATAACCCACAGCCACACCACCTCCCCCTGAGGCCTAGGTGTCTATCATGGGAGCCTGTGGGGTTTTTTTAGAAAACAGGTTTTAAATAACTCTGTCAGAAGTAGAAGAGGGACAGGTGATTTTATAATATAGCATTAGCAGTCCCACCCATAAAGAGAGAGTTTTTTTCACTTCAGTTTGTCATCCTACCTAAAATTCTACTGATTTGGGCCAACAGAGACCCTCTGGGGTTTTGGTTAGCTTTTTACTAATTCCACGTATAATACCTATTATGGAAAATTTATAAAATGTAAAGAAAAAACAAAGAAAAGGACTTTTGACCCTACCACCTTACAAAGTGTTTGTAAATAGCCTTCTTTAGAACATGTTAATCCACTTAGAGACCACACTTTCCTGACCTGAAAGGGGAGCCAGGGCACCCTGGTGCCAGTGGCTGGAGGCTGTTTGGACCCCCAGAGCTTTGAGATCTGCCATGCACGGGTGCAGTGCATGTCCCCGACCCCAAACCTAGCAGGTGGCAGCACTGTAGGGATGGCAGTGGAAGGAAGACCATGTGCTGCGGAGAGCCCTTGAAGGGTGGGGCTGGGGGAGCACGAGGATGGGCCGGGGTCACACACTTGAGCACTGGGGGCACCAAGTGCACCCGGAGGTGGAGACTGCCAGAGACGCAGCCATCCGTGCAGACGATAAGTCAGTAGCGAGAAGCAAGCGATGGGCACAGCCTTAGCGCCCTCGTGGATGATTTTGGGGATAACTCCTCTGAGCCAGGGCCCTGGCTTCCCACAGCTGTGTCTCTGCTTCACCAGGGCATCCCACAAAGGGTGTCCCCCCCCTGCCCTCCTGGAGGTGCCAAGTCCAAGGCGTGCTCTCGGTGGGCGACGCGGAGGCGGCTTTCTAAAGAACACTTCATCACCATGTGCTGCGCTGCTCACAGTGTCGGCTCTACAGACCTGCTGCCCCGCACGGTCCTGCAGCGCCCCACTCTGGACTGCTTGTCTCCCAGCAGATTTAATGTCTCCTTCCATGTGGAGACTTAAAATAGCCCTTCAGGCTATTTTGTCTTTGCTGACAGGAAATTCAATTAATTGTCCTGTTTATACAATGTATGTTTACTGTTGGAAGCTTTACCTCAGAATGTTTTAGAAAGCATGTACCCTCAATAAATCCATAAAAGAACATTTCCAGTGGTTGCCTAGGATTCACCACGCTGCACTGGCCTGGACCCCACAGGAAGCAGCTCAGGATTTCTGCTTGGGCCTGGCTTCTTGAGGTTTCCATGGGAAAATGTGTTCAAGGTTTTGAATAGCAGAACCCATGAGGTGCTAAGTCTGAGACCCGCAGAACCCCACATTCAGAAGGGCTGCCAGGGGCCAGGTACAGAGACTCCCTCTTGCAGCACACATTACCTGAGGCGGGCACGCTGACCTCACCTCTGCACCCCGTCAGCGCTCCGAGCAGAAAGGTTAAGCACGGTGCTGGCGTTCCCAAGCCATCTGAGCTTGCTCAGAAGGCAGTGGTCTTGGACAAGCAGTGTGGGTGGGACAGGCCTCCTGGAGCCGTATTTAGCCGTATTAGACATGCAGGGACATTGTAGGGTAATCATAGTGTTATCTCTTCTACCCTCTGTTCCAAAATAATGGGACACACTTGTATCCTCTGTCCTTGTCTTTTAGTTCTTTAGAAATACCGTATACTCCCCCACTGGAAAGTAAACAACGGCGAAATCTGCCTACCAAGATTCCTCTTCCAACTGCATTGACAAGTGGATCCAAATCACGAAGTTCCCAGAAAACAAAAGGTACTGTCTCTGGTCGCATGGGTATTTTCACAATTCACCGTATTCCTACTTGCTGTGAGTTGTAAGTAACTGGCAGTTACTAGTCACAGTAGAGGGCAGAGGTGGTGTTCTTGTCCTTGTTGACAGCCTCAGCAAGACAGACCTGAAGGAGAGGAATGGTCGCCCACTAACAACCCTCTTTTCTGATTTTTGTGCAGGTACAAATAAGTTAGTGGACAACAGACCACCCACCCTAGCAAAATTCCTCCCAAATAGTCAAGAACTGGGCAATACCAGTAGCTCAGAGGGTGAAAAGGACTCTCCTCCTCCAGAGTGGGATGCTGTGCCAGTTCACAAGCCCGGCAGCTGTAAGTACGGCGCTTTAGGAACTATAGTGCTCCCTGCACCCACAGCCGCCCCATCTCCGGGTGCGGGCACCCTGGGGCAGGCAGGCGTATTGCCTTCAGAAGGGCCCAGCATCTTAGCCAACTTGAACCAGTCAGCAAGGCCCAGGGCTAAGCAGATGGAAACTAGCCCCACGGGAGTATTTATACCAGAGGAGGCGGCAGTATTTATACCTGAGGAATCCCCATTCCAGGGGGCTGGCATGCCACTGCCTGTGTCCACAGAGGAGTGGACAGATCATCCCAGAAGTGTTCACCTTACAAAAGCTTTGACTTGGCTTTCGCCTGTGACTGGTTCTTCCACATGAATCCCGGAAGCGCTCCCAGATTCAGTTTGCTGCTCCTTCACCCACCTGTACATAAGCAGCTGTATGAAGCTTCTGTGACTACTCCCTGCCTTCTCAGACTGGCCTGTGGTGAATAAAGACAGTGCGCGCAGTCTACTGAAGGCAGGAAGAAGTGCTCATCCTCAGACGCTGAGACCAGAAGTAGAAGACAGTGAGAAGGAAGGGCCCACAGGCAGGGCACTTCCTGCCGTGGAGAACAGACCTGCTTGTTCATACTGAGGGACATGAGGCGGAAGGGAAGGATGAGATGGCTGAAGAAGAAGATGACAGTGAAGTGGGTGGAGACGCACAGCAGACCGGAACACCGGGTGGGCTGTGTGAGGGCAGAAGCTGCTCGCTCGGGTGCAGGGACTTTTGCCTGTGTGCGTGTGCACCAGTGAGAGATGTGTTCCGAGTTCAAGCCTGGCGCCACCTGCCTGTGGTGATACTGTCCAGCCCGTTAGTCCTGATCGTTTTGCCTAGGGGGAGCTGTGCTCCTTGGATGCTCTCGGAGGCCCTGCTGAATGTTGGTCCCTGGCTTGTACCTTATATTTTGGCAGTTCCCCATTAAAAAGAGGCCCAGGGAAGTGAAAGTCAGCCCTGCCGCCCGGGGTGCTTCCGGCTGGGTGCAGCAGTGGGCATGGGGGGGTGCTATCTGTGTGCTGTAACCTGCGTGTAAGCCCTCGCTGTCCCGAGGGGCAGCCCTCAGCACAGGGCCTGGTACCATGCGGGACACTGAGGAAGTTCTCTTCAAATACTTGCCTAATTTAGAAGGACAAAAGTACAAAAGGAAGGGAGCTACAAAGCCACAGGAAAAAACTAGTATTTGGAGCAAAACGTTCTGTAATTTCGGACAATCTGCAGTTTTATCTCTCCAGCGCCTCTCTGGGTTCCTGCCAGAAGCATTAGCTATGGACGCTTCCGCGGAGCATGAGAGGGCAGAGGGATGGGAGCGGGCTCATACGGGGCACTACTTGGGATGGGTGCCCGGGCACGGGCAGCAGAGCAGCTGGGGTGCAGTGCTAGGGGCCAGCACTGAGGTGGGAAGGCGGAAGGCAGTCATGAAGGCAGGAAATGAGAGCGGGCCTCCGGAGGAAGGAGACGCGCTTGGCGCTGCCGTAACGTGGGTCCGACATGGCCTGGGACGGCGTGCAGGGACCCTGTGGTGCTGGCCGGTAAAGGGGCTCAGGAGCACTTCAGGCAGGCTGCGGTTCCGCAAGCCAGGGCGGGCGGCACAGAGAGGGGTAGAGGTTGGGTGGACCCTGGAGGCCACGTGGGCTCCAGTGGGACGCACCGTTCTTGGCACACCGGAGTCGGGGACCCCTCAGCAGCCCAGCCCCTGCCGACTCTCACATCTCGGGGTCAAGAACACCAAGAGGTGCGCAGTACACGTGCAAAATTTTATTTAGAAGTACACATATTTCCATCTTTAGTGCAAATATTTTATGATACCAAACAACTTTCCTGCCTCAAATCTGTGAAATGCCTATGTAGAGGCTGCTTTCATGGGTACGGCAATATACCAGGCGCCCATATCCTTGCAAACAGGAGCAGAGTAGCGCACAGCAGACCCTCCAGGGGGAGACAAGTGTCCTTGTTGTAGAACTAGGGCTGTCAGCCTGGGCACTGCACCTGCTGTCACAGGTGGGAACCCAGGTGGAGGCCCCAGCTCTTCATGCCCCGGGTACTGGAGCCTCAGCTGCCCCTGGCGGGTGGAGAGACAGTAAGGAGGGTACCTGCAGCCACCAAGATCGCCCTCCAGGCGTGGGGTTTTCCGAAAGCTGAGCGGCAGGGGTTCTTCTTTGGTCTTTAAAACCTTTAGACAAGCCCGTAAGAGCTTTCATTTGTTTTCTCCTTTTAGGAGCACTTGGCTTGTGCATCATCACAGAACATTGGCAGTAACTGATTGAGAAGACTACAAACCAAAATGCCACGTTAATAAGAGCTTTTGTTTTTCATTTCCAGCTACTGACAGTCTTTACAAACTTTCTCTGCAAACCCTCAACGCAGACATTTTCTTAAAACAACGCCAGACCTCGCCAACACCTGCCTCTCCATCACCCCCGGCTGCCCCATGCCCGTTCACGTCCCGAGGCAGCTACAGCAGCATCGTCAACAGCACCTCCAGCAGGTGAGCATCCAGACCTTCCAGATACCCAGCATCGCTCCCTTGACGCAGTGACGCTGCCCTCCTGTCTGCCTGACAGTTAAAGTAAGGATGGCGGCACCATGTGCCCGCGCTGTATCCCACCAGCAGGCTTGGTGTTGGGTCCTCCCGCGGCTGATGAAAAAGGCAGCAACCACCGAGGCACCTCTCTGAGAGCATTGCCCAGCAAGTTCATAATTCTCCCTGCAGGGGGGTCGGTGCTGCCAGGGAGCTCACCTGATGGCATCGCTACCCAGTGGCCCCCTCCCCAGGTGCCCTCAAAGTGTGGCCACCCTTGCCCCACTTTCTTCCTAACTGTCCCAGGAAGCCCCTCGTGTTTTATCTGAATAAGCAGCCTTGGGCACTGAGCATCTTCCACAAGATGTCCCAGCAGCAGTGACTTGAGTGTTAAGCTCTGTCCTGCAGGCGCCACGCCCCAAGCAGGTATCCCACAGCCCCCGCCCACACTGCCAGCACAAACCACTCCCTCCTTCTTCTTCCCTTAAGTGACCCGAAAGCAAAGCAGCTGAATGGTAGCAAACACAAGCTGACAAAAGCAGCCTCACTGCCCGGCAAGAACGGCAACCCCACCTTCGCCGCAGTCACAGCCGGGTATGACAAGAGCCCCGGTGAGTGCCTCCGCTTCCGAGATCTATTCCCTGGGCGTGGCGCGCAGGAACGACTGGGTCCTCTGCCTTTGACTGACTCCAGGTCCGTTGTTACAGGTGGAAATGGCTTTGCTAAAGTTTCTTCAAACAAAACAGATTTTTCCAGCAGCCTTGGCATCTCACACATTCCTGTTGACAGCGATGGCTCAGACAGGTATAGCAGACCTTCCGTAACTGAGACCGCTTCCTTGGGTAGGGTTGGCACCTCTGGCCGGAGATGGTTTTAGGGCACTCTGCCCCTCATCTGTGGGGAAGCGGCTGTCAGGCCCCACTGGGTAGAAGTGGGAGGGTCACCGGGCTTCGCTGACAGAGCCCCCAGTGGGGGGAGTCGGGTAGATGCGCCCGCTTCTCCGTTAGCGTGCTCTGTGGGCAGGCAGGACCTGGCCTGGTCTTCACAGAAGCAAAAGCATACTCGGGAGGAAGGAGATTGGCGCAAATGTGGTACGTTTCGGCCATGTCGCTTTCTGAACCCGAACAGCAGCCTGCTTCTCACACAGTGACGTGGTGGAGCAGCAACCGCTTGGTGGACTTTCTAAGATAAAAAGCAAGAACTACAGTAAAGCACGTCAGCAGGCCCCGTTACCCACTTTACATTAAGGAAATGGGTCCTAGGTGGGAAATAGCTCTTTAACAAATCTGCCATTAGCAAAAGGAAACCAAAGTAAAAGGTATCCGTTTTCTCTGCAAACACTGTCTCATCCAGCTCTCAGCTAGTGAGGGGCGCAGTCCTGCTCCTCTGACCTGACCCCTGAGGGGGCTGCGCCGTGTCTGGGTTGTTACGTTGAGCCCCCCCGTGGAGCTGTGCACAGTGGGCCCGTCTCACTAACTCACCCACTTCGTGTTGCCTTTTCCTCCTGTAACCTCTAGCTCGGGTCCATGGAGCCCCGTCAGCAACCCAAGCAGCCCTGACTTCACCCCTTTGAATTCGTTCTC
>NW_004955470.1:4387113-4413364 GCF_000276665.1 Chinchilla lanigera | reverse complement strand
AGGAGGGACAAGGCAGCATAGTTCTGTGTGTTAGGCGAGTCGGTGGGAGGTTTCTGCGCTGGTTTCAGGAAGTGAGTTCTGCTCTTGCTCCTGGGAGGGCTTCTCACTGTGCCTGTGGGCTGCACAGTATGGTAGCCCCTACGGAAGGGCCCTTTTCCTGCCCTGTCCCCTCACATCCATGCTGGGAGCCCATGTGCAATAGGGTGGGCTTGCTGTATGTGGGTGCGGCTGGCTTGTGCCTCCCTCCCACACACCCCCTTCTATGTTAGAGCTCCAAAGGACTCTGCCCTAAAGTAAGACCCCAGGATCCAGGGTGCCACCTCCTGTTTCTTGCCAGCTAGAATTAGAGGCAGCCAAGTGACTTGGGCAGGAGCAGCAAGGTCCGTGTGGGAGGTGTTTGCGCTGGTGTCGGGGTGAATGTGCCTTACACTTGAGTTCTGAGGGCTGCCCTGCCCCACCCGTGACGTGGCGGGGGCTGGGGAGGCGTATGCGGCGTTGCCAGTGCCTGTGTGGGATGTGCGCCTCTGGGAGCCCCTTCGCCCAGGGCTCGCAGCAGAACAAAATATGGACTTGATGGTTCTGTCCTTGTTTTCAGAAGTTTTCAGCAAGCTCGGGTTATCTCGATCCTGCAATCAGGCCTCGCAGAGGAGCTGGAATGAGTTTAACAGTGGCCCTTCGTACCTTTGGGACTCACCAGCCGTAGACCCAAGCCCCTCGTGGCCGGCCAGCTCCAGCTCCCCCACCCACACGGCCACCGTGAGTAGTCAGGCCCCGGCCCCGCCCTGTCGCCTCAGTCATTACTGTCATTTGGACAGTGCTGACGGCACGCATGAAGGGCTGGTCAAGACTTCCCTGGTCCTCACTGCTGTATTCACATCCTGCCAACTGGTCCGTCACTGCCCTCCAGAGCCACCATGGTTGGCTTTGCCACCACAGCCCAGGGTCATTGTCACCTCTCTGGCCATGAGCTAGAGCACAGGTGTGCAGATGAAGACTGGGAGTGGCTTCACTGGCCTCCAGAAGCAAGCTGGGAGGTTGCATTTACATGGTGCCTCGTTCACAAACTTTAATAGATTCCACAGTTCTCAGGAAATGGCCACACTTGTGTTTGTGCAAAAAAGATGGCCATCAAGCCAGGCACTGTGACATACACCTATAGTCGCAGCACTTGGGAGGCTGAGGCAGGAGGATCATTGCAAATCTGAGACCAGCCTGGGCTACAAAGTGAGCTCAAGGCCAGCCTGAAGGGTCTCACTGCACAGTGAGACCCTGCCTGTCTCAAAAAGACCAAAAAAAAAAGATGGCCATGGTCATGTTTGTCATCCGGTGCAGTTTGCAAGCAAAACCAAAATTTTCCCAGTATTATAACAGAAAAATCCCTCTGTCATTACTTTTTTTCTTAGGAAAATTACACCTGTAAAATTTACCAGGTATTTTAACTTCCCAGATTTTACTTTCATAAATTTCAAAGTTGGCTTTCACTTGTAAGCATTCTGGTTTCAATTCTGAAAGTACCTCAACCATCTGTAACCATGGTCAGCAACAGCAGTCGGGTTGTCACGTCTGAGGCTTTGCGGGGCGTCCTGCTCATGTGTCACCTCTGGCGTCTCGTGGTGCACAGTAGCCCGGTGGCCCCTGTAGGTAAGAGGCTGTGCTCCAGGGAGATGGCAAGCGGCGGCCTGGCCGGGTTTGGTCCTTCAGGGTACCAGAGCCGTTCGCTCTGGCTGTGACGTAACCGCATAGATGGAACACGTTCTAGACAAAGTGAAAGGAACTTAGAGCCTTGCCTCATGCTGAGCAGAGCTCCCCGCCCTCCGCCTGCCCGCCTCACCCTCAAGCTCAGGGTCCGTGTCCTCTGTTTTGTTACAGTCGATCCTTGGCAACACCAGTGGCCTGTGGTCCACGACTCCATTTAGCAACTCGATCTGGTCCAGCAACCTCAACAGTGCCCTGCCCTTCACCACTCCAGCCAGCACGCTGTCCGGCATCAGCCTCATGGGTACGGAAAACCCCCCTGCCACGCACGCCGCTTCCGCCTCCAGTCCAGCCGACGATCTGGGACAGACGTACAACCCCTGGCGGATATGGAGTCCCACCATCGGAAGAAGAAGCTCTGACCCTTGGTCCAATTCGCACTTCCCTCACGAGAATTGAAATTAGGCAAAAAACAGAGTGGGGGCCCCTTGTGGCGATCTCGATAGGCCGGTTTTGAGACACCTTCCTCAGGCCCTTCCTGCTGCCACTTCCCACCCCAGCCTCCTCATCTTTGCCAAACAGACCCAGCAGGGCAGGCTCGCACCACTCGCTTCTCTCAGATCTCTCTTGCAATTATGATAATACGAGATTTGCTGTTGTGCTTCTAGAGAAAAGTTTGGGCTCAGCCACAAACCCTACTAAGACCTGTACGTGTGAGAACCGTGACTGCTCCCCCCTGTCCCCCGTCTTCTCCACGCTTTCTTTACCTGTCTGAACACAGACTTGACCTTGCTGCTGAGGGAGTAATTTGAGTTGATTCAGAAGTCCTGGCATGTTGACAATTTTACTAAATTACCAAGTTTGGTTTTTAATAATTTCACAATATTATGCGCCAAGATCTAATTTTAAAAATGTATGAAGACTTTGTGCTGAAAATACAGAGTATTTTTTTAAAGTAAGGCTGTCTTGGTTTAAAGCAGATTACAGAAATGTAAGTCAACTTAAGAGCAGTGGATGAATGTAAAAACATTCAGTTGAGACCATATGCATTTTCTGTGCTGTTTGTACTTGAGGTATGTAACATTTGTATACCTGAATTTATTTTAAAGATAAACTGAAATGCACATAGCCAAGTCTTGAGATACAAGATTGAATGTGTATTTCTTAAAAATACAACTTTGTGTTGTACTTTGAAATAAATGATGCTTTTTTCAAAAGCCTTGAATTGTTTTGTTTTGCTTTTTTACACACAAGATGCATTTATTTGGATTGTCTCACACCGTAGTGAACAATCTAATCATTGTCCTACGTGAAGTCAGTGTGTGATTTACTACAACCAGTGACAGTGACAGTCTCATGGTAATCACTGAGGGTCCTTGATAGAAAATTACCTGGGAGCCTGTTTGGGCTTATTCGCGATTGGCTTTTCCTCTACCATCGTCCCAAACATTAAGGTCTTTAAAACAAACCACAGTTGCTACTATTTCTCCGATACTTACTCTGTGTCAGGCACCTGGCTAACACCCTGGCAACCATTGGTTGTCTCCATCTTACTCTCAGCCTCTAAGAGATTGGTGGTAGGGATGACTGGGAGCCCTGAGGCGAGTCTACCACAGGTCGGCATGGCCCCACCCTCAGGAAGGGCGAGTGTTCTGAGAGGGGCATCCTTTACCACACTGCCGTCTGAGGAAATTACATGAGAGCAAGACACAGATGGAGAAAAGCAGTATGGATGCAAGAGCAGCTGGGATCCAAGAAGGGCCCGGCCCACTTGCAGGAGCTTTCCGGCAGCTCCACAGCATAGGTTGCCCCGTGTTGCCCATCGGTTCTGAATTTGAGAGCACACAGTGGGAAGAAAGCCTTGGCCTGGGCGTCAGGGACTTGGAAGCAGCCATTTCTCCACTGGTAATGAGAAGCTTCAGCAACGTAAGTGAGTATTGCGAAAGCCCAGGCGTGGGCTGGATGGAAGCCTGTGTGAAGCTGAGGGACAGAGCCGCAGATGGCAGAGAATGCAGAATGCTGGGTACAGATGCCAGCATGAGCTGTCTGGCAACCGGGCCTCAGAACAAGCTAGAAGTAACTTAGCCAAGTCTGGAGGGTACGTTAGTAAAGTTTACACATCTAAGATGTTATTTTTCCCTTTAACTCACAGGGTGTTGATACTTTTCCAATTCCGAGACTCCTAAAATGTTTCCAAATGGCACTTGTCATCTACATAGATCCCAAGCAAGTTTCAGCACACTACAGTGCATTAATTTGCATTAATCATTCAGAAAGTCCTGTTTGCCCGACCTGCTTTTGTCATCTATTTTTCCAATGTGTTTTACTGCCAGCTTTTGCTAGGTAACTAGAAGATGCTAAGTATAATGTGTCCTGTGTGGGATTAATTACATCATGAAGAAACCAAACCATCCCCATGAAGGTCAGAATGGATTGGATGAACTGTTGTGTGGCCTGTGACCGTTAATGCTGGTGTGTTGATCTCACTGGATTAAGAAATGTCTAGCACATCTGGGTGAATAGTGAAGGTGTGGCCTGGGGTATTTTACCCAGTCCCTCATCCCTTCCTCTCCTGGTACTGTTCTCTGCTCCCCAACCACCATGAACTAAGCAGTTTTGCTCCCCATACCTTTCCACCATGGTGCTCCTCCCTTACCACCAGCTGATTATGAACTGAACTGCCATAAACTGTGAGTTAAACCTTTCCTCCTTTAAGTTGTGAGGTTTGGGCAGTGTGTCCTCGAGGGGAAAGCTGAAAATACACAAAATTGGTACCACAGAAGGGAGTCATTGCTGTGATTGTACCTGACCATGTGATTTGGAAGTTTCTAGAACTGTTTTTCAGGAAGATGTGGGAAAAGTTAGGAGATGCAGGCTAGAAAAGCCTTAGAATGCAGTAAGCAGAGCCTGATGAGTGATTCTAGTCAGAGCTCAGAAAACCAGAATGTTAATGGAATACAGACAGTAAAAGCCAGGCTTAGGGGGTTTCAACTGGAAACAAGGGCTCCACTGGTGGTTGCAGTAGCTAACACTGTGGCAGGTAATTAGTCTACGTTTTTCCCATGTCCTGAAACTTTGTGAGACTGAAACTGATGGTAGCAGACTAATTGATATGACAGAGGAAATTTCAAGACAACCTAACATGCACGTCACAATCGTGGATACTACTGACTGCTTTTAGCAGATTTACTGAGAGAATTGGGCAAAAGAGAATAATTTGAGAAATTAAATATTGACTCAGAAGGAACTACGTGCAAAGTTGGAACCAAAAAAAGATCCGTACCATTAAAAAGGAGCAAAGTACTTTGTACAAGGGCAAGAAGAAAGATGCCTTGAAAGCATCTCAGAAATCAACAAGCCAGGCCTAGTGGCACATGCCTATAAACCCAGCACTCAATAGGCTGAGGCAGGAGGATCTCTGCAAGTTTGAGGCCAACCTGTATTATAAAGCAAGGTCCAGTCTCAAAAAAAAGAATACCCCACCCATCACAGGCTCAAAAATGCAAAACTGTCCACCTTCCATTTGACAAGAGTCTCTAGGACTCCTGTTCAAGAAGGGTCTCGAGATTGGTTTCCAAGGTTCATTTCACCATGCTCAGCCATCAAGGTACTCAAAGGCCACTGCAGCCATGGTGTAAGGGGGCCCAATACTGCTTCCACTGACAGCAGGTGTTGTCCTTGAGATCCTGGTTTTACTGGCATGCAGGATGCAAGACTTACGGGGTCAGGGAGATTTCTACCCAGATTTTGAAGGAAGGCCTAGAGGATAGGGAAGTAGACCTTGAGAGGAAGTTGTGCAAAGCTGCAGAAATGAAGCCAAAAGTTCAGTGGAGATCCCAGGAAGTCAGACATGCCAGGAATGTGGAACATCCACTGAGGAAAGCTGCAGACCCTGAGTGGAACCAGCCTAAGAGATGCCTTATGGGCTGCAACTGGCAAGGCCATAAGGATGGGGTCACTCCTGCTGTCTGGAGCTCACTTCGTCACTGTGTGTCCCAGATGCTGGACACAGAGCTATGGGATTTAATGTTTGTCCTGCTGGTTTTTGGTCTTGCTTTGGTCTAATTCTCATCTATTTCCTTCTTACGGTTTGTGTCCGGATGTCCCCCAAAAGCCTCATACAGTCATGGGGCAGACTTCTAGAGTTTATGGTTGATTCATGGTCCAATATTGAGATTATGGGTGTGACTGCTACACTCGCCCTAGGGCAGTAGTTTGCATATAATGTAAGGGAGGGAAAGGGGCTGCTTGCTGCTGCTCCTCCCTTTTGCTCATTGCTTTTGCTGTTTTCCCGCCGTTATCATGAACTGTTGCCCTCTGCCATGTGCCACTCTGCCTGGGAGCCAGCTGATTATAGACTGAAACTTCCACAAACTTTAAGCTAAATAAACCTCTCCTTGCTTAACTCTGGGCATCAGGTATTTTGTCTCAGCAACCAGAGAAAAGTAACCAAGACATCCCTCTACTGCCTCTCCTTTGGAGTGGGAGTGTTTGCCCTGGGCCTTGTACTTTGGGCTTATATAACTTTTTTTTTTTTTTTTCTGGAAATTCATAGCTAAGAGTTTGCCTTGAGGCTGGGGAAATAGCTCAGTGGCATAGGCACCTGCCTGGCAAGCGCAAGGTCCTGAGTTCGATTTCTGGTACAAAAAAAAAAAAGAGTGCCTTGAGTCTCAGAAGAGACTTGAGCTTCTGAAAAATGCTGGAACTGTTGAGGTTTGGGGAAAAGGATCATTGTGTTTCTGTTTGTGGGATAACTGTATTATGTTAGGCAGAATTATGAACTTGCTATTGTATTTATTTGGACATTATGGCTTAAGCCATGTGTAGGTAAAGTTGAAGAGGGGTGGATTGTGACAGCTAATCCTGATAGGTTAAATGCATCAGATTAAGAAACACCTAGAGATTAGTAGAGTGCACTCCTGGGTGTGTCTGGATGGCCCAGGGTGCTGTATATGGCCCTGCACATGAACCTCTCTGCTGCTGCCCCTTGCTGTGCTCCTGGCTGCTATAAACTAAGCAGCTTTGCTCCACCATGCTCTTCAGCAGTGATGTCTTGCCTTGGAGCTAGTGGTGGACTGGATCCTCCCAGACCAGCGCACTGCGTGAAACCTCTCCTCCTTTGAGGTACGAGTGTTGGGTACGGTGTGCAGCCATGGGAAGGCCTTATATGGTGTGATTTTGAGTCTGAGTTTTCTGTGCTTTCTGCCGAAGTTCAGTAGACCAGCCGCATCACATTAACAACCTGTGATTTATCACTTGGGGACACAGGTTTCCCATACAGCCAGCGCGCTGGTGGACAGGGCTGATAGTCAGCCTGGTACAGTCTTGTTAGAGGGTCTCCTATGTAGACTTGGAAAATCAGGACAAATTTAAACCTTTGAAATGTATATTGCCAGGGCTGGGGATTTAGCTCAGCGGCAAAGCACCTGCCTGGCAAGTGCAAGGTCGTGAGTTCAGTTCCCGGTACCGGAGAAAAACCAAAAAAAAAGAAATGTATATTGCAGCAAATAAGGTGTAATCTCTTCAAACAGGTGAGCTTCGTATAAATCCTCATCAAGAAAATAATTATCAGGCACCTTTACCTCCTGAGGTTATAGCAGGGATCCTAAACTTGATTTGGCCCAAAAATCACCTGAGCCTGCCAGACTTTCCTGTTAGAAATTCTAATTTCACCTCTTGAGACTCTGATCAGCAGACTTGAGAAACACCGTACCCTTGAAAAGGAGAAATAAGTGCAAACAGGGGTTCCTGCAGTTTCCTAGGTTTTCCAGATAACTCAAAGGTAGATAGATACTTAAGTGGCAACAGACTCAACAGCCAAATTTGAAGTTTTGACAACACTTGGAGTCTGAGCAGTTTGTGGGGAAAACTTGTTGGCACAATCGTTTGCATCATAAGTAGGTTAATGTTGAATTTAAAACTTACATATAGAGAAAGACAGGATATCTGAGTAGAGGTGCTCAACACTGCTCTTCTCCCCAAAGAAGAACCAAAGTAACAGGAGTATTCTGAAGTGGCCATGGGGAGCACTGGAATGAGCAGGACAGACAGCCCAGGCCAGGAGCATATTCTCGCAGCTGTGCAGCCAGGTCAGGGGTCTCCCTGCGCAGAGGTAAGTGTGAGAGACTACTGAGCATGCTGGCAGCCCTGGGTACTGGACAGTTTCCCAACCACACAGGCCTGCAGCCCACTGAATTAATACCGTGAAATCTACACATGAGCCCCACTCGGGGAAAGGAGCTCGCTTCACCTCCCGGCAAACCCCAGGAGCCACCTTGAAGAGTCACAATTTTAGCGTCAGGCACACCCGCTATCTACCCCTTCCCTGACCCCACGGACACTGCACTGCACCGGCCGGGAGGGTAGCAGCCTAGTGGGTCCAGCTTGGCCTGCCAGAGTGACTGTGACATACAGGGTGAACATTACCAGCTTCTCGATGCTGTGACAAAATAAGAAAAGCAACTCAGATGAGGAAAAGCTTTTTGGGTTTTTTGGGGTGCTGAGTGGTTGGGATGTGTGTCTGCAGTGCTAGGGACTGAGTCCAGGGCCTTTGCAGTGAGCTGCACCCCTGGGCCTTTTCTCATATATTTTTTTACAGTAATGTCTCCGTTCACAATCACTTCTTTACTCCAACAATTCAGTTCGCAAACAGAACAATGCAGTTTGGCAAAATTTTGCTTGTATTTGAGAACTCCACATCAGGTCACACTGAACCTAATGGGGTGTTGGGGCTGGCGGCTGCATTAGTGTCTGAGATCCCAGGGAAAGAACGCACATGGGGCCGACGTCAGCAAACAGCAAGCAAGCGTCTTCATGTATGTTAGCTGTACACTGATTAACTGCGTAGTGCATGTGTAGTTGCCTGTGCTAAGTCATGGTTGCATCCATGTACCCCGCAGTGCACCTGTGCCAAACAGTGGGGCCACTTCCTCAGGTGTGCTCAGACACCCTGAGCTCTGAAGCACTCTACAGCAGCTCCCCGCATCCCACCCCTCAAAGGGGAGGGTGACATCGCTTCTTGTGAGCGGCCCATAGAGCTGACCCCTGCACAAAGACCACAACAACAATAAGGGAACAGCGTAATACCACTAACCTCATGGACACACAGCACACTGTGGCCACCCAGTGCCAGGTGGAGCCCAAGGATTCCCACCACTGGCTGAGGGGGTCTTGCTGCAAGGCCTGGACGGCAGAAATCTCTGCATCCACTTCCTGTAAGCTTCTTGTGCCCGCGTCTGGTGGTCAGGGATATAAATGCAACACTCTATATGCAAGAGGGCGCAAGTACCTCCTCGCACTGCAGCTAGCAAATCAAGAGCCGTGTGATTTTGCAAAACTGCCTTTCTCATTTAAGAAGTTTCACCCGTGAGCAATTTCAAAGCCTGGCATGTGACATTCAGGCCGGGGCCGTATGTTGAGCAAGGGCTAGGAAAAGCTGATTCGTGCTCACAGTTTCAGAGGTTTCGGGCGGTGATCAACCAGCTCCATTGCTTTTAAGCCGAACCCACAGCAGCCTCAGGGACCATGAGCTGAGGGGGCTCACCTGCTGAGACCGACAGCATGGCCAGCCCCCTGCGTCCCCCACCAGGGTCACAACACAGGGCAGGAACCTGGTACAGACAGGGCCAGAGGGACCCGACGGTCCCCGCTGCTGCCCACCCCAGGAGCGTGCTGAGGGGACCTCGACCAAATCTGGCTTCAGCTGTCACCCTGCTCCCAGCCCCACACAGCCAGAGAACGCGGGCAGCTCAGCCCAGTTACAGCCACATCCTGCTCAGAATTATAAAATGCGGGTCTGTGCGCACAGACAAAACACAAGGTTAGCTAACGGATGAGGAAACGAGCAGAGCGATGGAGCACAGTTCTGGGTGTGTCTGGGGATGATTGACATGTAGGCTGCAAATGAGGAGAGAAGACCCACCCAGGATGTGGGTGGCACCAACCAATAGGCTTGTAGCCTGACTGAGCACAATAAAATGGGAAGCCGGCGGACCCTCCTCTTTTTTCCTTCAGAGGGGCTCTGGTCTTTGCCATTGCCTTAGGACCCTGGCCTTCAGTTCCTCAGGCTTCCAGGAGGACCCTCCAGCTTTCCAACATGCACTCACACCAGACTCTTTGGGGAGCCAGGCCTTCGACCTCGGCTTGGGCGCAGACGGCCACTCTGCGTTCTTCCTCCCCGCCTCCATAGGCAGCCAGAATCATAGGTCTGTAGTAAATCCGTCCCTCTAGAGAGCCCTAAATGGTCTGCTGGGTGTGCTCTATCCGAGAGACCCGCTTTATCGCACGCCTCCCTGGACTTACACAGGGTAAATGTGTTTTCTTTTAGTTTTCAAATTTATTTACAGATTTGCTAATCTAATGATCTTTCGATATGCAATTTAGTGTCGCTAATTACATTCGCAGTGTTCTTGTGTGGCCATCGCCACCTATTGCCAAAATCTACTTCTGTCACCTCAGACAGAAACTGTACATGTCTTAACCAGTAATTCCCCATCCTCTACTCAATATGCAGCCCAGGCTGCCCTTGGACTCATAACAATCTCCCTGCCTCAGCCTCCCCCCCCCACCATTCCATCAACCTCTGTTTTCTGTTTATAAATTTGCTTGGTTTAGATATTTCACATCAGTGGAATAAGACTGGTCCTTTGTGCCTGGCTTATTTCACTTAACATAATGTTTTCACAGGCCATCCCTGCTGTAGGTTGTCACACTTTCATTCCTTTTCATGGCTAAATAATATTCCATTGTGTTTATGCTATATTTTACCTATTCATCAGTTGAGGAACTTGGGTTTTTCCCATCTTTGGGCTATTGTTAATAATTCTGCATTGGAGGCATTACAATCCCTGACTTGAAATTATACTACAAAGCTACTGTGATACAATCAGCATGCTACTGGCAAAAAAGAAAAAGAAATAAAACAGACCTGAGGAGCAGTGGAACAGATTAGAAGATGCAGACACAACTCCAAACACATTCAGCCACCTTATCTTTGACAAAGCAGCCAGACATGTTCATTGAAAGAAAGAGCGCCTCTTTAATAATGGTGCTGGAAAAACTGGCAATCTACATGCTGAAGACTAAAAATAGACCCATGTCTATCACCCCACACTAAAGTCAAAATGGATCAATGATCTAAATATTAAAATATAGATTTAATATTAAATATCAAGACAGAAACACCCAATATGCTAGAAAGAAAGTAGGTAGAAATGTGGAAGACACAGGGACAGGCAGAGAGTCCATGAACAAAACCCAGACCACATGGGAAATACTTTAAATAATCAATAACTGGGACCTCTTATTAAAACACTTTTGCACATCAGAAGAAATCACCAACAGAGTGAAAAGACAACCCACAGACTGAGAAGATATTTTAGCCAATTGTCTCTCAGACGAAGAACTTCTACCTGGAACATATAAAGAACTGAAAAAAATCAGACCCCCAAAATTCAAAGACCCGATCCAAAAATGGGCATCTGAGATGAATACACACTTCTCAGATAAAGAAATACAGAGGGCAAATAAATATATGAAAAAATGTTCAACATCACTGATTATTCAAGATATACAAATTAAAACAACACTGAGATTCCGTCTCACCCCAAGCATGGCTGTCATGAAGAAATCAACCAATAACAAATGCTGGAGAGGCTGTCGGGGACAAGGAACACTTCCCCACTGTTGGTGGGAGTGTAGACTGGTGAAACACCATGGAAATCAGTGTGGAGATTCCTTTAAAAAACTAGGATTAGAGATACCATTCAACCCAGCTATTCTCCATCTGGATATCTTTCCAAAAGAATTAAAAACATCATACCATAGCAATATATGTGCAGCAATGTTTATAACAGCACAATTTGTAATAGCTAAATCTTGGAAGCAACCCAAATGCCCATCAGCCAAGGAATGGATAAAAAAGATGTGGTCTTTTTATACAATGGAGTACTACTCATTCATAAAGAAGGATAAACTTGAGACTTTTATGGATAAATGAATGCAATGTAAGACCACATTCCTTAGTGGAATAAATCAGATTCACATGTTTAAGCATCGTATTGACTCCCTGGTGTGAGAAGCTGAAAGAGTAAATAAGGTCTACAGTGTACAACAGATATTGTGAAATGGGAAGCAGTTGTTTAAAAGGAAAAGGAAATTAGGACGGGGGAAGGGGAAACGAAGGAAGGAAGGGGAAAGAGAAAAAATGCAAGTTAGTTATACTATTAGTGTCACTTAGTTCATACAAAAGGATATCTTGTACTCTGAGTCACTAAAGATAGTAGTATGCAATGTATTAACTATTGTTATTCTCCTATTACTTTGTTATGAAATTTTGCTTTACCTTTTATTATAATAACAATTCTGCATTGAACACCGACGTGTGAAAATCTGTTTGAGGCTTTGTTTGTAATTATTTTTGGATTATATTGACAAGGGGGGTTGGTATTAACTCAGCATTTAGTTCTGTAAAGCACGGAACTGCGTTCCCCTGTAGCTGTCCCACCTCACGCTCCCACCAGCAGCGCGGAGGGTCCCGTTTCCCCTCGCCCCACCAGCTCTTGTCGGTGTGCGTCTGTGACCGGCGTCCCAGTAGGGATGAAACGGTGTCTCCTCGTATTTTTGATTTCCAGTTCTTTAAAGACTAGTGAGCATTAACGAGCATTTCTTCATGAACTTATTGGCCATTTGCGGATCTCCTTTGGAGAAGAATGTAGTCAAGCCCTTCGCACAATTTTTAGTTGGGTTGTCTTTGTGTTGGTGAGTTGTGAGGGCTCCTTATATGTTATTTCATGGTGTAGCATCAAAGCCTTACCACATGTATCACAAATGCTGTCCCCTGTTTTTGAGTTTCCTTTCACCTGGCTCTGAGCACAGGCCCCACGCCCTCCCGTGACCTGCAGGCCCATGTCACCCTAACGGCCTCTCACTGAGACTGCGTCTCGTCTCTCCCTGCCCTGGGTCTTGACATGGCTGTCCTCTCTGCCTAGAGCTCCCCGCCCAGACACCTCAGAACCGGCCCTCCCCTGGTACCCACAGTCCTCTCAGTGCCAAGGGAGGGACCCTGAGGCTGGAGCCCTGCACCCATAGCCTCGGCTGCCCCAGGCCCCGTGGGCCCAGCCTCAAAGTTCAGGGAAGAGAGCTGGAGTGCAGCTGAGTGCTGAGCACTTTCTGGTGTCCATGAGGCCCTGGGTTCCATCTCCAGCTCTGGAAAAAAAGCACTCAAGGGGAGTGTCCCTGCGACACAGCATGCAGCCTCTTGTGCCCAGTGAACCGAGGAGGCCACCCCAGAGGCAGTCTTGGGACAAGAGGTCGCACGTCTTCCTGTCTGAGCAGAGGCACATAACGGAGCTGGGCGCACAGACCAGGAGCCAAAGCTGAACAGGAGGCAGAGGCCAGACTGGCCACCCACCGTACCCAGACGCTGCACACAGCCGCCGGGCTCCTCGGAGCTCTGCCAGTGTTTGCCCACACATGCTGCCTGCAACAGACCCTGTGGTTTGGATACAAATGGTCCCCAAGCCCATGTTCTGGAGGCTCGGGGAGCTGACTGGGGCACGAGCTGCCGCCTCGAGGGTCACCCTGCTGGTGGGCTCTAGGGGATGGCCTTGTGGCAGGAGGCGGAGACTGCAGGGGCGGCCTGGTGGAGGAAGAGGTCGCTCAGTGTGCCCTGGAAGGTCTTCTTGTCACAGGCTCCCCGCTTCCTGTCACCACGGAGGGACAGCTTCGCTCCACCAGCCTCCGCCGCCATGCCAGCCCCCACCAGCGCAGACCCCAGCGCCATCTGTGAAACCCCCAGCCAGAGCCAACCTTTCTTCCTGCAAGTGGATGTTCTCTGGTGTTGTGTCACAGCAACAAAGCTGACTGACGGATACTGACAGCAACAGGCGCTCATCCCAGCCCAGCCATCATCACCCCGGACAGGGTCACCCAGCAGCCAGGCTCCCCCGCAGCCACAGCGCCAGCCCTGAGGCCACCCGCAGGCGCAGCACCCAGAGCTCCGTGAGAGCCGACCCTGCAGGGTCCGACCCCAAAGGCCCTGGCCCGACGGAGCTCTCCCAGGAAGGAGCCCTCCGGCCCTGCTGTCCCTGCCCTCCGAGCCACACCAGGCAGCCTCGGAGAGGAGCCCGGGCTGGGTCCCCCCACCCGTTAGGGGCAGAAGCACTGGCCCGGCAAGGTGGCGTCAGCACTGTACCATGGGAGCGTGGCAGGGTGCAGAGGTGACAGCTACAGAAGAGGTGGGGTCCGGGGCCTGTGGATGGGAAGGTGAAGGACACAGAGGAGGGGGCAGGCGGGGCCGTGGCTGCAGCCAGAACCCAGGCAGGCCCAGCCCTGGGGCCCAGGGTCCTCCTGTCCCCCAGGCAGCCAGTGTCAGGGGAGCAGGCCCCAAACGCAGGGCACAGAGCCACAGCTCTGAGCACAGGCCCTATTCTGCCCACAGGGGGGACATACAGGATGGCAGACGGATGGACAGACAGACAGACAGACGGCGGGACTGGGACACGGAGGGAGACAGAGCCGGAGAGCCGCCGAGGGCGCTGCAGACAAACGGAGGGTGGAGGAAGCTGCTGAGGATGGAAAGGAGAGCAGGAAGAGAGGGGAGGAGAGCAGCGGGGTGGGCAGGGGCGGGGTGAAGGGCTGGAGGGGTCGCTGAACACCCCATCCTCCCGAGTGTCCCGGGCGCAGAGGCCCCGCGCCTGCGCACAGCCTTCTCTCCTGTCACCACCTCCCAGAGAACCCACGGGGGTCCCATCAGTCTCCGGGTCATCAAGCTTGTTTGTTGAAACAAGGCCTCAATATGCAGCCCAGGCTGCCCTTGGCCTCGTGACAATCCTCCTGCCTCAGCCTCCTGAGTAGTGGGATTACTGGTGTGCACCAGCGCACCCTGCCCCCAGTGTGTTCTAAAGGTGACGGCGGGCCCTGGCCTACAGCTCAGGGACAGCCCCCTCCAGGGCTACCCCACGGCGCCCCAAGCTGTGTCTGCCAGGACCAGGCACCAGGGGCTGGGCTGGCACAGGTCCCCGGGAGGAGAAAGAGCCTCTGGCCCCAGCCTCTGGGGACCTATACAGGGGCAGAGCCAAGCCAAGGCCTGAGCCACCCCGCCACCGCCCCCCAGGGCAGAGAGCGGAGACTTCACCCCAGAACGCTCCTGCTCAGCACCCTCCCTGCCCTCCGCTACCGTTCAGCTTTCCTAGTCCACCTGGATTTGCTCTTTCAGGAACCTCTTCCCGCCCCCCGCAGAAACGGAAGCACCAACGGATTAAAGAACTCGATCGCCCCCAGGGAAATCAGAGCCAAATCTGTCGCGCAGTGTGAGCTCCCAGCGGACGACGGCCAAACACGATGGGACGTGTTCCCCGCAGAGGTGGCAGAAAGGAGGCAAGAGGCAGCACGGCAGTTTGGGGACTCGGAGCCGCCCGGTAGGAAAGGCCTGTGGCATGAACGCGTAGCAGAGAACCAGAGCCGGGCCAGGAGATCCCGGAGGAAGGAGCCTAGGGCGGGCTCCCGGCTGGGTCCAGACCCAGGGCAGGTGCGAGCGTCTGAGCCGGCCTGGGCTTTGCGGCAGCGCCACCTTGTGACCGTGTGGTGGAACTGCACCTTGGTTCCTGGTCCATTCTGCAGCCCCGCGAAGTCCCTGGGTTCCCAGTGAAATATTTTGATACCCACAATCACTTCCTATGAAGTCGCACCGTTTTCAGCAATAATCACGACACAGAACTGATGATAATGAACACAAAAAAATGAACGCAAGACCCTGAGTTCGATTCCCGGTACCAAAAGAAAAAAAAAAAAACTAAAAAAAAAGAAAGTAAAAATGCATTTCCAGTTACAAGAGAATTTTAATCAAACTGATCCATCCGCAAACAGTAGAATTCAGAAAGCCATTAAATCACACCACTGGTGTGACTTTCCTTTATTTATTCATTTTAACACAGGTAATTCAAAAACAATGTTTGCATTTAACATTTAGGCGTGGGTATATTAAATTTTAATCACATAAACTGCCAAGAGATCACAAACAATGACAGACTTGAAGCAGTCTCAGTTCTATGATTTTGTCTTCGCAATTAACTGTGCTCTGTGGTCTGTGACCCAGCAGCCGGGCCTGGCAGGGTTTGCAGACCCTCAAACACCCCAAGCACCCCAGACACCCCATGTACATAGCGGCGTCACTGAGCGCCTGCCCTGGTCCCTAGAACTGGGGCTCTTAATCGGCTTCCATGGAGAACACGAAGGTCATTGAAAGAAAAGTAACAAAATATGCTAAATTAAACTGACATTTAAATTACTAAAATCCAATAATAAATGGTGAGGTCAGAATAAAGTCTATGCTGGGTTGACCTCCTGGCTTCACAACATATTCACATGTCCCCAGGGCTCGAGGTCTCTTCTCTGTAGCCACACACTTGGGCCTCAAGCTCTGCCCCCTATCCCTCCCCTGCGGTCCCACAAACCAGCTCAGGCTTCTGGGTCTCCTGGCTTCCCACCACAAATAAAAAGAATCCCCGGCGAAGCTCCTCGCCTGTCATTGGCTGCTGGTGGGTCACGTGCTGTCCCCTGGAGGAGGCCTTCCGAGGCACTGGGGACGGAGCCAGTCCCAGCGTGCGACGGGGCTGCTCAGAAAGGCAATGCAGGGTCCTGGCTGCCCTGCAGTCCTCCGTTGGGTCCTGCCCTCCAACAACCCAATTCCCATGTGGGGAAACCGAGGCAGCAAGACTTGGGGACTGTTCTGAGCAGGGCTGAGCAGACACTTGGAGCAGCAGGTGACAAAGACCCCGGCTGTGACTAAGGCCAGCGAAGAAAGTGGGAGCAGCTGAGCAGGTAGCTAGGCGACTCAGGGAAACTGAGGCAGTGCACGCAGCCCTTTGCCCCCCACACACCTGGTCTCAGTTCCCCTGCTCTGTCCGGAAGGTGCCCTCCATGCAGAGAAGGGGGAACAGTCAGCCACATCTTTCCCACAAGAGGAGAAGTGCTTCGGGGCACGGGGCACTTCTGGTCCACTTCTGTGACCACCCAGCGCACCCGCGCCGGCCTCACCCCAGAAAGACGAGGGGCTCAGGCAGGAGAGAAGCCGAGTTTATTCCAGTGACTGAAGCCTAGACAGCCTCGGGCGCCAGAGCCAGAGTCCTGGGGCAGCCCCTCAGCCCAGGACTGGCCCGCCTCGGCCCACCTGCCCCAGGCCCAGGGGACCAGGGAGCCTTGGCAGAGGACCAAGGTCAGGCTGGGGTCCCAGGCTCCCCGTGGCCAGGGCTCAGACGCACGCAGCCTCGGGCCCCTGTGCGCACTGCGGGGACCCCTCGGCCCTGCTTGCCAGGCTGTAGTAATAGGTCCGCATGCGCTGCTCCACCGTCTGGAAGTCAGGGCGGTCCTCCCACCTGTGGGGGTGCAGACCCGGCACTGACCTGAAGGGTGCTTGCATGGGGCTTGGCTGTGGCGGGCTTACAGGGCTCCCCGAAAGCAAATGGGCCACTGGGCAGGGGGGACCGCTAGATAACAGAGGTGTTGGGGTGAGGGCCCTGGAATCCTGGTGCTGCAGACAGACAGGGAGAACTGAGTCCCTGGACATCGGAGCAGCAACTACGGAGCCCAGGAGCCAGCGGAGGGCAACACAGTCTGCGCTTGGACGGGAGCTGGGCACTGACAGCGCTAGGACTTGGGTACTGGGCTTCAAGCAGACCGGGGTGGGGGTTGAATATGCTGAGGCCTGGGTCCCTCGGGGTCGGCCGAGCTGGGCACCCAGGTGCGGAGCGCTGGCTGGAGGGGCCGAGGGGTTAGGTACTGGGCACCGACCCGTGCCAGAGAAGTGGGATGCGTGCTGGGTAGCCAAGCGGCTCTGTGTGAGGCCTGTGGGCTTCCTGTGCTGAGTGGCGACAGGCGGGGGCTGCGGTCTGAAGGCGGGTGCCGGCCCCACGAGTGTCAGAGAGGCTGTGGACTGGGCACAGACCTCTGCGGGGGTGACACAGGACAGTGACGGTGACACGAGGGATGGGCGCCTGGGTCCGACGGGCTGCCCCCCCCCACTCACTTGTAGATCCAGCAGTCGCTCATGAGCGCGTACATCTCGGGCGGGCACTCGGGCGGGCACTCCATCCGCTTGCCCTGCTTGATGAACTCCAGCACCTCGGGGCCCTTCATCTTCTACTGAGCCGGGGCCAGGGCAGTGTGAGCAATGGGCACCTCCTGCCCCCCTCTGTCCCCACCGCCTGTCCCCCTGGTGCCCGCCTGCCTGCCTTGTAAGGCTTCTGGCCGTAGGAGAAGGCCTCCCACATGGTGACCCCGTAGCTCCACACGTCGCTGCGGCTGGAGAACTTGCGGAAGTTGATGCACTCGGGCGCGTACCACTTGAGGGGCCACTTCCCAGCCGAGCGGGCCTGGGTGGGGGAGACACGGCTAGGACGAGGGGACTCAGGGACCCTCTTCCCACAGAGCCCACCCCCTGGGCACCACAGGGGCACAGGGTCACCGTGTAGTAGCTGTCGTCGGCGCCCAAGGCCTTGGAGAGGCCGAAGTCACTGATCTTGGCGTAGTGCCGGTTGACCAGCAGGACGTTGCGGGCCGCCAGGTCGCGGTGCACGAAGTTCTTCTCCTCCAGGTACTTCATCCCCATGGACACCTGGTGCAGGAGCTCGGCCACGTTGCTCACGGGGACCTCCTCCCTGGGGAGGAGGCGCGTCAGGGGGACAAGGCGGCCCCGTTGCCAGGGGCAATGCAGACCCCTGAGCAGGGATGGAAGGCAGGGCCAGGCGCTCGAGGCAAAGGCGTGTGTGCCCGAGAGCGTGCAATCCCCAGCAGCACGCTGAAGAGAGTGTGCAAGCGGGGGCACGCGGAGACGCAGATGAAACTGCCAACATCCCTGCCCAGGCCCAGAGAGCTACGCTGTAGCTCTGCCAACCCACAGCCTCTGTCACTTACGCCGGTGGTTTTGTTTCATATTTAACCCTTTAAGAACACAAAACCACTGGATATAAAAGCACGCAGAGGCTGCCGCTCACTGCCCCCACTTTAGGTCGCAGAGGCGACCGTGAGCAGTTTCCCACGGGCAGGAGCTTGGCCTGGAGAACCTGGGCAGGGCAACGGGGTTCCTGTCTGTGAGCCCTTGCCAGCTGTGCCAGATGTTTTGGAAGCGCTTCACGGGCACCAGCTCACAAGAACCACTTGGGTGGATCCTGTTGACACCAAGGGGCCCTTGAGGACACGGAGGGTGGCGGCGGCGCTCGGCAGGGGTGCGGGGGTCGGGGCCAGGGTGCTGGGGGTCGTGAGCGTGGTCCCCAGGCCCCCGCCCCAGGGCTCACTTCTTTCCGACCAGGAACTTGTGCAGCGGGCCGCCGCCCGCCATCTCCATGACCAGCATGAGCGCCTCCGCCTGGCACACGCCGATGAGCCGCACGATGTAGGGGTTGTCCAGCTGGTGCATGATCTGCGCCTCCCGCATCATCTCGTCCTTGTCCGCCTTCTCCGTGCTCTGCTTCAGCACCTTGATGGCCACATCGATCTGCTTCCTGCCCGGGGCCGGGGTGTAAGCTGGCAGCCCTGCCCCGCCACCCGGGCGATGCTGAGGACAGCTCCCCGCAGCCCGCCGCCCCAGAGAGCCCCAGCCAAAGTGCCCGCCTGCCTCGGTGCCCGGGCTGGGCCGAGGCCTCTGCTCCAGCTGCCAGGCCACCCAAGCGCCCCCTGCTCAGGCCTGGGTCTTCTCACTCCCTCTCCTGCGTCCCCAGCTTTCCAGGGCCCCCATGGCTCATCCTGTCCCTCGCCAGACACCCACGCCGGCTCCCGCCCGCGCCCCCGGCCCCACACAGGCGGCCGGTCCTACTTGCGCATGCGGTAGACACCCTGGCGCACGGAGCCAAAGTTGCCGCAGCCCAGTTCAATGTCGGCCACGAGCAGGTTCTCGCGCTTCAGGAAGAGCTTCTTGTTCTTCAGCTCCTCGGGGTCGCTGTAGGGGCTCTCATACACGCTCGTGTCCATGGGCATCGGCCGTGGCTCGTCCGCAGGGGCCGGGCGCGCTGGGCACACAGACAGTGTGAACACCCGGCAAGGGCAGGGAGGAGTGGCTCAGGGCACACCCGCTGAGCACGGCTGGCACACGGAGGCACAGCGGTGTTCACGTGTGGGTGTGTCCGGGTGCGTGCAGGTGCATTCGCCCCCAAGTGTCGGCGCCAGGCAGCACCCCGGGACCACGTGCCCAAGGGCAGGCACGACGGCGTGAGCACACAGGCCCGCAGGATCGGCGGCGCCAGCCCCTGCAGGCCTGCCTCATCCTCCCCGCCAGGCCCCACAGCGCCGCAGACCCGGCTCCCAGCTGAGCACGAGGCCCCCCACTGCACCCCGGCCACTCACCTGGTTCTGGGGTGTATCCATCGGAGTTGAGGGTGTCCGCCCGTCTCTGAGGCTAAAGGTCACAGGATCAGAAACAGTGAGTGGGGCCAGCGAGGACTCCCGGGGACACGCGGGGACCCTCTCCCCTGCAGAGCCGCCCCAGCCCGAGCCCAGCGCTGAGAGGCCCCGACTCACGTGGGTGAAGGTGGATGGGTGGGCAGGAAGCGTGGGAGCGGCGGCCCCTGAGACAGCAGAAGGGACGGTGAGGGCCGGAGGCGCCCGCCCCACCCCGCCCCGCCCCGGCCCAGGCCCCGAGTACTCACCCTCGGCGCTGGTGTTGGGGCAGGCCTCCTTCAGGCAGTAGATGAGCCCGTCCGCCTTCAGCTTCAGGTACTCCACCAGCTGCGGGGAGCGGGTGTCAGGCAGGGACCCTGGGCAGCCGGAGCCCCGGCCCCCCAAAAGGCGCGTGGCCTCTACCTGCCACAGCGTGTCGAACTTGGTGCCCTCGGGGATGCAGTACTTGCCGGCCTTGTCCTGGCTAATGAGGTAGTGGTACACGGTCTTCCCGTAGATCAGGGACAGTGCGTAGGTGCCCTGCTCCTTCCGGGGCCTCAGCCTGCAGGGCGAGGAGGCCGTCACCTCTATGGGCACCCGAGGGTCCTTCCACTCCTCAGTGTCCCCAGATGCACACTTTATGGGCTCCTCGGGGACTGCAGAAGCCCAGGTCAACCGCCATGCCTGGTGACAGGCCATCGGGGGCAGAGACGGGGGCAATGGCCCCTGTCCAAGGGCAGACAGGTGGCCCTTCACAAGAAAACACTGACCGCCCACGTCGGCCACCCACACCTCCTGCTCAGCCACAGGCTTCAGGGGGCCACTGGTCCCCCGTGGCTGAATGCATGGCTGCCCGTGGCCAGACAGTCCACTGGGGACCCTCAGTCACCCACAGGGGGCAGCTGGCCGTGCTCGGGGCCATCTCCAGCAAGCACGGGGCCCCCTTCCACGGGGACACTCGGCCTTCAGCAGACAGACGCAGTCATCCTCCTGGGCACAGACAGCCATTTCCACATGGACCACCCCCACCCCCGGGGACCTCAACTGTGACTCCTTCCAGGGCCCCCTGCAAGTCAGCAGAATGTGACCAGCTAGGAAACGGAGGGGCCGGGGATATGCGGCCCTCGACTGCCCTCTGCTGGACACTCATCAAAATAAATCTGCAAACCTTCTGCGTCTGCGATGGGGACCGCCCCTCACGGACAGTGCAAGAAGCGCGTGTCCACCCACTGCCGTGGACACACGTTCACGCGTGCACACGCACACCCTGCGTGCACACCCAGGCCAGCCGACGGCCAGACGACACCAAGGTCGCCCATCGAGCAGGGAGGCTGGGTGCCTGGCGCTTGCTCCAGAGCTGCAGGTGTCAGCGCAACGTCGGGAGGGAGGAGGGCGGCAGCGGCCCGGGCCTCAGAGCTACAGGAGGTGCAGACACTGACCTGGCCCTGTGCTGAGCGGCAGGGAGCTTGCTACTGGGCCGCCCACGAGTGGGGCCCCCGAGGCACGGACCCCAGAGTCACTCAGGCAGCGTGTGGGCCCCGCCCGCGCACTCCTCCTTCCTGGAAGGATATTATAAGCACAGGCGGGGTTATGGTGCATGAGACCCGCGAGTCCATCCCGCCAGCAGACTCTTCCTTAGGATGAAGAAGCAAGGCACTGTGCCCTATGCCGCTCCAGCAGAGCTGAGACAGGGACGGGGGAAGCTGTGACTGCCCCATCCATTCCTGACAACAGCACAAGGGAGGGCAGTACAGCCCCCAGGCAGACCAGTCCAGGGATGCACGGACAGACGGACACCCCGGGGAACAGCGAGAGAGTCTCACACTGCTAAATTGCCCATACTGGCAACTGGCAGCCCTCCTGCCTCAGCCTCCCAGAGCACTTAATTTACAGGTGTGTATCACCACACCACACTCAGCCATACATAAACTTAAGTTTTGACCAGACATCAGAAACTCAACGCCAAACCACTCACCAACACACGTGTGCATACAAGATTGGGTGGGGAGAAAACACTGGAGTACTAGGCAGCTCTTGCCATCCATAATGGGGTCTATGTATTTTTCTACCTGCTGAATCAGGGCTCGACCACGTGACCGGTTTTGGCACAAGCACAACACAAACAGAGGCTTGGTGACCGTGGAACCCTGGCTGACCTCTTGCTTTTAAAAGCTGGCAAGCCTGCACCCACTGTGGAAATGAGCCCACATCAGCCAGGGGCTGGAAGGGCCACACAGGGGAACGGGCACCCAGCCTGCCCCCTACGGACTCGTGAATGCAGCCGTGCTGGACTGCTCAGCCCCAGGCACCCTCCCAGTGGACTGCAGCAACACGAGCAAGCTCACAAAGCCCGGAGAAGAACCAGCCTGCTAAACTCAGCCCAGACCGCGAGAGGGAATGCATGGCTACTGAAGCCACTTTCAAAATCCAGTCCGTGCTAGGGTAGTTTGTCACGCAGCAAATGCTAACTATACACTCTCTTCGGAAAGAGGCACGTGGAAAGCAGCAGCCACTGACTGCTGGATAAATTCACAGGCTGAGACGTCGGTTTTCTGACCACATACATTTCAATACCACAAATTCTACTTTACTTACAAAAGAACTATTAGACAATGGCAGTTCTGCCTTTGCAGTTTGAACCTGCCCTTTAGCTAGAGGTACAGGCTAAGAAATCAGCCAGAGTCTCAGCTCTTAAATAATATGTAGACGCTAACTGGGGGAGGGAGTGCACAGCTGGAATCCCAGCAGGGAGGCTGAGGCAGGAGGATTGCAAATTCAAGCCCAGCCTGGACAAGTGAGTAGCTTAGCAAGACCCTGCCTCAGGGTCTTATTATTATAAAAAAATAATAATAATAACTGGGAATACAGCTCAGTGTGAAGACCTGGGGTTCAATCCCCAGTGCCACAAATAATGATAAGGAAGATGATGATGGAGGAAAAGAAGCAGAGGAGGGGGAAGCAGCTAATATTTATTACACACAGTGGTTCTGAATTCTCACACACTTGTCACTCAATTTTCCCAGCACTTCACACGAGGTAAACACCCTTATTACCCCTATTTTGAAGACTGACAGAGATCTCTTCCCTACACTGCACAGCTGCTAAGCGGCAGGGCCGGGACCCACACCCATTATGACCCAGCTCTGTCACAGGTCATCTCAAGCAAGCTGTTCATCCTCTTGGTGCCTCGGTTTCCCCACTGCAGAATGAAACCTGCGCTAAACCAGAAGTTCTCAACCTGCAAAGGGCTCCAAGGATGAGGTTCAGGACCAGGCACCATCTTGCTGTGTCTGCAAAGCCTTCTGGGTAAAGGTGGGGGGGCTACAGTTTGGACGTGGACAGCCCCCCAGAGGCCTGTGTGCCGAGGGCGTGCGCCCCAGCCGTGACACCACTGGGAATGACAGAGTTGGGAGGGGCTTGGTGGCATCTTCAGGTGGGGGCCCTTGAGAGGACAGCGGGGGTGGGGGGCCAGCCACGGCCTCTTTCTTTTTCCATCCACCAGGTGAGCAGCTCGGCTCCACCATGATGCACGGCCTTCCCCGGCCCAAGGCCAAGGCCCCGAGGACCACGGCTGGAGCCCCGGCACCGAGCCAAGATAAACCTCTTCTTGTAAGTGTGTCTGCTGCGGCCATTTGTTACGGTGGGGGAAGCGAACGTGAGGGCGCTCCGGAGGGGCTCAGCTCCCCCGATTCCCCAAGGGCTCCGTGGTGCCGACGGGGTGCGCGTGTGCTGTGCCACCGAGGTTAGGGACATCTTAGTGAGGAGCACCGCACTGGGGACGCAGTGCAGCATCTCAAAAAGGAGGGCAACGTCGGGCGCAGCCATCTGCATGCGCGAGAGCCGCCATCAGCAGCTGGAGGCCCCGCCCGCAGCACAGAAGCAAAGAAAGCCAGCCGGGCGCCACACCCGAGGGCCCCGCCTCCTCCCCGGCCCCTGGTTCTGGGCCTATTCAGCCTCTTCACAGAAAGGGCGGCCCAAATTCCTCTCCCTACGGCAACGCCCTTCTCCACAGAGACGCGGGTTGTCTGGCCACATGACGTGCTTGGTCACAGGACATCAGTGACTGCAGAGCGGAAGATTGGGGGGTGCGCATTAGAGCTCGCTCTCCCTGCTCTTCTTGGGAATCCTACGCCTCACTGGGTGAGGGCCCCCCAGGCCGCCCTGCCAGGTTATGACAGCTCGGCACCAGCTCACCCCATCACCAGCAGACACTGGAGCTCGGCTGTCCCAGACTACCCAGTCCGCGCCCCGCTGAGCCAAAGGAAACCTCTCAGTCAGCTCACAGGATTGCGAGACACGACAGACTGTGTCGGTCTGCACCCATAAGTCTCAGGGCAGTTACGCGGCCAAAACTGACAGCAGAGTCCAGGGAGGGCTGCTCTTATGGGAGACGTCCGGGCCATCGCAGAGGCCTCATGGGGGTGAGGGGCCCCACGGGGAGGTCAGTTTCTCCCAGGGGGAGGGCCCCAGAGAGGGAACAGTCCTAAGGCGGGAGGGTGACAGCAAGAATCAGCCAGGACCCGGCCAAGACGCACCCACACAGGGAGGCCTTGGGAATCGTCCCCCTCGGACCTCTTGGGGAACCCCGGATTCCTGGGCCTGAATGACCTCAGCTGACATCTGTACACAGAAGAACCCGTGTCCAAACCAGATAGCAGCAGCCCCACAGGGCTCCCAACCCCCCAGGGAGTGTTTAGAAACACTTTGGAGGAAAAAAGCCCCAGCCGTCCCCAGACATTCAGACACACGCCATCACCCACGGGCAATAAATGCAATCCTCACGGCACCTTGCACACACACTGCACGTGTGCTGTTGCGTGATCGTTAGTCCACGGGATCCCGGTAGCTGGCCCCTGGGGTAGACAATGCCAACAGGACGGCGGAGGGACCCAAGCAAGTCACACCACCCAAACCAAAGGGACTGCGGGAAGGGAGAGAATCAGGGCATCTAACATCGCCGGGACAAAACCACAGCCCCTCGCTGCGCTCGCCTCCCCCGCCCTGGCCCGCTCCTTAGTTCTCCAACTTTCCAAATGAACGCCCGCTCCTGGCCTTGGGTCATCCCCAGTGGCCCGGGGCATCCTCCCGAGGGAAGTCACAGCTCCCTTCTGCGCTTCTGCAGGGCTGGGAATGGCACCCAGCACGGGCACGCACTCTGTACCCCGAGCACCTTTGCAGCCCCAGGGCCCCCGTCTGGTTCCTCTCCGGGGATGGCTTCCCAGCAACCTGGCCTGACACTGTGACCCTCCCCACCCACACACAGCACAAGCACCACCTGGCACAGTCTGGATGGTGCCAGCTCGTCCTGTCTTCTGTCTGCCCCACGGGACAGGCACTAGGGTGTGGTTTGCGGCCAGGTCGCGAGTGCCGGTACCCAGCAGATGTCCCGTACACACTGGCCACAGGAAGGAGAGGAAGCCAGGCTGGCCGAGGTCTGGCCACGCGCCTGAGGCCCACCGCCAGTAGGTGGCAGAAGCTGGGCTCCCACCCAGGGGAACCCGGCTTCGCTCCTACTCATTGCTAGGGTCCTATATAGAAGTCCCGGGCGTGGGTATTTAGCTCAGCGGCACAGCGCCTGCCTGAGAAGCACAAGGTGGTGAGTTCGATTCCCGGTACCAGAAAAAAGCAAAAAAAAAAAAAAGAAGAAGAAGAAGAAGTCCCTGGTGGTGCTCTCCTTTAATGCCAGCATTCTGGGAGGCTGAGGCAGGAGGATCGAAAGTTCTAGGCCAAACCAGGCAATTTAGCAATTTAGGGAGACCTTGTCTTGAAAGAAAAAGGGGAGGAGTGGCTAGGGATATAGTGCAGTGCAAAGGCCCTGCGTTTAATCCCCAGCCCTTCAAAAAAGGACGAGCAGGGACAGAACTGCGCACCAGCACTGCCCAGCCCACTTGCACGTGTGCACACGGACACTACCGCCCACACCCGCCTGCACACTCACGGGTGCCCAGCCCCACACCACCCCCGCTCGCGGCCACGTACAGGAACTTGCCGTCGGTCTGCGCGCCCGAGTAGAGCTTGCGCTCGGCCTCCTCGCGCGTCAGGCTGCTGTGGAACCAGGGCATCCGCTGGTGCGCCGTGGTGGCGATGAGCTTCTCCACCTGCGGCGCCTGGCTCAGGATGGCCTGCTCCAGGGCCTCGCCCTGGGGAAGCGGGTGCGAAGGGGCGCTGGGGGGGTGGCCAGGGGCGG
>NW_004955470.1:4358784-4386518 GCF_000276665.1 Chinchilla lanigera | reverse complement strand
CCCGGCCCGCCCTGGCCCCTGGGCACCTCGTGCGGGTCGCGGACCGCAGCTGCCCCCGCACCCGGAGCCCTGCACGGGCGTTCGGCCTTGCTGTGCGGCCCGCCCCGAGCTGAGGGTTTAGATGCAGAAGGCAGACGACCGCCCCGCCCGCCGGCCTGCGGCCAAAACTCAAGACAGGGCACGCCGGAAACAAAGAGAGGCCGCAATCATCGCAATCATCAGGACTCCGAGAAGGAGTGGTGCTAAGAGAAGGAAGAGGTCCCTCGAGCTAGCACGGTCGCCTCCCCTCAAAAAGACGCCTCTGAGCCAGGATGAGGATGAGGATGAGGAAGAGGCCGAATCTCCTACAGCGCAGGGAGGGCAAAGGCCCGGGGGCAGGGAGGACCTTGTGCTTCCTTCCCTGAAGGCCGATGGACACGCAGACAACACTGCCAGGCAGGTCATTTGCATTGTGCAGCGTAGACCTTCTGGGAAGATGGTGATGCCCTGTATCTTAACAGGGATCGGACCACACAGGGGCCTGTATGAATCAGAACTCAGAGAGCACACTAAGGCCTGTCATCTCACTGTACGCGTTGCCCCCCAGCTAAAAGAGCCCTACAGTGTGGAGCCCTGGTTAACGACCAGCATGGAGAATGTCTAGGTGTGATAGGTACTGGTGACTGTCCTTTACTCTGAAGATTATCCCGAAGAATAACGTCAGTGGGTAGGCAGGTAGGTACACGGACACGGTTCATTCTTGTTATTCATAGTTCTATTTTTTAAAAAATCACTGCAAATGATGAATTAGCAAATGCTAAACCTCTGCTCCTAGAAGGAAAACAGATTTAAGTTCCGTGAGAATCTGGTCATAGTTTCATCAATTAATGAATGGATAACCTTATTTTTTGTGTTTCTATTTCAACACTTTTTTTCTGAGACAGGGTTTTGCTGTGCTGTCTCATGCTGCCCTCAGACTCACAATCCTCCTGCCTCAGCCTCTCAAGCAGCAGGGATTACAGGCAGATGCCTGCCACACCCGGCTCAAGGCACCTTATTTAGTATACACGGTGTCTGCTCCTTCCAGCATGGAGGGTCGCCACACAGCACTTCTTCAAGCTGCTCAGAGCCGCTTTAGACCGTGAAATCACTAACAAAAATCACAAATTTGGGAAAGAAAAAAAAAAAAGGCAGCAAGTGACTGTGAAAAGGCACTGATTTACAGTGTGAGAGGTGACAGGGCTGGGAGCATCCGCGGGGACCCACGCATCGGTGACCCTCATGATGTCACACTCTGTGTCTGCAAATGACAGAAAGCCCCGTCTCCGGCTGGGGTTACGCGTCCGTTCCAGCAGACAGGGGTCTGTGGGGACTAAGGATGAACAGCGCGTGATAAACGAAACAACATGGGCTGCAGCGCCCCAGAGCCACAGCGCGAGGAGGCACGCTTCATTCTTCCGTTGTCAGCATTTTTTTTTTTTTATTGACGTCTTTACAGTTTATTAATCCGCTCGTGAAAAAAGTCGCAGTCACCGCAGATAGGCACTGCAGAATCTTTACTCCTTCCGCTTTTGGCCAGCACCAGCGTTAGCCTTTGCAGTACCCCTGACTTTTTTCATTCTGTCCTTGCGTTCCTTCTGCTGCTTTCTTGGTGGTGGCGCTGGGGATCGAACCCAGGGCCTTGTGCATGCAAGGCGAGCACTCTACCACTGAGCCACATCCCCAGTGCCATACAGTTTTTTAGATAATGTTGAAAAATATCTGCCCCTAGAGGCGATGGGCTGTGTCTCAGTGGGCCAGCCAGAGTCCTGGTACCCTGATGGAGACCACTGTGAAGCAGCCCTGAGCAGGACTTAAATTAACCAATTGGCTTTTTATGTTTACTTGTGAATCTGTCCAAAGCCTAGGCTGTTTGTCTGGGAGTGGGCAACAGACTCATAGTAAGTGAACCTCTGTGAGTCACTCATTCCTACTAAAACCTGTAACATCGGATGAATTCTCCAAGGATAAGACATGATCACAGCCGAGGACACCTGGATCCAACCTCAACTCGATAAAGACTGTAACCTCAGGCATCTCACTCCTGGGTTGATTAACTGAATACCTTACTTGGAGAAGTCCTTGAGTAATTCTGCCCTTCTTGTGTACTCCCCTCCCTTCTTCTGATAACCAAATAAATACGGGCCACCCAGAAAAGATCTTGGCCCAAAAAGATTCTCAAATTCTGTGAGAGGGCTTTGACCCTCCTGGAGCCCTGAAATTGTTCCATTTGCCTCTTTTTATTTAGCCTTTGCCATACACTTGTGCAGGAGATTGCAGACCTGATCAGCTGCAATAACTAAGGGATATTATTAACCTGCTAGTACCTGTCTTAATTATGCAAATGGGGAGAGGGGATAGGAAGCATTTGTGGGTTGAGGACCACTGCTTCCTCCTGCCTGGGTGCTGAGGACAAGCTGAGATGGCACTGGGGGGAAGGGCTGGGGAGGGCCAGGCTGGAGGGGGATCCAGGATGTGCCAACAGTGACGAGCAAGCAAGTGCTCCAGGGGACCACAAGGGGCTGCCTTCATGTCCCCATCTAGAGAAGAGTGTCTTAAAAGAATCATTTTTAGCAGGGTGCGGTGGTGAACACTTATAGTCTCAGCACTCAGGAACCTGAGGCAGGAGGATCACCAGGAGTTCATGGCCAGCCTGGACTACATAGCAAGACCCTGTCTCAAAAACAATAGAGTCCATGGCACAAGGATGTTTAAAATGAGTCACAAGGGCTCCTAGGTGTCCACCCTAGAGAAATGACAAATGTGCAGAGATCCACATGGAGCACAGAAAGCATTTCCACTCATGACTGCTGTAATTGGGAACAGGATAAATATTTTTCAGCAGATGAGGTGAGCGGTAGTACCCACCTAGGACAGCAATAAAACCAGTGGAATGAGGGTGCCCATGGCCCAACACACTCTGCTGCATAAGAAGCCGGACTCTGGGCCCCATTCAAAGCCCAGGGAAGGGAGGATACATCAGTGGTCTCCAGGTGGGCGGGCATGCACCGGCTACAAGGGGCATGAGAGGACTGGGCCTGGCCTACATCTTGTTTTTTGAAACAGGGTCTTGCTAATCCGAGCTGACCTTGAACTTGCTGTGTAGCCCAAGCTGGTGTCAAACTGGCCATCCTCCTGCCTCAGCATCCCAAGTGCTGGGGTTACAGGCATGCGAGACCATGTCCACCTAATCCACATCTTGGTGGTTTCTCGGCTGTATGCATTTGTTGAGTCTTAGGATTTTTCACTAAGATAGTATATAAATATTACTGCATGGAAATTACACCATTTTTAACTAAGGGGTGGGGAGCTGGGGCAGACACACCTCGCACCCATGAAAAAATGATTACTGAACTAGGACGAGTTACGGAGGATCATCTACACTCCGCCCCCACTGCCGTGACTCCAGCCCCAGAACTCACTGCGGTCTACACTGCACCCCCAGCTGTTCCCTGGAACTTAAATCAGCATCTCCTGGACGCCAGCTCCCCAAGTGAGGGGACAGAGTGACCGTCTGCTCCTGGTTCAGCCTCAGAGCTCTCTGGTCCTGAGCAGTCGGCCCAGCACCTCCTCCCGCTGATTCTGCCTGCCCCATCTCTGTCCTCTCCCCCTAGCCCTGTCCCTCCTGGGGTCATCCTGTCTGTAGCTACCCAGGCTCCACACCCAGCTCCCCACCAGCCGAGATCTCTCCCCTGAGGTCGGTTGTGCTGGCATCGCCTCCTTTGATCTCCACCACCTGTTTCTATTAATACAACCCGAGATCCAGATCTAACTCTCGAGGCACCTGTGGTTGGCTGAACCCCACATTCAGTTTCCACTTGAGCTCAGCTCTTGGGCCTGCAAGCCGCTCAGGGCAATTCTGCCCCAAGGGCACCCACACTCAAGAAGCTCCTGTAGCTCCCTCCTGCCTTCGTCGTCAGCCCCAACTCCTCAGCCCACCCCCGAAGCTGGCTGTTGTCTGCTGCCTTCCAGTTCTGTCCACTCTCCTGTCCGTGCAGCGCCCTCTGTGTGGCGCCCCCCCCATCAGCCCTTCCCGCCACTGGCAGCACGGGGTGTGGGACCAGGTGGGAGCAGGCATGTCCCAGGACCTGGGATGGGCAGGCGGGTGGCCCTGGCCTCTGGGAAAGGAAGCTGTGGCGGGAAGCTGCCTGTGACACGGTTTGAAGCTCCACCCCTCGGTGGTCGCAGGTGCAACCTGGGTAGCAGGAAGCGGGTCGGGCAGAAGAGGCAGAGGCTGAGCCGGGCCACGGGGCCCAGCATGAGGCCACCCTGACATCCCAGGCCCTCCCCCCTTTCCCAGCTCACAGCCCATCGGGCTGGCCGGCCTGCCTCGGTCTTCCTGGACCACCCTCATTAGCACAACTGGGGAACGATGGCAGGGAGGCTCTCAAGGACGGGGTAGCAGACGGGGCCGGTGGGCAGTGTCGCATGTGACCAGCATCAAGCGTGCGTCCTGAGTGGCAGCCTGCACATGTGTGGCCTGCTGCCCTGAGCCCTGGCTGGGCTTTACCCGAGGGGACAGCAGGGCTTGTGCCGAGCCATGTGACCCGGTCCTCCCTGGCCAGCCCCGCATCCTCTAGAAGTCACAGCTTCGAGGTCCTCCCTCCCTCAGAGCCACAGCCCTGGACGGCCACAGGGACAGCGGAGCCAGGGAGGGCGAGCCGGGACCCTCGAGTGTCCTCTCTGGAGACCTGAATGGTGTCTGTCCCAGGGACACACAACTCCCTGCCCAGGACACGAGGCCCCATGCGTGTCCCCAGTATGGGGACAGAGGCCACCACACTGGGCACCTACAAGGTGTGCAGCGTGTGGGCAGAGACGCCTCTGAGCATGCGCAGACCCCAGCCCCTCCTTCCTGGCCACAAATAGGTCCCTCGGTGTCCCCTCCACATGGAAGGTGCCCAGCTGGCCAGGCACTTCCTGTGGGCTCCTAGGGGCCCTGCTCCCCTGTGTCACAGCCCTCACAGCCGCAGGTGATCATCCTGTTGACTCCTGTCCCTGACCACACCGGGTTTCCCAAGACGGAGCCCAGGGGCACTCACTTCCCATGGGGCCTGCTTCCTCTCAATAAATGTCCACCACCTGGAGCCGGGTGTGGGTGGTACGTGCCTATAATCCCAGCACTCTGGGAGGCTGAGGCAGGAGAGTTCCAAGTTCAAACCCAGCCTGGGCAATTTAAGTGACTTAGTGAGACCCTGTCTCAAAATAAAACATAAAGAGGGCTGGAGAGGTGGAAGGTGTAAAAGCCCTGCACTCAGGCTTTTTTACTGGGAAAAGAAGGAGAGAAGAGGAAAGAGAGACCGAAACATCTGCCACTGGATGAGAGCCACAGTTTTGGGGCACAGGCCCTGTGAGTGTCCCCCCACCCCAGCCTCGGCACCTCTGGTCAGAGGGAACTGCATCCCCATTCCCCAGCCTGGCAGGTGCATGTCACACTCAGAACCACACTGCCCACAAGCGGCGGGGACTTGAGGTCCCTGTGGAGAGCAGAACCCGCAGCTCTGAGCTGGTCCCAGGGCGCCCAAGTCCCCACAGACCCCCCGCTGACCCAGGCATCACCACACTTTGAGCTGCCTTTGCCTGTCAAGGCCTAGAGAGCTGGGCTGCTGGGGGTCCAGGGCAGGTTCCCAAAGCCAGCAGATTCTGTGTGTTTGCTGATTGACTAAACAATATCCCTCCACCCCTGGCCCCAAGCACAACTATAGATATGTGCAGACAGTACAGAATGTCCCTGGGGTCTCAGCCCTCACCCCAGGGCTTTCGGGGAGAGCTCAGCATGGTACTCCAGATGTCTCCCCTCCCTGCACCCTCACAGGGACCCCATGAAGGGAGGATTGGTGATTCGAACACAGAGAGGTACAGGGACATGTTCAGGGTCACACAGCTGGTAAGCGGCTGAGGCAACTTGAATCCAGGGCCCCGACCCCCAAGCATGGATGTGAACACCATCCAGGCTGCCTGCCTGCACAGGGTCGCCCAGGGCTGCCCCGGTGGGCAAAGGGGAAAAGCCTGGATTTGGCGACCAGACCTTCCATTGTGGGCGTCCCTAACCCTAACTTCTTTCTTTGGTGGTTGTTCTTGCTTTGTTTTTTGGGGACAGGGTCTCGCTGCGTAGTCCAGACTGGCCTCAAGCTCACTATGTCGCCCAGGCTGGCCTTGAACTCACAGCGATCCTCCTGTCTCAGCCTCCTAAATGCTGGGATGACAGGCATGAGCCACCACGCCCTGTTCGACCCTCCTTTGTATGTGATGTGTATTAGGCCCCTACTGTATGCCCACTGCCATGCCCAAGTCACGAGTGACAAAACTTGTCGTGTGCAGCTCCGCTCCTTCCCACAGCATTTGATCTGCATTTCACAGAGGCCGCCTCCGAGAAGCCAGGCAAGCCGCCAGGACACAGAGCGGCTGAGCAGAACTCAGAGGCCCAGCGCCTTGTCCCTCAGATCCCCTCACCTCTGAGCTGGCCTGCCGGCGCCGGAGCCTACCCCAGGCACCTATCTGAGTCAACAGCATTTCGGGGTGTCAAGTTCACCAGCCCGGGGCTGGTGACCTTTGCGTTCTCTGGAGGTGTCTCTGCTTCCTGGCCCAAGGATGCAGCCCTGACAGTGGAGCCCCGCATCGCTGTTCCCCAGATGCCCCTGCTTTGGCCCCTGCAGGGCGAGCTGCTCTTCACAGTGGCCGGCCACAAGCCGACCCCGCTTCCTTCTCCAGGCAGACCCACCGTGTCGCAGGCCCGCAGCCCCCCAGTCCTCCCAGCAGCCTGCAGATTCCAGGTGGCACTGTCCCTCCCCCGGACACAGGCCACCCCACACACACACAGCAGCCAGCGCTTCTCTTCCGAGCCAACCTACCTGGGGACGTGCACACGGAAGTAGAGGAAAGCAGGCCACTGTGGGGTCTCTGGACCCCAACACCGACTCAGAGCTGGCTCTAGATGGACAACGGGGACCCACACGGTCAACTTGGCTTCCGGCAGCTGAGGCCCCAGCCTGGGAGCTGCACCGGCCCCACCCTCCTTGCACACACGGCGAGATGCAGCGGTTCACACCCGGGGGCACAGGGCCTCCCTCCACCAGGCACTCTAGAGTCCCCTGGGGTGGCCAGGGTGGCAGGGCAGGGCAGAAGGCCGAGGACCCCCAGCAGCTCTGCCGCCCGAAGGCCTGGTGTCTCGGGGCTCTCACCACAGCCTGGCGCGCAACTCTTCCTCGACGCGAAGACAGGAAAGAGCTGCGTTTGAAGTTTGCGTCAATGTCACAAAGTGCTGTGTTCAAGGAAAATTGCAGGCCCCGGGTTCCGGGGAGGGCAGGGGGCACTTCCGCAGCCACGTGGTGTGGCCCGGCATGCAGGGTAGGAGATGTAAAGGGCAGGCTGGCGGCAGGCAGGGCCTGGGGACTCAACGCAGGCGCCTGGGTGCTGGGTCGGGCAGGCAGGGGGTAGGGGTGGGGGGCCGGGCTGGCGCAAACAGGACTGCTGGGCTTTTCCCCCATGGCTCATAGGTCGGGGCCTACTCCTGGCGACACCCCAGGGGCTGACTTACTTATTCCACAGGAAGGAGGCAAGAGAAGCCTACCAAGCGAGGCCCTGCCCTAACGTTCAGAGCTCCGACTGTGTTCCACACGGGGACAGCAAAGGCAGGCTGTTCCTGCCCTCGGAGAGCTCCCGGGCGGGGCGGAGGTGGGGTGGAGGCCCCGTGGGGAGACCAGGGCTGGGACAGCACAAGTTGCGCACCTGTGCACCAAGAGTTGCTCCAGTTCTGCCCGGGATACCAGGGAACGGCTCCAGGAGGAGACAGCCGTACAGCCAAACACAGAGATGGGGCGCCCCCGCGTCCACACAATCCCCCCGGCCCCACCCGGCCCAGCTGCTCCCCAGCCTCTTCCCTTCCCTTCCCCCACCCGTGCCCACCGGGGTCCACAGCTCACGGCCTTGCCCCTTGGTGGGCACAAGGCTTTCCATGGTGCACAGCCTTGGCCCTCCACCACCTCCTTGCCTCCGGGACCCTGGGAACCTCTCTTCCCCAGATCCTGCCACGCAAGGGGGGGTCCCCAATCCATCCAACAGTCCCCCGCCGTCCCCCCAGGGTCTTCTTCCTTGGCGGCCTCCTCCTGGTCTGTCCTGGGATCCGGCTGCCCAGTCCCCCGTCTGTCCCCGTTTGGGGCACCCTCTCCAGACTCCAGGCTGGAGCTCTCTTTTCTACCTAGATTTCCCTGAGACTGCTGTTGCTAGAAGCCCCTCCCCCCGCAGTCATCGTGGAACTTGGGGTGCAGAACACGGCTCTGTGAGTGCGTGCTGCACGCTGCTCTCGCGGGGCGACGAGCCCGGTGGACTGAAAAGAGAAGTCACAGCGTCAGGATCACATAAACTACGGGAACAACAGTGGTAACACTTCTGCGCAAAGCACCGTGTTGTAAGCACTTTACAGTTAATCACCCACGTCGCCCACCTTCCAGAAGGGGGACACGGCCCGCCCATGGATGTCCCACGGCGTCCAGGCTCTGTGACTTCTGACCCCGCAGCCTCGGCCCCTTCCTGTCCCAAAGGCACATCCCTGAACTGGAAACTGGACGAAGCCATAGACCTAAGTGAGATGGGCTGCAGACAGGAGATGTGCCCGGGGGCCCCGAGCCTCACAGCAGAGGCGAGCAGATGGAAACCGGGCTGGGAAAGCTGCGGCGCACAGCAGCGCCCGTGGCTTTGGGTAAACACTCACCCCAGACATGCAAAGAGCTCGGAAGGAACTGATCACCGCCCCGGGCCTCAGGTCTCTGCCCACGCTCTGCCCCTGCCCGAGCTCTCTGCACTGCTGGCTTCTAGGGTTTCTGACCAACGTGGCTTCCTCCAGGAAACCTCACTGGGTGAGCATGGGCCTTGGAGCCAGGTCACCTGCAGGGAGCTCGCAGCCTACGGGAGCACCAGGCCACTGCTGGGGACACCTGGGTGGAGGCAGGGGTCTCTAGCCTGCCAGAGAGAGGTCACACCTCCGCTCAGGGGTCTCAGCCCAGGGCCCCTCCTGGTGAACTCCTACTCCTGTAACGCTCAACTGCATGTGGCCGGGTGGCCAGACAAAGCCCTTGTCGAGGACGGACCCTGGGTAAGTTACTCAGCCTGTCTGTACCTTCGTTTTCTCATTTGGGAAATGCAGATGGTAACAATGCCTATCTCGTGTTGTAAAGTTTGCAAAACAGGCCCCGGAAACAGATGCTGCTCCGTGAAGGCCTTCATCATCGTCGTCTCCTTCATTTGCATCATCTCCATCTCTGCATTTCTCCCACCTGCCGGTGACCACGCAGTCTCAGCAGTCCCTGCGCCCTCCAGAGGCGGCTCCTAGGTACTGCATGCTAACTAGCTCAACTCAGGTTGAAGGGGCCACCACTCCTCACCTCCAAATAAAAAATTAATTGAACCGCTGTAAGTCAGAAGAGAACGGATTGGTCCCCACAGCCATATACTGTGTCCTCCCCTGGGGGCTTCTCAAATGGCTGGCTCCTTCTAAACTATTCAAAAGCTGCCAGGGTCTCGCTATTTAGTTCAGGATGGGCTCAAACTCCTAGCAATCCTTCTGCCTCAGCCTCCCGAGTGCTGGGATTATAGATCTGCACCACCATGCCAAGCTCTGGGGCTCCCTTATATTCTAACACAAGCATTTAGTGTATACCAGATCCTGTCTAGGCACTATCTAGGCCGTGCTCACCTCTGATGAAATCCCACCCCTTGGGGAGCTGACATCCTGGTGGGAGACAGAGAGTTAAAATAAGCATTCCAAAGGGCATGGCAGGTCTTTGGAGGAAGGACCTAAGGAGGAGAACAAACCAGGAAATGGTAGGAGAGGTCTGCGGGTGTGGAGTTTAGAACAGTGGGGTCAAGGCAGCCGTCACCGAGACACGGGAGCACGGAGGCACAAGGAAAGGGCAGTCCAGGCAGAGGAGGCCTGGGCAGAGTAGGCCTGTGACGTCTGTCAGGTGGGGACGGTCTCGTTCCCGCCTCCGTCCCTAGCAGCTGTGGCGGCACCTGACACATCACAGTGTTCAATATATGTTGCGTGGATGGATAAAAATCATAGGCGTGAGCTTCAGGAAAAGCTTGTTTTAGCTCAGATGATGACCCCTGGAGCATTTCCTTCTCCACCCCTGGTGGCTGCTTTCTCAGGCAAGTTTTCTCCTTTTGCCCCAAAACAGCGCACAAGGGACTTCAAATCTCATGCAAGGAACAAGAATCTTTCCCAGCATTCCCAAAAAAGTCTTCAACAGAGCCCCTTGGCTAAGTAGGTCACATGTCCACCTCCCAACCAGTCCCTGAAGTTGGTGCCTGGGATGTGGGCATGGCTTAGAACCAGGTCCGGAAGTAAACCAGGTTTACTTCCTGGTTTACTGCAACCAGAAGGAAGGGAGAGGATGCTGGGTAGCTGAAGAACAAGTCTTGCCAGGCGTGGTGGCACACGCCTGTAATCCCAGCACTCGGGAGGCTGAGGCAGGAGGATCATTGCGAGTTCGGGGCCAGCCTGGGCTACAAAGTGAGCTCAAGGCCAGCCTGAACTGCATAACGAGACCCTGTCTCAAAAAGACAAAAAAAAAAAAAAAACAAGAAGAGCAAGTCTCGCAGGATAATCAGAACTGCTAAAATGAATTGATTCCTTTATTTTGGCCCCAGCCAAGGCATATTTAACATGCCCACAACAGCGGCTGCAAGCAGGCTAGCACCATTTCACAGATACAGAAACCCAGGACAAGGGAAGACTGAGGCTGGCAATTTCACAGCTCGTGAATGCTAGAGCACGCTCAGTGGAATGCGGGTGGGCAGGGTGCAGCCTGTTGAGAACTCCCAGGAGTCTGGCACTGATGGTGCACCTGCTCTAAGCCCTACCTTGCCAGCCACATCTCATTCCAAGCCTGGGAGGACCCCGTCACCTGCTCCTAGACGGCTGGTCACCTGCTCCCTGCAGTCCCAGCACCCAGCCCAGTATCTGGTAGTGCCTGGAATACAGCAGGTGCTCAATAAATGCTTGCTGCTGAAAGAACCACCCAGTGGCCCTATGAAGGGGGTCAATGATGGCCTTCCTTGCCAAGAGGAGGAGGCCAAGTCTCAGAGAGGCCATGGCAGACCCAGCTCCCCAGGACACAGCGCCGGGAAACACCTGGCATGTCAAGTTGGAGGCAGACAGATATCCGAGGGACTGGCCACACCCCGCACGCCACCTGTGCTGGCCACGCTCACAGAGATCATGAGGTAGCCCGTGTGACGTGTTCCACCCTCTTCCAGTTCCTGCTTCCTTGTCCAAGAGGACCCCTCACAGGGAAGGCTGAGTCCACAGAGGCCAAGGGCCCCCGACCCAGTGGGGAAGTCTGGAAGGGCTGGCATGTTGGGTGAACTCGCCCACTGGGGCATTGTGCGTGGCACCAGGAGGCATCTAATAAATGCCTGCTTGAGGAGAGGCCGGTGCTCAGTAAAGAAGAGCTGAGGCTGCTGCTGGCCGGGCACAGCTCCCCTGCTTCCACCAGCTTTTTCCCCAGCCTCCCCCTACCTGTCCCTGTGACCGCCACTGCACCCGGCCCCCTCCAACACACCCGCCCTTGTTCAAGTCCTCCCCACACCTGCACGTTCTTCTGCCCTCCCCCACCTGCACCGGAGTCTCCCTTCCTCCTCCCCACCACCCCCTTGTCCTGGCTCCCACCTTATTCTTCCCACCCTCCCGTTGTCCCCTCCCCCACCCTCACCCCTCACCCCCACCCCATTCCCCCTCTGCCCCCCACACACGCTGGGGCCAGGCCTGACAGTCACCCTGGCAGTGGGTTCTGGCCACGCTAGGTCTAGGGGTGCTTCAGCCCTGCAGTTCTTCAGGAAGCGCCATCCCCACATCCCTTCCTCCTCCGTGACACTGAGAGCGGCCAGGGCTCCTCCTGGCCTCAGGGCCTGAGGGCGACTTCGTGCGTCTGTGTCTGAGGGTGCAGGCGGGCAGCAGGGTGAGTCAGACTGCCCGATGTGGGTGTGTGATTCTGTGAGCGGGGCACAAAACCCCCGCGTGTTTGAATGCACGTCTAGGATGTTTGGGGAGCAGCCCACGTGTGTGTCCACAGGTACGAGGAGGGGGGAGCCTGAGCCTTTGCGTATCTTTGCGCACGGGTGTTGCATTTCATTGTACCTGCATGTAAGTGGGGAGGAGGCCGCAGCCACTGCGTGTCGGCTGCAGGGACCCACAGGCGTCCACTCAGGCCAGGAAGTAGGGGGGGCGGGAAGGGGCGGGGTGGGCGTGCACAGGGGTCCGGGGCGCCCAAGAGCCTGACAGGACTCTGCACTGGGGCTTTCCTCCAAGCTCTGAGCCTGGCAGGGCCACGCTCTGTGCCACACAAGGCCACCACAGCCGCAGAAGGACCACAGCCCAAGGCCACTAACTGGGTGGATGGTGGAAACAGGTCTCCTGGGCACGGGCTGGCTTCCCCAAGTGGTGAAGAACTGACGGGGCCTCTGGGGTCGCCGTGACTTCACCGCCCACACAGACGTCCACAGCCCTCCGGGGCCAACCTTTCCTTCCCTGCCTGCCGCCAGCCCCATCCACGCAGAGAAAGGTCCAGGACCCCACCTGTCACCCGCCACCTCCAGGGAGCTGCCCACCTGCGGACACACCCACCAGGGCCCTGCTCAGCCGCCCCCTTGACTCCCGAAGGCGCTCAGGCCACATTCTCAGGGAGAGGCCTCTGGCCTTTAGGCCACACCCACCCCATCCTCCAGCTCTCTGTGCTCTGGCCACACCCCCTGCCCATGGTCCGCCCTTGAGTCCCCGTTGCTCGGACCCTCAGGCCTCTCACAAGTGTCCCCCTGACTCTGACCCTTCCTTGAGCACCACCTGGCCCACTGTCTCGGGCCCTATTCCTGCCCTTGCTCTCTTGCCCTATCACAGAGCAGCGAGGCTCCCACAGAACAAGGGTGCAGGGCCCCGAACACATGTAGGAGGGCTGCTCCCCCTTCCCATCTGCGCCCCTGTGGGTGCTAAGAGAGATTGAGCTTCTCATCCGGGTCATGGCCAGGGGGGCACTCTCCTCCAGGCTCTACTGTGACAGCCCTGAGGACAGCCCTCAGGAGCTCCGTCCCCTCCCCTCCCGTACCTTCCAGACTAGGTTGCGGCTGTCCTCTGCTTCTGGACAGTCACACTAACAGGAAACCAGAAAGGAAGATGTTTTTCCCGCCTTCACCCCTCCAGGCTCAGGCCAAAGCCGCCTGTTAGCAGACACCAGCTGCAGGGGATGCTGGGATGCATCCTGGAGGAGCCCAGGCCTGCAGGGCAGTGCAGGACAGAGGAGGAAGTGGGAGTTTGGCAGAAGCGTCAACTGGTCAACCTAGGGCCTTGCTTCACTAAGCCTGTGCTCTACCACTGAGCTACATTCCCAGGCTCAATTAAGATTTTCTTCATACAGAATAGTGCTAGACTCTTCTATTAATGTTCTGACCCACGGGCAAAAATGCTAGGAAAGGCCAGACAGAAGCCCCTGCCCTCTCCCCCTCACCAGCAGCATTAACCACATGCGACGTGGCCACTTAGAGGGACTGGCAGGGTCCAGCACCATCCATTAAAGATATGAAAGACGCAGGGATGGCCACTCTTGTCACACTCCCATCTCATAGTACCAAAACTGGCCTTGGAAAATACGGATTGTCACAAACTGAATCGGGCAGTGACGCCAACCCCAGCTGCAGCTGTTAGATGCCACATCATTATGAAGCAAATAAACACAACCCTCGGAACCCAAAATAAAGCTGCTGACCTTATCCCTCGAAGGTGTGCTCCTCTGGGTCGCTTGCCTGCAAACCAACGAGGCTGATTAGAAGAGAACTCGGGGAAGAACAGGCTGGCTGGGTGCAGACTGTGGAGTCGTCTGACCGGGCAGGCCAGTGATACCAGACAGATCTACTGAAGTCGGAAGCTCCAGGAAGATCGCAGAGACTTCTGCAGACGTTGCTTCTCCCTTTGGGAAGCAGCTCCCAGTCATGACAGAGGCTGAACACCAGACTACAGGATGCCAGACTACAGGCCACCCTAACTGCCGGAACAACGCAAATTGCATGCTGTCCGATTCACTAAATCATTTGGCATTCCGTGAAAACTGGACGGGATGTACAGTTGTGCCCTACATAATGGCCCTGAAGTCAACAAAGGACTGCGGTGGCCCCCGAAGATTGTGTCCCTTTCAGTGGAAGACTCAGCAACACCAAGGACATGCAGGCAGGGGTGGCTAGGACATCCCCCGGAAATGAAGGCCCTGTGGCCAAGGCAGTAAGAGCGATGGTGGCGCACACCTGCAATCCCAGAACTCTGGGAGGCTGGGACAAGAGGCTCACAAGCTGGAGTCCAGTCTGGTAACTTAATGGCTCAGTGAGACCACCTCAAATTAAAAAAGAGGGCTGGGGATATAGCTCAGTGTGAAGACCCTAGTTTCAACCCCCAATACCACACACATCAAAAAAAAAAGTTACGTGGGATGGGCAGAATAGGGAAGCCTTGTGCCCAGCTACCAAAGCGGAGACGGTCATAGCTCTGCTCTTTATTACCCTGTCCCTTCCTTTTCTCGCCCAGTTCCTTAGATAAACAGCAATGTAACGGCCACAGCTTCGAGTTCCAGGTGGGAGGGGGACTGAACTGAGGCCGCTCCTCCAGGGTACGTAGCTCTGGGGACTTTGTGTCCCTTATGTGGGGGACGTGGATTTGGAGTTTGCATTCATAAACAGGACAAAGGTGGAGGTCGATGGCCAGAGTGATGAGCTGTGCTGGATATTTTTGGTTCCCCCTCCTTGCAGACCCACTCTGTGCTCTGCCTGCTTTGCACGCCAAGAGCCTGGTGAGCTGTCCCAGTGACTCCCTCACTGTAATGAGAATTGTCTGCGAACCCTAGCCAGTCCCTCCACCTTGGAAAGGGCGCTGTTCAGCCATCCAAGGTCCCCATCACCATAGCTGGAGGCCAGCGGAGTTTCTGCAGAAGGATGGATGGGCGCAGAGTACACGGCTCTCCCCAGGTTCTCTCATCTTTGCTTCTGCTGTTTGCTGTTCACCCCCCAGCCCTAGAAAACCAGCAGCTCAGCAAATGGGAGCTGGCGACTTCTGCAGTGCTGCTGCCCACGAGTCACCCACTGCTCTGTGAGCAATCATCTCAACTCCCTGCCAAGCTGGATGGGTGCGAGTCATTCCTTGAACTGTTGGCTCCCTCTCAGGGCAGAAGCAGACGTCTCTTTTATATCTTTCTGGGAAATTCACACGACACTTACCTTCCAGCTTCCTGTTGAGCTTGGCCAATGGAAGCCGCGTGTAGGGGAATGAAGGGCGGGAGGAGCGTGAGTTTGAGGCCTGTGCTCCCGATTCCTTCCTGTTCGGTTTTGCAATTTACCCACGGTCCCTTGGAAGAGTCCAGCCTGACTGAGGTTCTCTTTACTCTCCTTGTGTCCCCTCCCCTGTTCTGGGGCTGGAACCCAGGACCTCGTGCATGCTAGGCAAGCACCCTACCTCCGAGCTGCACTTCCAGCCAACCCTGGATTTTCCTTACTGCTTCAGCTGTTGATGGTAATCGCTTCCCACTCTTGCCTGCCCCAGGGTGCTTCAAACTTTCTTCAAACCCTTAGACATAAACCCCCTCCTTACACTCTCAACCACCCCGCTTCCTCTCTCTGTTACAACAGGCCTGGTGACTCAAGCAGGAAATACGCTCCCCTGGTGAGCTCCCACAATTTGTATCACTTTCTTCATGCAATGCTGCCCGTGGCCCTGTTTGAAAATGATCACAGATATTGGTACTGTTGTGCTCTCCGCCCACCACCAGACCACAAAATTGTTGGGGCAAAATCCATGCCGGGGGGCTGGGGATTTAGCTCAGCGGCAAAGCGCCTGCCTGGCAAGCGCAAGGTTGTGAGTTCGATTCCCGGTACCGGAGAAAAACAAAACAAAACAAAAAAATCCATGCCGGGCTCACTCGCGGCTCCTTTCTTGCATTTTGATTGGTGTATGACACACAGCAGGTGTCCAGTTAGCATCTGCCGTCCATGACTAAATAAATCAGTGCTTTATTAAATGAATAAATCCATCATCATTGGTCAGGTTTGTCTTTAGATAATTGCCTAAGTCTCTTGCACTGGTCATTGGTGCTGTGTCACCATAGATATCAATGGTAAGGCACTCTTTCTTGGTCCGTTCAAGATTGGAAAGAGAAGAGGAACACACCTCACAGCCAGAGACCCAGTAGCCTCTCCGTGGTGTCTGGGTGGAAAACGTCCTAGCATCGCCGCCTCAGAGCCCGGTTGGGGTGGCCCCTTGCACCAGCTCACACACAGGAATTTCACTTCAACTGTTTTTGTTTTTCTGCAAATTGTCTGGGACTTTCCTGAGGTTTTTGCCACCAACTCTTCTCATCCAATATAAAAATATTGTAAGTCATGTTCGCTGGAGGAGTCCTAGAACAAAATGACAAAAAACACACTGCTCACTCAGGAGATGGGAATCCCCACTGTCTGCAGAGGTTCAGGCTGGCGATCATTTGGGGATCCGGTTCTGTGGCCCACCGGAAAGGTCCGTCGTGTATGAAATCCCTTCCGGCTCTGGGCAGCACGGGGCCTCTGGGAAACCCCTCCTCCCTCTCCACGTTGTCCTAAGAAGCACAGGCCGTGCACAGCTCTGGCTTGACTCTGGGATGGAGCCACTATCCCCACCGCTTCTTCTGGAACCTCAAGGAGCGTGGAGGGAAAATTCAGGTCTAGTGGACGAGTCCTGACCAGAACTATGTGGCAGATCGAGCTTGTTTTCAGGAGCTCTTAAATCCTCTATCTCTAACTTCTACCACTTTCAAGGCTCCCCCTTCACTTCAGGGGACCCACCCCCATCGCAGAGGAGGAAGCTGGACTGGGGGTGGTGGTAGCCAGCCTGACTGTCCCCAGGGCCTTTAGCATTTAAGGAAAGCCGTGCCATTCTTGCAGGAAATTTAAATACTGTAGCCTCAGCATCAGAGAGTGGGTAGTGAGGGGTGAACAGTTCATCTCCATCCCTCTCTCTGGGGACAAGCTGAGCACCTAATGTTGGTGTTGGGCAAAACCCCGGGAGCCTGTGGGGAGCTGCTCATCCCGGTCTCCAGGGAGCCACAGCAGGCTCCTAATTTTGCAAGCAATTATGCATTCATGATCTTGTACACTGTTCGCCTCCTGGAGCCTGCTCATGAGTCTCTGTTTTTGCGTCCCATCATCCAGGAGGATAGTCGGAGCACAGTCAAAGTGACCTCTGTTGGAGCCTGGCCTCTCAGGGGCCCCCGCTGTGCTAGGTATTAACTCTTGGCTTAGAGGATCACAGGGAAGTTCGTGGGAGGGCCTGGGAAATGGCGTTAGTAACCAGCAGAGCTGTCACTCAATATCCTAACCACCAGGGTAGCTGGACCAGAGGCAGGGAGTCGTCCTCCCGCTTATAGCTGCCTTTGGCTTTCCTTTCTGCATCCATATTCCTGTTTCCCATCTTCCAGCCAGAGGCTCTACTTTCTGCTTTTTCAGTAGCCCTCACAGTGGGGAGGTCTAGCCTGAAGAGACAGGCGCAGGCCATGCCAGGGATGCCAAAACGGCTGTACATCAGGATGAGCCAGCATCTAAAACCTGATCTCCCTGAGTCCTGTGTCCTCTTGGGGCATGCTCAGCTTAGGGACCCCCCTGCCTTCCTCTAGGGGCCTGCCGGAAGTTGTGGGGGCAACACTGGTTCAAATACCAGGTGTTCTAGGAAGGAACTCACAGTGACTGCCTCCTCTTCATGTAAGAAGTCAGCGCGAACACCAACAGCACCATGACCCCAAACATCATCGCCACGGCGCCTGCGACAGTGATGATGTTCTTCTGCAGGAAGTGCAGAAGCTCCCCGCAAGGCAGATCTAAAGGGGAAGACACAAGGCAGAGGAGGCAGAGAGAGGTGACCTCAGTGGCGGCCCTGGGTTCCATCCTCAGCACCAGAAAGAACAAAAAATGAGCAAATATTCAGCTGGAAGCATCAAATGATGCCAGAGAGGGTCCTGAGCCCCGACAACCCTCCAAGGGGTACACAGGAAAATGGGGGTGGTCTAGAGGCATAAAGGCAGCCTTAGCTAGAGCTCAAGGGAAGGAGATCCCGGGATATTAGGACCCACTGATACTTCTGAGGCAATCGGGAAAAGGGGCACGGAGGTACAGTCACAAGCGCGAGACAGGTCAGGGGGAGATGCCGTGGGAAGCCGGGTGCAGGAAGAGAGTGCTGACCAGGGCCTTCTTGGGCCATGGGAGAAACTGCACATCCCCAAACCTTCACCTCTGGGATGTGAAGAGGTGGCAGAGAAGCAGCTCAAAGGGCTCTGTCGAGATAACTCAGCATTTAATCTTTAAGCGTCCAGAAGTGACAAATGGGCATAATTTGGGCAGAGAGTGGCTGTGTGGAGGGGCTATACTGGGCATGGTGCCAAGCAGACCTGAGCTTAGGTCACTGAACAACAGGAAAGATCCCAGGCACATCAGGGACCAGGGTAACTTTGGTATTCAGTCCCTTCCTGCCTGTCAGAAAGCTTCTGTGGCTGGCAATGACAACAGCTCTGAAGGTAAGGCACACATCTTTTCATTTTTGTTTGTTTTAGGGGTTGTTTTATGTTGTTTTGTTTTTAGACAAGGTCTCACTATGTAGTTCAAGCTGGCCTTAAACTCCCTATGTAGCCCAGGCTAGCCTCATCTGATCCTCCTGCCTCAGCCTCCCCAGAGCTGGGATCCCAGGCGTGCACCACCACGCCCAGCAATGCCCCTGTTTTGAGTGACCCTGGCCATGTAGCAACAACAGAAAAGCAGCACCTTTGTGAGGGTCACATGGCTGGAGTTTGAACTGCAGACCACATGCTCCTGCAGCTGAGTTAAGGGTGTGCCGACATCCATTCAAAGTGGCATGAAAGGCCGAGGGACACTCAAGCCCTCTGCAGCTGAGTACCCCCTTTCCCTCGGGCTGTCTGGGCGATTACCTGGACTGGTACCTTGCCGAAGTACTCCTGCAGTCACATCGTTGTTGACTAGGGAAGATACTCTGTCTCTCTTCTTTGAAATGCGGTCTACAAAAGACAAAAGGTGACACAGTGTTAGATGCGGATCTGGGCTTCCCCAAAGGCCAGTGTGGTAAAGTCATGGTCCCAGGGTGGCACCACTGGGAGGGTCTGGAACCTTTAAGGGGTGGGGCCTAGGAAGAGGTCCTTGGGTCATTGGGGTGTGCCTCAGAGAGGATCATGGGACCCCAGCTCTCCCTCTGCTTCCCAGCTGTGAGGCCAGCAGCCACTGTTTCACACACCCCCACCTTTATGAGCCACTTTGTCATGGTCCCAAGAAAACAGACCCAGCTGATCACGGGCCAGAACCTCCAAAACTGTGAGCCATGACAAACTTTTCCTTTGGTGAGCTGACTCAGGGTTTTGCCATCATGAAGGAAAGCCCTCTCTCTCTCCCTCTCTCTCTCTCTCTCTCTCTCTCTCTCTCTCTCTCTCTCTCACACACACACACGCGCGATCATCTACAACTGACCACTGGCCTGGAGTTCATTCTGTGTCACAACGAAGTAGCTTCTTCCACAGCTGAAATGGAAGATTTTCCAGAAGAGTCGAAACAGACTACAGACATCAGAGTTTTGATTTTGGGTTTGTTTTTTCCTTCATCCAGCACCTTCCGGGGTAACTCACCCATGGCTGAGGCCATGCTCTCCACAGTGACATAGGCATCGGAAACATGGGAAGCGCTCGTCAGAAGCACAGTTCTGGGCTCATCCCTGAGTTTTGGACTCAGCGGGTCTGGGGTGAGCAAGAATGTGCTTATCTCACAAACCCTGAGAGACACCACTGCTGCTGGTTGGGAACCACACTTAGAGGACCCTGGGGAGGACTCCCAGCTAGCCCCAGAGCCTCTCAGAGATAGAGATAACAAGACCCACCTCACAGATGGCACAATGTTTGTGAAAATGATTTCTAAGCCCCAGTGTATCATACAAAATGTTTCTCAGGTTGCAAGGACAAAATAAGGAAATTAACCTCACTGAATTATTTATCAGTAGAGGAGCTGCAGAATGGTTTGGTATAAAGAAGACAGAGTTGGACATGAGAAATATTTGCATCCTGGCTGCGCCCTTGGCCACCTTTGACTCCTGCATACCTGAGACCTGACAAAAGGCCTGGGTAAGCTCCACTTGGAGAAGAGCGAGGCCAGGAGAACCACCCACCGCAGGCTCGGGAATGGCCCAGGGGAAGGGCTGAGAGCTGTCGTGAGAAATTCCAGGGAACAAACTAGAACAATGCACAGGAGTCCAGGGGAGACTATTGAACTATTTAGCAGTTGGCAAGTAGAGCTGTCAAGAAGAACAGGAGCCAGGTGTGCATCACCAGCTATGAGTTAGAACCCATAATCCCGGCAGTCAAGTGGCTGAGGCAGGAGGATCACTGTGAGTTCAAGGCCAGCCTGGACCACATAGTGTGTTCAAGGCCAGCCTGAACTACCTAGGGAGACCCTATCTTACAAATGGGAGAAGGAGGTGGGTATGGTGGCACATGCCTATAGTCCCAGCACTCAGGAGGCTGACAGGAGGACTGCCAGGGGTTCAAGGCCAGCCTGGGCTACATGGTGAACTCAAGGTCAGCCTGCACTACACAATGAAAAATGGAAAGAGGGGATAGGAGACAGTCAGAAAAATCCCATACTCCAGATGGATTTGAGCCAAGCTGGAGTCCACCAGTTCCTGATGGAAGAATTCTATGAGCTGGAGGGGCATTTGGGGGCAAGTTTGATGAATCTTCTCTACACAAAAGAAACCTTGGGCTCAAGGTGTAGCTCAGTGGCAGAGCACTTGCCTAACCTGTGCAGGTCCTTGGGCTCCACCTCCAGCATCGCAAAAAAGAAAAGAAAACTTTACACAGTGTTGGGAACCATGAGTTGTAAACTGATACATGTCCTAGACTCTCCTTGCCCTGCCTGCCTCATGGGCTGGTTTTGGAATGCGGAAGTCACCTTCCTCTCCTTCCCTGAGATTAGCACCCGGTGTGGGGGTGCGTCTTGGCTGTTCCCTTTATGATGTTAAGCTTGCCCTTTCTACCAGTGCCTTTGTGCTGTTCCAGGGCAGGCACCCCACCCCTCCCCTGCACTGGCTGATAAAACGGTGCTCGCGGGAGATTCAGGGCCTTTCGTTCCTGGGGAGCAACTGGTGGTCCCCATCCCTGCTGTGCGCCCCTCTACTTTGTCCCTGGCTCTCTTTCCTTTCCCGCTATGCAAAGTAACCCGGGCAGGAGACTGGGAGCCACTGCAGGGGTCTCCAGGAACTGGCACCATGGGAAGGGTTACTAATAACCCAGGAGACTTGACCATGGCTCACAGTTTTGGAGCTTCCAGCCCATGATCAGCTGGCTCTGTTGTCTTGGGATCACAATAAAGTGCACATCACAGTGAGTGCATGAGACACAGCCGCTGCTGGCCTCACAGCTGGGAAGCAGAGGGAGAGCCTGGGGTCCCATGATCCTCTCTGAGGGGCAACCCCAATGACCCAAAGACCTCCTGCCAGGCCCTGACCCTTAAAGATTCTACTGTGTCTCTCTGTTCTCCCAAAACTCCATGCAGACACAACCTAGCCACTTTCTAAATGCCTTCTATTGCAGCACATCTCTATCCCATAATTTTCAATTGACTAGACTGACCCTCAGCTGTGAGCTCTTGGAGGATGAGAAGGGCTTGTTTAGTTCTGCAGCTAACCGAGCAGAGCCTATGCCTGGTAGGAGAGATCAATAGCCAGGGTTGGGGAAAATTGAACATTAAAAGCAACCGGCACTGGAAGATCTGCTGGTACAAGGCCTCCTTGCTGGCTTAAGTGCCAAGAGACGGCAGCTGTGTTTCACTGATGACTGTCCTGAAATTGGCAGGAAACTAATTGAGCATATTAGCAATGTGAGTTGAAAGAGTATTGGGTCATTGTGATGGTTGGTTGATTGTGTCAACTTGAGTAAGAGAAGCTTAACTACATCACCTCAGCATTCCACACCGCGGGTGCAGAAGACCCACCCTAAGGTGGCTTGTCACTTGAATGGTACGAAGGGGAAATGAGGAAGGAGGGGTCTGCTTCTGTTGCTTCTGAGGAGCACCAGCTTTTGCTTTTGCCTTGGACATCATCTCCCGGCTTCCACGACAGACTCTTCGGCTTCCGGCACGGATCTCTTCGGCTTCCGGCACGGATCTCTTCGGCTTCCGGCACAGATCTCTTCGGCTTCCGGCACAGATCTCTTCGGCTTCCGGCACAGATCTCTTCGGCTTCCGGCTCAGATTCTTTCGCCTTTTGGTGTAGATCCTTCCGCCTTCCACCACAGACCCATCAGCCTCCTGATACGGACTCGCAGGGCCTCTGCAGTGAGCTTCAGACCTTGGGCCGGATCCTTCAGTCTTCCGAGGGCAGGCACCTTTTTCATGCTTCCTCATCCACCTCTGTGGGCAGCCATTGTGAGCCAATCTTGTAGATTCTTACACATTTGTACACCGTGTGTTATGTTTCTCTAGCAAACATTGATTGATAGAAATCCCTGAAGATCATCTAAGGTAGGGAATGTGTAAAAATGTGCAAACTCCTGGGCTTCACTTTAGAGACTCTTGGATGGTTCCCAAAACAAGAATTTAATCTGCTGCTCCTATCCCACAGCCTCCACCCACGGGCAGGCATGGAAACGCTGTGCCCATTCCTACACTGGGGCCCAGGAAAGACCACACATTTGCCGGCCTGGACAATGACATACTTGGCTTTTATATCCCTCCTTTTTAATTTTTCATAGGAAGAACTGCTTGATGGAATTGTAGTTGCTAGCCTCCTTTGTTGGTTTTGATTTGCTTTGTCCGGTGGGCTGGGGATGGAATCCAAGGCTAAGCCAGCGCTCTATCGCTAAGCTGCCCACCCAACCTGTCATCCTGTCTTTGGGGCCAGTTGCCCTCTCCATTTACAGATCAGCAAGATGCACCCTTTGTGGTGGGACGCTTTCCCTTGCTGCTCAGGAGGATGGAGAGAATTCCCCAGGAACATATGCTCTGCCACCTAGGGGAAGGCACCTGCTGGTGCTTTGGGAAGAACCAGCTGCTGCCAGCTCTGACTGCTCCTTCTTGGCATCCATCTGCCCTTGGAGGCACAGTCTGGCCTGCTGTGCCATGCTGCACATCCTACAGAAGCAGATCCTCACTTGGGTCTGGAAGCCACACCCTGGACTGGGACCGGCCACCAAGTCTTCCCTACTGAGGAGTCTGAGCTCCCTCTGCTGGAGCCTTGGCTCAGCCTCACATTTAATGATGAACTCAGGAGAAAGGACTACATAGTGCCAGCCCCAATGCCAAATGCCTCATTTGCATGTACCATCATCTGGAAGTTTGTCCATTCTTTCAAGAATGTCATCTTCTTCCTCAGAATTCCGAGACACACTGGCTTCTTGGGAGAAATACATGAAAGAGAGGGGAGGGGAGAGAGATTTTCTTCAGTGTACATTTAAATGCATCTTTTTACATTTTTATTTTAAATTTTTAAATTGAATGCCAATATAGAACCCAACTTGTATGAAGTATGAAGAAATATGTGCGTGTGTGTGGTGCATGTGTGTGCATGTGTGCATGTGCCTGTGCATGTGTGTACACGTGTGTGTGTGTGTGTGTGTGTGTGTGTGTGTGGTTGGTCCACTGGTTTTGGCTTTTTGAGACAGGGTCTTACTATGTAGACCAAGCTGACCTTGAACTTACTATGCAGCTCAGGCTGGCCTTAAATTCACAGCAATCTTCCTGCTCTGGCCTTCTAGGTGCTGGGATGACAGGCATACACCACCACGCCCAGCTAAGAAACGCGTGTTTGAAAGTTGATGTAGAGACATGTCACCTGACTGCCTATTGCAGAGAAGCTCAAGCAGATGCTTGGAGAAATGACCCTCAAGGCACATACCAACTCAGGGTTCATTCCCCTGCTACCCAGGGCATTTTATCACCGCTGGCAGATTTCTGATACATAATTCCATCCTTATTGCCTGTGATCAAAAACCTATCTTAATTTCCAAAGGGCTACTTTTTCCAGTAAAATGAAGCCGCTTTGGAGAAGAGAATGTTCTTTTCTGTCATTGCCATGGGTGTGCCTAGGATATGTTACTTGGAGTCTTTTTCTCACCCTCCATTAGCTGGGGGGCTCTCTCAAGCCACTTCATGTACATGGAAGTCCAAAGTGTGTTGGCTAAGAAGTTCTGTGTTTCTCGGGGTTCATATCACAAGGGACAGTGAACCTCACGTGAAAATCAGCTTCCTGTTCTCTGAACTCCACCAGGGTGCTGTGGCAGAACCTGCCTGACATTGCACAGCAAGAATCACACCAAATACAGTCACATTCATGCTGCAGACCTCACCCCCACACACATACCTGTTAGGGGAGGATTTCCCACAGTTCTCTCAGAACCTCACGCCTCAGCTGGGCCCCACCCCAGCAGCAGTTGGTTCCCAGAATGCAAACAACAGCCTAGTCCACCAGTATTCTACAGTCCCCAGGCCCATGGAAACACATGCAGCAGGGCAGTAGCAACATATACTTGCTTTCATCCAGGTCTTCCCTTGTAACTGGCCCCACTGTCGTACTTGTTTTCCCAAAAACTTCGACATCCAGCTCCTTAGGAGACACCTGCTGCAGAATGTCATCTGTGGGAGGCAGACAAAGGCGCATTAACACAGCAACAGAGCGACGCGTCCTGCTCTGTGAGTACCTGAAGCAGTCCATGCACACAGTGAGCCAAGGACATGAACTTGGGCTATGGACCCTGCTCTGAATGCCTTGTCGTAGCAAGGGGGACTGCAGTAACCGAAGTCATTGCTGGATTGTCTGACTGCAGTTCATATCATCCGCCAGAACACACAGCTACAACTCTGCCCCCAATGTCATTTTCAGGCTGCGTCCGCTCCTTCACCCTGTCACTGTCACAGGCCACTCCATCGGTCACCGGCCAGAGAGCTGGTGCAGCCTGACCGGGGCCCCTGGACAGCACATGGGAGGAGCAGCAACCCCAAGTTCCTGGCCTGAGACAGCACACAGGATAAGGGTCCACCACATAGGGGTGACACCCCCCTCGAAGGCGTCATGGCAGGCCTCAGAGGCCCAGGGGAGCGGGTGCCTCTCACGAGGGTGCGCCTCAGCCCCCGCTCTGCCCAGTCTCAGGCTGGGGAGGAGCTGTGCGCCTGCGCACTGTGCCTGGACACCTTCCTTCCCCAGGGCTCTGCCCCAGCACTCTGCTGGACAGAGCTGCCCCAGCCCCAGGGGAGCTTGCCAGGTTTTGCTTTTGCTTTTCAGTAAAGCTTCCCTTCCTTCCTCCCTCCGTCCCTCCCTCCTTATTCCTTCCTCTTTCCCTCTTCCCTCCCTCCCTCCCTCACTGTCAGGGCAGGGATGGGGCCCAGGACCCAGTGCGCGCCGCACCACCGAGTCTGACCTCCAGCCTCACTCGCCGTAGTTTTGTTGTTGAATCTCTCATTTTCCACGCATTGTGGGAAAAGTTCCATTTTAACTACTTTCAAATGTACAATTCAATAGCACTGAGAAGAGTCACCATGTGTGTAAACAGTGCCGCCATTCATAGCGCGCCATTCAGGAACCTTGTCCCTGTTGCCACAGCTTTAATGTGTCCCCAGAGGTCCTGTGTGGGCTTCTTGGTCTCCAGGGTGGCCCTGAGGGCGGGGTCTTGTGGGAGCTGTTAGGGTCCCAGGCAGGCCCTCGCCATGACTGACGCTGTATCACAAGGGAGGCTCATCCCCTCTGCCACGCAGCAAGAAGCCCCTCTTGAGGTGCCAGACCTCAGCCTTGAACTTCCCAGCCTCCAGAAAGGTGATCCAGGAACTTTCTGCCCACTATAAAGCACCTGGTCTGGTGGGGTGTGGTGGCACACACCTGTAATCTCAGCCTTTGGGAGACTGAGGCAGGAGGATTACCTGAGTTCAAGGCCAGCCTAGGCTACTGCTGTAGTCAGTGTTCACAAGGGGAACAATACAGGACACACAATTTGTAAGATTATTTTATATTAGTCACCCAAAGAGTCATATACAAAGACAGTGCAGGAAATCTGTCCACACACTAAAGATCAAAGAATGCAGCTGAGGGCCTGGATCCCACAGTAATGTCCTGCATGAGTCCAGCTGAAGACCTACAGCCCAGGACAGTGCCTCCCCATGAGTCCAACTGGAGGCCTAGAGCCCATGACAGTGTCTCATTTAGGCCTGTTTCATGGATCTGCACTGGGAAGGCCCAAAGGTCAGTGGTGAGAACTACAAAATCTGTGCCAGCGGGATCTGTGCCAGCAGGCTGAGGGACCTGCACAGGAGCCAGGAAGCAACGCTCAAAGAAAGAACCAGAGCTCCCGCGAAAAGTACCACAGCCATCCTTAGCGACAGTGAGGTCCCGAGCTCCTCCGATGATGAGGAAAGCCGAGTTCCATCAGGAAAGCCAACGTGACAGGCTTCCCCAGGAGACTAGCAGTGCACCATCTTCCCCTCCAGAGCCAGGAAGCAATGCCCAAAGTGAGGACCAGAGCTCCCCCAAAGTGACCCACAGCCATATCCAGCAGCAAGACCCCAAGCTCCTTGGATGATGAGAACAGCCGAGTTCATCAGGAAATCCAGCATGACAAGCTCCTCCAAGAGAACCAACAGCTCCCTAACAGCCTCTCTTCCTCCTCTCCAGTTCTGCCTCTTACGCTGCCATCAACAGTCCTCAGGTGGGCCTCCCACACCCAGCACCACGCTGGTTCAGTTCAGCTGGGTGTTATAAGTTGACCACCAGTTTGTCAATCCACCACAGCTACGTAGTGAGTTCAAGGCCAGCCTCCACTACATAGTGCCCTGCCTTAAAAAAAAAAAAAGCATCACCTAGTCTATGTTATTCTCTGATAATAGCCCTAAACAGACTAAAATGCACACAAGCCATAACTCCCTTTCTTCCTCCCCTAGCCCCTAGTAAACTCTATTTTATGTCCCTATGGATCTGTTGATTTTACACAGCAATAGCTTCTGCAATATTTGCACTTTTATATCTTTCCTATTTCACTCAGTATAAGTCCTCCAAGGTTCATTGTTCATGCATCAGATAACACATGTTGTAGCATGCATTAGAATTTCATTCCTTTTCTTGAGTGAGCAATATTCTATATTTTGTTTATACTCACACAGCTCACACAGCTTCTGTTCTTTCCTACTGTGAGTAATGCTGCTATAAACACTGGCATTTAAGCATCTGTCTGAACTCCTGTTTTCAGGGCTAGTGGGGATAGACCTAGAAATAGAATTCCTGGGTCATGTGGTAATTCTGTGTATAATGTTTTGAGAAACTGCCTAGCTGTTTCCATAGCAACTGCGCCATTTTACGTTCCCACTAGGAAGGCATGAGGGTTCCAGGTTCCTTCATCCTAGCCAACACTTGTTATTTTCCCTTTTTTGGTAATGGCCATTCTACTGGGTGTGAACCAGTAGCATTTTACACTTCTCTGGTGACTGATGATGTTCAGCAGTTTTTCATGTTTTTATTGGCCTTTTGTACACTTTTTCTTTTTTAAAAAAAAGACTATTCAAGTCCATTTTTGAATTGTATTGCTGTTGTTGAGTTACAGGAATTCCCTAGGTGTTCTGGATATCACCCATTAGATTATTTTTTTTTAATTTATTTTTTTTTTATTTTAAAGAATAAAAGGAGGGAAACATTAACA
>NW_004955470.1:4222378-4356804 GCF_000276665.1 Chinchilla lanigera | reverse complement strand
CTCCCCACCCGCAGCTCCCTGTGCGCCGGAAGCCCTCCTTCCGGGAAACCCCAAGGCCGGGACCCCACATTAGATTATGATCTTCAATTTATCTCATTTTGTGACAGAAATGCCTTTAAAATTCAAAAGTTTTAAATTTTTATGACATGTAGTATATCATGATTTGCTCTTGTTCCCCATGCTTTTGGTGACAAACTCTAGATGTCCTGGTCCAGGTAATGAAGATTTTTATCTAAACTTCAAGGAGTTTAGTGGCGTTAGCTCACAAATTTGAATCTCTGGACCACTTGGAGCTTTAATTTCTGTGTACGATGTAAGCTAAGGGTCCAGCTTCCTTCTTTTACATGGAAACAGCCAATTTCCCAGAAATCATTTGAAGAGCCTTCTTCACCCTCCAATAGCCCTGGCATCCTTGTCAAAAACCCATGACCCACACCAGGCATGGTGGCACACACCTGTAATCCCCTCACTCTGTTTATTGTAAATTTGTAACAACCCAGTTTAAATGATCAACCTAGTTTCAGTAGAATACACTGTTCATGTCTAGCTCCATTCCCTCCCTTTTTATTATTATTGCCACAGATTATATCTTCATAGATTCCATACTCATTAACATACATTTACAATTATATTTAGTTTTAAAATTGTACAGGAAAAAAGAAGTTACAGACCAAATCAAGAATGTAATAGTACTGGCTTTTATGCTTACCTATGTAGCTACCTTTACCAATTTTGTTTTGTGTTGTTTTTCTTATGGTTTCAAAATGACATCTAATGTCTTCCCATTTTAGCCAAAAGACCCTTAATTTTTTTTGTTTGTTTGTTTGTTTTGTTTTTGTCTTTTTGAGACAGGGTCTCGCTATGCAGTTCAAGCTGGCCTTGTGCTCACTTTGTAGCCCAGGCTGGTCTCAAACTCGCAAGGATCCTCCTGCCTCAGCCTCCTGAGTGCTGGGATTACAGGCATGTGCCACCACACCCAGCCCTTAAGTATTTCTTGGAGGACAAATCTCTCAACTTTTGTTAATCTAGAAATGTCTTATTTCACCTTTTCTTTTTTAATTTTTTAATATAATAGTACATGTTTGTAGTATATAATGTTTACATTTCTTGTGGGGAATAGCCTTTATTCTTAAATGATAGTTTTGTTAGATACAGTTCTTTTTTTGGGTTTGTGTGTGTGTGTTTTGAGACAGGGTATCACTATGCAGCTCAGGCTGGCCTTGAACCCATGGCAATCCTCTTGCCTCAATCTCATGAGTGCTGGGATTACAGAATGCACCACCACACCTGGCAGATATGGAATTGTTGCTTGACATAATTTTCTTTCAAGATTTTATAAATGCCATTCTAAACTGGGTGTGGTGATGAACACCTGGAATCCCAGCATTCAAGTAGTTAAAACAGGAGGTTTGCCTTGAGTTTGAGGCCAGCCTGGGCTAACATAGTGAGTTCAACAGCAGCCTATACTACATAGCAAGACTCTGTCTCAAAATGAACAAATAATTTAAATATTTTTTAAAATGCCATCCTATTGCCTTCAGTGTTCCATGATTTCTGAGGAGCAATGAGCTACAAATCTTACTGAGAATCCCTGTATGTGATGATAACTTGTCTTTTGCTGCTTCCAAATTCTTCTCTGTATCTGGGTTTTGACAGTTAGACTATTATGTGTTTCAACTTGAATCTCTTTTAATTTATCTAGTTTGGCATTTGTTGAGCTTCTTGGATATGTGTAATCAGCCTTTCATCAGATTTGGTAGGCTTTGAGCCACCATTTCTCCAAATGTTTTAGGTCCCTTTTTCTCCTTCTCTTCTGAGATTTCCATACTTTGTATCCTCGTGTGACCAAAGTCCCTCATATGGTGTATATTTTCTTTTCATTATTTTCTCTCTGCTTCTCAGACAGGATAATTTTCATGTCTTATTCGTTTGCTGATCCTTTCATCCACCTGCTTAATCTGCTGTTGAAACCATCCAGTGAGCTTTTCATTTCATTTATTGCACTTTTCAGCTCCAGAGCTTCCCCATGGTGCCTTTGTATAATTTCTACCCCTTTAGTGATATTCTCATGTTTTTTCCATATGTTGTTTACCTGATTTCCTTAACTCCTTTGGAAGTTACCAAAGGAATTACCTTTAGCTCATAGAACATACTGAAAACAGCTGATGTAACAGATTGGTAAATAACTACAATGCCCAGGCTCTGGGGTGGATTAATAATTCTAACACTTGGGGATGGGTTCTGTCAAATTCCTTTTTTCTGTTTCTTTATGTGTGTGGTGGACTGACTGGTGGTCAACTTATAACCCCCAGCCGAACTGAGTAAGTGTGGTGCTGGGTGTGGGAGGCCCACCTGGGGATTGTTGCCAGCAGCATAAGAGGCAGAACTGGAGAAGGAGAAGAAGGCTGTAGGGAGCTGTGAGAGGCTGTTGGGAGCTGGTAGAAGCTATAAGGAGATGTTGGTTGTTTTGGAGGAGCTCGTCATGCTGGCTTTTCTGATAAACTTGGCTGTTTTCATCCTCTGAGGAGCTCAGGACCTCGTTGGCACTGAGAATGGCTTTGGTTCACTTTGGGGGAGCTCTGGTCCTCACTTTGAGCACCACTTCCTGGCTCTGGAGGGGAAGATGGTGCACTGCCAGTCTCCTGAGAAGCTTGCTGTGTTGGCTTCCCTGATGGGAACTCGGCCGTCTTGACCATTAGAGGAGCTCAGGACCTTACTGTTGCTGAGGATGGCTGTGGTACCTTTCTGGGGAGCTCTGGTTCTTCTGAGCATCACTTCCTGGCTCCAGTGCAGATCCCTCAGCCTGCTAGCACAGATCCTTCATGACGCTGGCAGACTTCCTAGATTCCACCACTGGTCTTTGGGCCTTCCTAGCTCAGATCCATAAAAAAGGCCTGCATGAGACATTGTCACAGGCTCTGGGCCTCCCGTTGGATTCTTGGGAGGCATTCTTATGAGCTCTAGGTATTCAGCTGGACTCATGCAGGACATTTCTGTGGGATCCAGGCCGTCAGCTGGATTCCTTGGTCACAGTGTGTGGACAAATTTCCTTCACTCTTTTGTATATTGTTCTCTGGGTGACTATTATAAATAATCATATAAAGTATGTATCCTGTATTATATTGTTCCCTTTGCACAATAACCCCCAAACCAACACAATGTGTTCTGTAATTTTGTGCAAGGTGGAGGTTCTGAGTATTAAGTTTTGGTAACTCATGAAGTATAATGCTCCCACTGTTTAAGAATTGCTTATTTTTGTTTATCAAGCGATAGAACTATCCATATGTGATTTCTCCAAACTACTGTCTGTTGGAGGCCAGGGGTTTAGCTCAGCGACACAGCACCTGTCTGGTAAGCACATGGTTCTGAGTTCAATTCCCAGTACAAAAAAACAAAACAAAAGGAAAAATAGACATGGAAACAAACTACTGTCACAGAGTATATATTCCTTGTTTTATGTGGGTGTTGTTTCTGTTTTGTTATCCTTGAAAGCAACAAGTAGTGTGACAAAGGTTTTCTTAAAATCTTTCTCCCAAAAGGTAGGGGGGTGGATTCTCTCTTTATAGTTATTTGAGTGCCTCTTCAATCTATGGAACTCTAAACAATGTCCAGGCTAAGTGACAGCCCTGCAGTGACCTAAAGCAGCAATCAGCAACCAAAGCACCCAGCCCAGGTTTTGGAGGACAAGGTTCGTATTACCTATGCTGGCCCTAGCAAGCCTCACCAGGAATGTGGGCCGCTATGCATATGGCTGCCTACCATGGGGCTTAAAGAGCCTGGCAGCCCCTGTGTGAAGTGCTGGAGCTCACCAGCACTTACCAGCCTCTTCATCCAGGTCACCCTGGGACTCTAAGTGTTTGACAAGACTCCAGTGTTCCAAAATAGCTGCTGGCTAGACAGGTCTAACCAGCTCAATTACTGTTTTGGTAAAGGGACAGATTTTGGAGCTTCCTACCCCATCATCTATCTGGACCTTAGTTTTTCTCAGACAGTAAATGAGAATCTTGAGGTGAACCAGTGACACACAGCTGAGAGTCACCAGAAGGCTTTGGAAACTATCAATGTCAAGGTCTCCCTGCATCCCACAATCAGATGCCACATCCACACAGGACAAGATATGTCTCCTTCAATGGGAGAATCTCATGTTTCCAGGTGGAGACCCTGGTGCCACTATCTGATTCCCTCTTTGAGAACCAGGATCCTTTGCAAGTGTTTATTTTCCATGGTTTGCTTAATTTCTTGGGACTTTGACACTGAAAGGAACTGATTCTGGCCACAAGCAGCATGAACAGGTTACCTGGGAGACAACCAAGGATAACCATGTGACTGCAAATCCAGACTAAAGGTTTCACAAAGGGATATTACTTACCCAATATTTTTTTCAAATGTTCATCTTCCTTATTTGAACTTGATGCAAATTCAGAATTTCTTGAGCTGTTTCGTTGGAAATAACCTGTGGTAAAATAAAACTTAGTTGTGATTAAGTCTTCCACTGAAGCTACATTCATCCTCTTTAAAGTCACTAACTGCTACAAGGTATTTGGGGAGGAGCATGGGGCAGGTGGCCTGCATTCTGTCACAGAGCATTCATGAAGCATCTGCAGTTATCTGAAGTCCCAGCACAAAACCAATGACAAAGCTCCTTTTTGCCTGGTTCCACATGGCAAGCTTTGACTCTACAGAAACGCTGGTGGAAATGCCTGTGAGGTATGTGCAGAATGATGTCGAGCTCTGATTCAATAACTAACAAATGCACGGTTCTCTGTCAACAAGACATCAGCGAATCATTAGGAACAGATACACTTTATCCTCCCAGCACTTGGCTAAAAATTTGTTGAAGATATTGTGTTGGCCAAGGGAATATAATGAAATGTGGTACAGGACAATCCATCAAGATTATGCAGTAAAATACATTTTTACCTTAAGCAAATGGCATATGAAATGCATCGGCAGGGTCTGTAGTTGTAAGACTGTTCTACTGATAATCTTATATAGTAATGCCTCAGGGTTATTCTGCTAATTACCCATTTTTAATTTTTTAATTTTTTTTTTGAGACAGGGTCTTACTGTGTAGTTCAGGCTGCCTTTGATCTCACTATATAGCCCAGGCTGGCCTTGAACTTGCAGCAATCCTCCTGCCTCAGCCTCCCAAGTGTTAGGATTACAGGCATGTGACACCATGCCCCACTAATTTTCTTCTTAATGCAAAGTGTTTCTCTATTATTTGTGTGATTCTGGGCTAATGTGCATGGTTTTTGTGTTTTGTGTTTTTTTGTTTTTGACATATGTGGCCAGCTGCTTCCTTTAGCTTTGGCATCTGAGGTCAGTGCTAACAAAGAAATAAACTCTGTTATTGGGGAAGATATTTTACAAAGGCTGAGATAGGAATAAGGGTGATGTGGAGAAGATGGGAGGCTCTGCTCTCCCAGGCCAGTGGCCAGGTCAATCATGGGCAGTGAAACATAGAGCACCAATGAAAACAAAGTGATTATTCATAGCTCATTTCACACGGGATAGAGAACCTCACATGAAAATCAGCTTCCTGTTCTCTGAACTCCACCTGGGTGCTGTGGCAGAACCTGCCTAACATTGCACAGCAAGAATCACACCAAATACAGTCACATTCATGCTGCAGACCTCAGGCCGGCCCACACCTGTTAGGGGAGGATTTCCCACAGTTCTCTCAGAACTTCACGCCTCAGCTGGGCTCCACCCCAGCAGCAGCTGGTTCCCAGAATGCAAACAACAGCCTAGTCCACCAGTATTCTACAGTCCCCAGGCCCATGGAAACACATGCAGCAGGGCAGTAGCAACATATACTTGCTTTCATCCAGGTCTTCCCTTGTAACTGGCCCCACTGTCGTACTTGTTTTCCCAAAAACTTCGACATCCAGCTCCTTAGGAGACACCTGCTGCAGAATGTCATCTGTGGGAGGCAGACAAAGGCGCATTAACACAGCAACAGAGCGACGCGTCCTGCTCTGAGAGTACCTGAAGCAGTCCATGCACACAGTGAGCCAAGGACATGAACTTGGGCTATGGACCCTGCTCTGAATGCCTCGTCTTAGGAAGGGGGAATCAGTGACCCGAGTCACTGCTGGATCATCTGACTGCACCAGATGTCTTGCCCAGTTAACACTGCCCACCAAAGACATATGGATAGAAACATCATTTCTTCCTTTAAGAAATGAAAAGCTTTTCATTGCTGCCTCTCCTGGAGAGCTTTTCAAATGACAGTTATAATGTTGGGGCCAAGAGTCCTACACCCAAATCCTGATTTTGCTATTCACTAAAACATGACCTCAGGCAACTAACTTCATGTCTTTGATTTTTGGTTTCCTCAAAAGCAGGATGGGGAAGCTATTAAACAACTCAGGTGTTTTGTGGAAATTGAAGAGGATAGTGTCTGAAAGCATTTAACAGAGAGCTAATGAGAAGGCAAAAATATTTCATCACTACCTTTCTCATCAGAATAACCCCAAGCATTGGAGGTCCTATTTGACCTAGCTATTCCCTTTCTGGGTTTCTTTCCAGAAGAATTAAAAACATCATGCCAGAGCAATATATGTGCACCCATGTTTATAGCAGCACAATTTGTCATAGCTAAAGCTTGGAAACAACCCCAATGCCTATCAACCGAGGAGTAGATAAAAAAGATATGGTCTTTTTATATAATGGAGTATTACTCACCCATAAAGAAGAATAAACTGGAGAATTTTATACATAAATGAATGCAACTTGAGTCTATACTCATAAGTGAAATAAATCAGACTTGCATATGTACACATCATATTATCTCCCTAATGTGAGAAGCTGAAAGAGTAAATATGATCCAAAATGTACAACAGATATTGTAAACCAGGCATGGTGGCACACACCTACAATTCCTCCTCTGAGGCAGGAGGATCATTGCAAGTTTGAGGCCAGCCTGAGCTACAAAGTAAGCTCAAGGCCGGCCTGAACTGCATAGTGAGACCCTGTCTCCAAAAAAAAAAAAAAATGTTGTAAAATGGGAAGAAAATTCAGAAGGAAAGAGAAACTCATGTATGGGAATGGGAAAAAAAAGGAAAGGAAAAGTAAAAGGAAAATGTATATGTACACATAAACGCTAGTTCAGATAGTTATACTGCTAATTTCTCTCAGATTATTGAAAAGATAGGTTTGCACTAATATTGTTTGGATGATTAAATGCTGATATCTCATACTCTGAGCAACTAATTTAAATATAACAATAAGCAATGTGTTAATAATTGTTACCCTATCATATTGCTTTGGATTTTTTTTTTTTTTTTTTGGGTGGGGGTTTGGTCTTTTTCTCTTTAAAATAAAAATAAAAACAACTAAATAAAAAAGAATAACCCCAGATCAGCTAGTTAACATTGCTACTTTTCTCAATACTTGGAATAGGGCAATGAGTCCCAGCCTGGAGTCAGCCAAAAGGCTTTTTTTAAAAAGCTGACGCAGGGGCTGGGGATTTAGCTGAGCGGCATGGTACCTGCCTGGCAAGCATGAGGTCGTGAATTTGATTCCTGGTACCAGAAGAAAAACAAACAAACAAACAAACAAAAAAAGCTGATGCAGCTGGGCATGGTGGCACACACCTGTAATCCCAGCACTGGAGAGGCTGAGGCAGGAAGATCAATGCAAGTTTGAGGCTACACAGTGAATTCACGGCCAGGGGTGACTTTTAACAACCTTTCCAGGGATTCCCACACTGGGTTTAGGCTGACAGCAGTGGGGATGGGTTCAACTCAGCCTTGGGCCTTGCAGGCTCTTGGGGCAGAAATTGTACATGCAGCTCTGCGGTCTCAGTGTCTCCCCAGTGGTGGCCCTGCCTCTGCTACCCCGCTACCTTTTGAGGAACGGGGTTCCAAATGCTTAACTTCCTGTTTGGCCTAATCGCTTGGACCATGCACTTAGAGGAACTGATCCTACCCTCAAGAGAAAGTATTCGTCATCCCCTTCAAAACAGCAGGAGCAGGTTTCCCAGGAGACCACCAAGGACAAGTGTGTGACTCTTCGGATGCACCCTAAAGCTGCAGTCCCAGACATTTTTGCCACCAGGGACCACTTTCCCGGAAGATAGTTTTTCTATGGACCAGGGCTGGGTGGGGGGACCAGGGTCAGGATCAAATTCTCATTAGGAGCGCCCACCCTGGGTCCTCCCAGTGCAGTTCACAGTAGGGTTCGCCCTCCTATGAGAATCTAATGCTGCAGCTGATCTGCCCCGGGCGGAGTTGTCAGTGGTGGGAGTTGGCTGGAAACACCGAGGAGCTTCCACTGGTCCCCGCCACGCACCTGCCACGCTGCCTGCATCCTAACAGCCCCAGGACCAGCTCCGTGACCCCAGGGCTGGGGACTCCTCGCAACAGTTCCATAGTAGGAGGTTACTTACCAAATATTTTAGCCATATCTTTTTCCATACTCGTTGAACTTGAGGAAAATGTACTATCTGAACCTGTGGGGGAAATAAACTCAGCTGTGATGGAATCTTTCCCCACAGGCTGGGAGCGTAGCTCAGGGGTGGACACTGCTCAGCCTTCAGGAGGCCTTGGGTTCATCCCCAGCACTAAAAAACAGAGAAGCTTCGTTCTCCCCACAGATCCTCAGCGCCACATTCTCTCCCCTCCTTGTTAAATCGAGGACTTCCCCTCTCCTCCTTGGGCATCCGCACTGTCAGCATCACCACTGTCTTGTGCTTTGAGGCCACGGCTTAGAGAATAAGGGTGACTTACCCCTGAGCACTGTGACACCATGATAGCTGGCCTGACACCCAGAATAACAGCTGTGACACTAATGGCCTATAGATAGGCTGGACAAAGTGTCACATCCCACCCCAGGCACCTTGGGACTTGGCTGCTTTGAAACGAGTGGAATCTGGTACTCTACGCATTTTGACACAAAGCCTTGGCCCCTGGTGTTCATCGTTTGTTTGGTACCCGATGTGCAAGCTAGAAGTCATCAGTGTCAGCTGCCTTGTAATTGACACCCTTTCCAGCCAAAAGAGCTTGTTCAGTACTCATCCTTGTTGGTGCTTATTGTATCTCCGGCAGCCAGTTAACACTGAGCACCAAGCTTCCACTGCATCATGAAATTTCATCCTACTCCTCTGAAGGGCACACAGATTTTAAACTCATACATTGTGTGTTCCTACAATATTCCATTTAATATTTTCAGACCATGGTTGACCACGGCTTAACCGCAGCCATGGATAAAAGAGGTCTGCTGTTGTTTTTTGTTTTTGAGACAGGATCTCGCTAGGTAGCCCGGGCTGGCCTGCAACTCTCAAACATTTTTTTTTATAATAAAAAGTTGCAGTGTACATGTGTGCTATCCTCCCATGGGGCTCTGGGTTTTAAGAAAGTCTCAAAGTTAGGGGACTTTTCAAATTACTCAAAGTACTGCCAGGAAATACTTCCCCAGTGGTGAACTCGGGGAGGCAGAGGCCATAAAATGAGGACGCCTGAGCTGGCCACACCAGCCTGAGGGTGGGACCCCGGTCCTCCAGCTGCGGTGAGGGTACCTTTGACCTGGGGGTAAGGGTAGCGCTCCGCACTGGGCCAAGAGTCCAGGAAGAGGACAAAGAAGGTCACAACTCGGCTCATCTTCGCCATCGCCTGTGTGCCACACCTGGCTGGTCAGCAGCAGCTGTGAGCCCCAGGAACACATGGAACCCACGGTCTGTGAGGTCACACTCGGAAGGCAGGGAGGGGGCACTGCGTCTGGAGACGGGCAAAGAAGGACACTGGTGGCCCTGAAGCTGCCCCTCTACTCACTCTCCTCGGCTCTCTGATCCCTTCCTGCACATCCTACAGGCTGAAGGCAGCAGGACATTAACACTCTTAAGACACAAGTGACCAAAACTCAAGCAAAGCACTGTCAGTGAAATGCAAGTAGCTACAGTATGCAGGGAAAATCCTAAGATTGATCAAGACATCACACTAATAAAATGGTATTTATGTTGCTATAGTTTATATTTGAACATCCCCCAAAGGCCCATGGGTTGAAGATTTGGTTCCCAGCTTGAGGTACGATTTGGAGGTGATGGAACATTTAAGAGGCGGGGCCTAGTGAAAGGAAGTGAGGTCACTGGAGGGCGTGGCCTTGAACAGGGATATTGGGACCCCTCTCCTTTCTGCCTCTCTTTCCTTGCCATCATGAGCAGAGCATCATGTCCTCCGCCAGCCACTGCCACCGTGATGAACTGTGCCACCACAGTCCCACAAACAAGCAAGTGCTCACTACCTGAAACCTCTGAAACTGTGAGCCAGTAAAACCTTTCCTCTTATTAAGTTTTGTTTTGTTTTGTTTTTTGAGACAGGGTGTCACTATGTAGCCCAGGCTGACCTCAAACTCACAGTAATCCTTCTGCCTCTGCCTCCCAAGTTCTGGGATTACAAGCATGCACCAGCTCCTCTTATTAAATTGGTTACCTCGGGTATTGGCTGAAAGCTGACTAACACAGTGGTATAAACTGTAACACCACACACAGCGTAAACTCATTGATAGATTCATGTTACTCATAGATCACTATTTCCCCTATTCTATTTCATAAGTATTACACTATTTTCATCAGAGTTGACAACCGGCAGACCAGCCTGACTGAAGAAAAGACCAACACCCAAGAGGAGAGTTTTGCTTCAGGACTGAATTCATACCCTTCCACAGAGACTCGGAACCTCAGAGATAACCACGTTTATAAATATTACTTGGCTGGATGTGCTGGCCTATGCCTATAAAGGCAGCTACTCAGAGAAGCAGGAGGATCAAAGTTCAAGGCCAGCCTGGACCACTTAGCCAGCCCCTGTCTCAAAATAAAATAAAATAAGTAAAAGGCCTCCAGGTGTGCAGTCTTGTGGTAGAGCACTTGCTTAGCATGCTTTAGGCACTGGGTTCAATCCCTGCTATAGCAAAAATAAATTAATAAAAACTACAAATATTACTTGTTATTTATTTTTAATTATGTGGCTATGCAACACTGATAAAGCAACTTAAAGTATAAAAAATCTATTTGCAAAGAAGATATCTTTGTATGTTAGTATCTTTTTTTAAAAGAGAATTTAAAAGACAATAAAACAATATAGAATTTCAAAACAAGCTCTGGACTGGCCCCCAGCCACACAGGTGCCCAGGAGGTGGACCCCCTGCACCCAGGAAGCTGAGCAGCAGGGTGCACCGGCCCTCGGGCAGGCTGCCGCCACACAATCAAGAACTATCATGGTGTCTTGGTTACTTTTCTCTCGTTGCTGGGGCAAAATACCTGACGCCCAAAATGAAGGAAGGAAAGGTTTATTTCGCTTACAGTTTGTGGAGGTTTCAGTCCATACTTGTCAGGTTAGAAGGCAGAGTGGCACATGGCAGAGGGCTACCACTCATGGCGGCAGAACACAGCAAAAGCCACAACCACACACCAGGGAGGAATGGGGGAGGAATGGCCTCAAGCACCCTTTTCCTCTCCCTTACATATGCAAACTATCCACCCCAGGGCGGGTGTAGCTCTCACACCCACAATCAATCAATTCTAAAACCCTGCCCCATGGCCGCATGAGGCTTTGGGGGGACACACAAACAAACCATAACACATGGCACAAAGAAGCAATGACACAATTGGCCCACCACGCACCAGCTGTGGAGGCCTGCCTGCAGATGTGCGTGAATCATTCCAACATGGAGAAATCCCTGGGAATACATGCCACACAACGGGTCACTCTTGCCCCTGCCATTGAGAATCAGAAAGGTCCAGAGTCAGCAGAGGAGCAGATGCTGAACAAGGACTCAGAGAACACGAGAATACAGACTACACCTGAAGACTCAGAGGTCTAGTTGACCAGGGTCACGAGAGCCGTTCGGAAGCTGGAAACCAGGAGGACCTTGCGCAATACTTGGGGAGACCTCCTGAAAGCCATTCTTCCCCTGATAGTACAGGCTGCAGTGGAGGAGTGTGTGGAGCTCCAGAGAGGTCTGCACCGAGATTCCTGCTGCCTGTGCTGACGGTTGGGAAGAGGACACTAAGTGGTTGTGGGGTCCCAATGCACTGGGAGGCTGGAGAGAAAAAGCTACAAAAAAATGGCTCTTGCCCCATATGGCTCACTTGAGATGTTAGTAAGAATTGCCTCCTCAGTATTCTATAGCCCTGATGAGGAGGAGACCAAGGAGAGAAAACAAAGTGACCGAGAAAAAGCAGCTGCTTTTGCTGCAGCAACAAGAGAAACAGACCCTAAGTCTGATTCGCGAGGCCACAAGAAGAACTCAGTGACTACATTCATCTGCTACCACTGTTAAAAGCCAGGCCACCTCAAGAGGAACTGCCCTAAGAAGCCCCCTGGGCCATGCCCTGAATGCAAATGAGACTGCTGGAGATCGGTCTGCCCTCTGAAGCAGAGGCCCCAGAGCTCAGATCCTTATACTCTGCCTTCTCCCTCTGGCCAGACTATCATCTCCATGGAGGAGCCCCGGGTAATCATGACTATGGAGGAAAAAGAAAACAGCCTGTTGCTAGACAGAGGTACAAGTCTCTTGGTCCTTCTTTTCAATCCTGGCCTTCCTTCCAGCCATCACACCTCAGTGAAAGGAATCACTGGTGAGGAGGTAATACACTATTTTTCACAACCCTTAGGCTGTAACTACTTGTTAGATCTTCCTTGTGTATCTCTGTCTTCCTGAGAAACCACTTTGAAGATATAATGTATTACAGCAGCCATTGATATTTTCCTACTAATCTGTCCATAACTCTGTAATGTTTGTATTGTTCCTATGCTATTTCATAAATGGATGTATGTTTATTATTATGTGTTTCCTACAACAACCATTGAGAATAGTTAATGATTATTCAATTGGTCACTCATGTATAACTCTATTTTCTTTAGGAGCCACTTTGAAGATACCAAAGTACAGTATAACAACTATTGATAATCTCCTACCTCTTTGGTCTGTAATTCACTATTATTTGTCTATTTGTTTTCCTGAAAAACAATCTTGTAGATAACAATATGTAAAACAACAACCATTGATAATTTCTTACCAGATAATTTTATCTGTAATTTGGTAAGCTCCTTCTATTACTATGTTATCCTTCTTTTACTCTTTCAAATAAAAAAGAATTTCAAAACAAGATGATAGGAAATTAACCATGCTTGTTATATTGCATATTGTTATCTTCAAAGTAGTTGTACAGGTACCACATATAGGTATGCAAAATTCATCAAACAATTAGGCATTAACTGTTCCTTTCAATAAACCAATAGAAATTAGCAGTATGATTATCTTAGCTATCGTGTACACATATATATATTTTTTTTCCCTTCCTTCTTTCTTTTCTCCTTTCCCCCATCCCAGTCTTTCTTTCCTTTTAAGCAATTTCTTTCCCTTTCACAATATCTACTGTACCTTTTGGATTTTATTTACTCTTTCAGCTTCATACACTAGAAAGATAATATGATGTTTACACAGGCAAGTCTGGTTTATTTCACTTACAAGCATGATCTCTAGTTGCATCCATCTACCTATGAAAGCCTCAAGTTTATCTTTCCTTATAGCCGAGTAGTACTCCATTGTATAAAAATACCACATCTTTTTCATCCATTCCTCAGCTGATGGGCATTTGGGTTGTTTCCAAGATTTAGCTATGACAAATTGTGCTGCTATAAACATGAGTACACATATATTACTGTGGTATGATGTTTTCAATTCTTCTGAAAAAATACCCAGAAGGGGAATAGCTAGGTGGAATGAAACCTCTAATCCTAGTTTTTTGAGGAATCTCCACACTGATTTCCACAGTGGTTGTACCAGTCTACACTCCCACCAACAGTGGAATGTTAGTATCTTTAACTATACTTTTTTCCCTCATTTTTTTTTCCTGCATTGTTTGTTTTGAGACAGGGTCTCACTATGTAGTCCAGGCTGGCCTCAAACTCACAATGATCCTCCTGCCTTAGCCTCCTGAGTGCTGGGACTACAGACATGTGCCTCCACACCTGGCCTTTCCTGCATTTTAATCTTGTACTGGGTCCCCTCAATCATGTTGCCAACCCCACCCTCAGCCCTCTTGTCTTTACACAGATGCAACGGGTAGGAGAGGCCTTCTGTGGGCAAAAAGTGACAAAATTTGCAGGTAGAATTCTGGGTTGCTGACCCACCCCCTTTCCTCCTGTCCCTTCTTCTCAACACAAGAGGAGGTCACAGGTCGTTTTTTGACCTCTGCGCACAGGGCTGCTTGTACAATTTACCAGTTACCTTTACTTGATTGTCAGACTTTCTCAGCTTGATTTCTCTCACTTCCAGGAAGATCTGTTAGACATCCAGAATGATAAGAAGAAAACACCTAGTTTTTATTTGTCTGTAGGGAGTGGTATTGTTGTTTTGCTTGGTTGGTTTTAGAGACCAGGTCTGACTATGTTGTCCAATCTGGCTTTGAACTCTTCGGTTGAAGGGATCATCCTGCCTCAGCCTCCCAAGTAACTGGGACTACAGGCGGAGGCCACCACACCTGGTTCAAAATAATCTATTTTGATTCAGTCACCCAGGTCTAAAGTAGAAGTCAAGAAATGTTCTGTAAAGAGCCTGATAGAAAGTATTTTAGGCTTTGCAGGGCACATACCCCTCTGTAGCATATTGTTCACTCAAGGTTGATGTCACAAGGCTTTAAAAATAGAAAGCCTGGCCTGTAATCCTAGCATGCAGGAGGCTGAGGCAATAAGATCACAAGTCGAAGGCCAGGCTGGGCTACCCACTGAAACACTGTCTCAGAAAAACTAAACAAAACAACATAAAGCTCTTGAAGGGAAATCAATGAAATCAAAGCTGATTCTTTGAGAAAAATCCATAAATATCGATTGCACTTGTTTATCTCTAGTCATGCTGATCTGAAAAGATGGAAGATGCATGACACAAATATTAGGAACAAGAGTAGATATCTCCACGGAAACAACAGACATGAGCCAGAAAAGCAGGACACTTTATGGGCATCTTCTTGCCAGTAAATCCAACAAGTTAGAAAAAATGGAGAAAATCCATGACCAACACAAACTAGCAAAGCTCATTCAAGAAGAGGCCCAGACCAGTTCTATATCTAATAAAGAAATAGATAATCCTCCCACCAGGAAACCTCAAAGCGCAGATGGCTTCCTTGGTAAACTTTGGCAATATTTAAGGAAGAAATATCACCAGTTTGATACAAATCCTTCTGGAAAACTGAAGCTGCAGGAAGTTCTTTCCCACTCCTCTAGAAGATAGCATTATCTTGTTCTCAAGCCAGACAAATATATTCCATAGGGAAAAAACTATATATCAAATATCTTTCCTAAACCTCCACATGAAAACTCTTTTGCAAATTGAATTCAGTGGGTTATTCTGGAGGTTTTGTTTATATGTTGCAGCACTAGGGATTGAACCTAGAGCCTTTGCACTGAGCTACATACCCAGCCCTTTTCTGTTTCTTTTATTTTGAGACAAGGTCTTGCTAAGTCCCTAAACTGTGGTGGTGGAGATTGAACCCAGGGCCTTGTGCATGCTAGTCAATCACTCTGCCACTGCACCACATTCCCAGCCCTTCAAAGAACCTATAATATCCAAAACAACTTGGGGGCGGGGGGAAGAACAGAGGGGGATTTTATCTACTTGATTTCAAAATTTATAAAACTACAGTAAACAAAACTGTGTTATTAGCATATAGATCAATGGAATAGAACAGAATCCAGAGATAAATTCAGACATAGGAAATCAACTAATTATTGACACAGGCACTGAGGCAATTCCATGGAGATGGTATATCTTTTCAGCAGATAATACTGGGGTAATTTGATACAGCATATGCAAAAGCTGAACCTCATTGCTTACCTTACACTATGTACAAAAATTAACTCAAAATTGAGCATAGGTCTAAATGTGAGTGATAAAACTGTAACACTGCAAAAATATAAGAGAAATTTTTTATAGGCTTTTGTTGGGTTTTTTGTTTGTTTGTTTATTTTTTTGTACCAGGAATCAAACTCATGACCTTGTGCTTGCCAGGCAGGTGCTTGTGCCACTGAGCTATATCCCTGGCCCAAGAGAAATTTTTATGGACTGGAGATTTGAACTTCTTCAAAATAAAAAAATATTTGTTCTTCAAAACATACAGTTACAAAAATGAAAGGACAAGCAATATTTGTGAAATTATATTTAACATTTTACTAATGGGAAATAATTTTCATAATATATAGTCAATAAAATATAAATATTTAGAATATATGTAAAATAGATAATTTTTTATTAGACAGCTATGTTGTCTGAGCTGACCTTGAACTTGCTATATAGACCAGGTTGGCCTCTAACATGCAATCTTCCTATAGCAGCCTCCAAAGTGCTTGGGTTATAAGTGTGTACCACCACACCTGGCCATTAAATAACCAATTTAAAAGTAGGATTGTGCTGAGGATATAGCTCAGCAGCACAGCACGTCCCTGGCAAGCACAAGGTTCTGAGTTTAATTCCTGGTATCAAAAAAACAAAAAAATAAAAGATTGAGATTTTAAAAGATGCTTCACTGAAGAATACACATGGGTGGAAATGAGCACATGAAAAGATGTCCAACATAATAAGCCAGTAGGAAAATAAACAGTGAAACATAATGGCTAAAAGTTAAAAAGATATAACAATACCAAATGTTGATGATAAAGAGCAACTGAAACTCTTGTACATTGCTGGTGATAATGTAAAAAATAGTAGAATACTTAGCTTTTCCTTAAACCATTAAACATGTACTTGCCGTGCGATTCAGTGCTTTAAACCCTAGGCATTTATAACCTAAAGAAAATCAAAGCATGTGCCCATCCAAAGACTCATACATGAATGGTCACAATAGTTTTGTTTGTAGTAGGGAGAACTGCAGACACCCTAAATATCCACAACAGCTGAATGCATTGTGATGGTATGTCCATGTAATGAAATATTACTAAGCAATGAAAAAGAATGAACATGTTATGATAGTCTTGATTGTCAACTTGACTTGACTGAGGCACTAGGAGATTATATCTAGCTAGGGGTGGGGTGGTGTTGCCAAAGATGATGGCATTAGGCCATTACACTGAGGGGGCCCACTCTGAATGGAGGGTACCTCCCACAGGGTGGGAACCCAGAAAAATAAAAGTGGAAGAAGGAGAAAGCCAGCCAGGGCTTGAAAGCTAGATTCTGTTTCAGTAGGTCTGATTCTTGCTGCTGCCATTTCCATAGACCTCAGATTCCAGCTTCTTCAGTCCCTCAATGCAGACACATCAGCAACTTTCCAGGGAGTCTCTTCTCCCAGCCTTCAGCCGTGGACTGGGGCTACATCCTTGGTTCCTCTTGTTCTGTGACTTCCAGCTTCTTGGACTGAGCAGCTACTGGATTCTTTGGCTCTCCACTGTACAGATGGCCATTGTGGGATCATCCAACCTCTGATCCTGTAAGCCCACTTTCAGCAATCTCCCTTTATAACTTCACATATATACTCTTATGGATCTATTCCTCTAGAGACTCCTAACCAATCTACATGTTGTCCAACACTATGAACCAACTCTCATAACCATACTGAATGACAGAAACCAAACAACAAAAGAAGTACACACTGTAGAAACCCCTCAACATACAAATCTAGAAAGTGACAACTAAACTACAGTAGCAAAAGCTAGCAAGAGCTTGCCTAGAAATGAAGAGGAGGAACAGGGAGGGGAGGAAGGGATTACAAAGGCACGTGATGAAACTTTTGGATATCTTCTTTATCTTGATGGGGAAAATGGTTTCCTGAGTGTATTCATACATCAGAACTCAAATTAGCTAGGCATGCCAGGTGTAGTGGTGGATACCTGTAATCCCAGGGCTCTGGAAGGCTGAGGCAGAAGAATTACAAATTCAAAGCCAATCTTGGCAATTTAGCCATTTAGTGAGAACTTGTTTCAAAAGAACAATTAAAAAATCCTGGAGTTGTAGCCCAATGTAAAGGTTAGGAGTTCAACCCCCAGTACCAAAAACTAAAATAAAATAAAAATAAAAATTAGCCAGGTATGGTAATAGCTGTGTGAATAGCTGGTAATCCCAGCAATTCATGATGCTGAGGCAGAAAGATAGCAAGTTTTAGAACAATCTGAGTAATATACTGAGACCTCATTTCAAAAAACTCATCAAATTTTTATACGTGTAGTTTATCATATGTCATTATATTTTAATGAAGGAAATACAATGTACCTGTATAACAAGGTGATGATGGGGACCATTATGAAGCAGCCCTGAGCAGGACTTAAATTAATCAATTGGCTTTTTATGTTTACTTGTGAATCTGTCCAAAGCGCTAGGCTACTTGTCTGGAAGTGGGCAATGGACTCATAGTAAGAGAACCTCTGTGAGTCATTAACCCTTACTAAAACCTATAATGTCAGACAAAGCGTCAAAGGATAAGACAAGATCACAGCCAAGGACACCTGGATCCAATCTCAACTAGATAAAGACGATAGCCTCAGGCATCTCACTCCTGGGTCGGTTAATTTAATCCTTATTAAGGGTTAACTTAATACCTTACTTGGAGAAGTCCTTGAGTGATTCAGCCCTTCCTGAGTACTCCCCTCGCTTCTTCTGATAACCAAATAAATCCAGCCACCCAGAGAAAGTCTTGATCTTAGCCCTAAGAGAATCTTAAATTTGGTGAGAGGGCTTTGATTCTCCTGAAGCCCTGAAATCATTCCATTTGACTCTTTTTACTTAGCCTTTGCCATACACTCATTCAGGAGATTGTGGACCTGATCAGCCACAATAACTAAGGGATATATATATATATATTTTCTTTTTGAGCCAGGGTATCACTATTCAGACCAGACTTGAGCTCACTTTGTAGCCCTGGCTGGCCTCAAACTCACAACAATCCTCCTGCCTCAGCCTCCCGAGTGCGGGAATTATAGGTGTGCACTACCTTACCAGGTACTGAGGGATATTATTAACCTGATAAGGTGATTCTATTTTTTTCATCTATGACAAATATAAAGATCAAGTAGAATGACTGGATTCTGATTCAAAGGTGGCAAATGAAGCTTCTAACTTCAATTCACCCCAACCCTTCACCCTAAGCCCCCAAGTAATTACAAGAAAGGTTTTAAGACAGAGTCCAAACAGGATCAAAGAGGAGTGCTCTGGCACATCCCATTTTCACAAGTAACTTGGTGGGCAGGATTTACTTAATACAGTTGGTTGCTCCTTACTTTTCCTTAAGGCACTGGTCACTGTGGCTGGGTACCTGGGGCAGGTAGGAGAGGCAGCAGCGTCAGACACTGCGCACGCATGCGCCATCATCTCTACCTTTCTTTGGGGTCTGTCTGTGGGAAGGACGTTCTTCCACCCTGGGCGCTCCTGCACAGCTGCTTACCTAGTCCATTTTGACTGTGTAAAGCAGGTGCAAGTAAAGCTTCCTGAAATTGATAGTAGCAAAGGACCTCCAGGGCTATAAAAAGAGGAGGTGCTAGAGGGACAGCAGAAGGAGGTCCTTAGGTCACTGGGGGCATGTTCTTCTTGCAGAGGGCTGAGGGATCCCTAACTCTTCCTCTTTATGCTTCCTGGCTTATCATGTGCTGTCCTTGTTAGGGATCCAAACCCATGAGGTCACCTGATCTCAGACTGAACCCTCCAGAACCATGAACCACAATAAACCTTTTCTCTTAAGTTAATCACACTGAGTATTTCAGTATAGTGGTGGAAAGCTAACTGATACATATGCATGCCCAAGCTTAAATTGAATACAATTCAATACAAAAGTTTACATGGTGAAAACTTAATCTTCTTTCACTCACTTTTACCTTCCCCAAATTAAAGAGATCTAAAGATGTCTCAAATACTCTTCTGGGACAGTCGTGCATGTAACATTCTATTCTTTGCTTCTTTCTTTTCTTTAACAATATGCCCCATGTGTTTCTCATAGCCAATCATGCAGAACTTCCTTATTATTTTTAATAGCTGCACACTGATCCATATCACAAATGTATAGACGCCGGATGCAAATTAATACATACTTGTGGTTTCACTTTCATAACGTTCAAAAATAGGCAAAACTAAGCAACGCTTTGGGGAAAACGTCCAGGGCCTGCCTCCTCCAGCACAGGGCGCTCACCATGTGGTCGGAGATGCTGGGGCGCGGAAAAGACTTCTTTCAAGACAGGTAAGCTCCACCCTCTTCTGCAGGCGTTCCCTTTAAGAATGGAGTTATGACCTCATCCCGCGACTAGGCGCAGCCTACCTTGGCAACGCCCCACCGCTCTTTCGGGCGGCTTCTATTGGCTGGTCGGCCCCGCCCCCTTCTCGCGTAGTCTGTCCCAGCGCCCGCCGCCAATCAGGCCGCTGCGAGCGTTGATTGGTCGCTGTCGCCCCCCGAAAACCCCCTCCCCGCCCCGCCGGGCTCGCGTAGGCTGCGCGCTCCGGGGAGGGGCGCGGCGCCACGAGCAGTGCCCGCCGTCCTGTCTGACCGCCGCCGGTCCCTCCTGCAGCCCGCCTGCTGGGCAGGGCCGGCCCTGCCCGGCCATGGAGTCCTACGACATCATCGCCAACCAGCCCGTGGTCATCGACAACGTGAGGCCCTGCAGCCGGGGGGAGGGGGGCCCCGCCTGGCTTGTCCCAGCTCGCTGCGCGTTCGCCGCCCGCCGCACCTCGGTTCCAAGGCCGTAAAGGCCACCAGCTCCCGCCGAGGTCTTGGAGCCCCTGCCGCAGGCCCTCTCGGTTGAGATCGCAGACTCTGGGCAGGTGCCCACCCCAGCTACTTTGCTCACCTTGTCCTGGCTTTAGTCCCAGGTGGAAGTGGGCGCTGCTGGCCTGATGTTTTGGAGCGGTTGGCCCGGTGATCCCTAGGCTTCCCAGAGAGCTGCAAAAAAATGCAAGCTACTCTCCACCAGTCACTTACGCGCCACCACCTGCTTGGCCTCTTGGCTCCTTTGACCCTCTGCTGAAGTGCTCCCATGTGGAACAGAAATCTCACAGACGCCAGGGCAGTGGAGAGTTCAGGGCCATGCTTCCAGGACCGAGGAACAGTTTGGGGTAACTGTCTGGAAGCCTCAGGAAGATGTCCGACAGCCCATGGCTTTGTCCTTCAGCGCCAGGGCTCAGCTTGCTTGCAGCTGCCTTAAGAGAGATTTCTGGTCTCTGAGCCCTGACTTGGGGAGAAGTTAAAGCCTGGTGTCTGGCTATCCTTTTGCCCCAGCTGATCCCCCTTGGTGTGCAGGCCTGGGAGTCTTTGATAATGACTCAGTGTGTTCTTTTTGGGATCTGTCTGTTTCCCACGTGAGCCCAGTGGGGTCCCTGAGTGGCCATCTTTTTTGGAGGGCCCATGCAAGCTGCCTGAGTCATAGCAGGGGTGCTTAGCAAGGAGGCTAGAGCTGGGATGGAGAAGTGCCGTGAGACCAGCTCCCCAGCAGGCTGCGGGAAGGACAGGGTGGCGTCCCTTCAAAGAAATCACACGGGCTGATCAACAACTACAAGTTCTTGTAATCTGTAAGGAAGCCGTGAGGAGAGGTGGCCAGTCTTACCCTTTCTGCTGGGAAGCCAGGGGTTGGTGTGCACTGGAAATCAAGTCTGCAGAGGGGTTGCTTCTGGCTGTCTCTTGGGAGTCTCCTGTGCTGTGGATTCCTGCCAGGACCCAGCCCTAGAGTTTGCAGGGAAGGATGTACCTCATGGGCTCTCAGCCTCTACACTGTTGGCCTTGGGCTGGGTTCTTACTGGTCGTGCCTTTTAGGATGTTCAGCAGCATCCCTGGCCTCTATGCGCTGGATACCACTCGCGCCCTGTCCTGTTTCCCCTGGTCAGACAAAAGTTCCCCAGGGCAGGGGACGCAAAGTCGCCTCTGGCTTTGAACCACTGTTGGACCTGCAGGTGGGGATATGTCCTGGGCTGTGGTGGGGCCCCAGCTCTCTGCTGCTAGGCTCTGCCTTCATCCCGAGGTGAATGTCAGAAGCTGAACACTGCTTTTCCTTGCAGGGCTCGGGGGTGATCAAGGCTGGCTTTGCAGGAGACCAGATTCCCAAATACTGTTTCCCAAACTAGTAAGTGCTGCTGGGTGGCTGGGGCAGCAGCCCTGTCTGCTTTTGTTTGGTTCCGGGAGACTGGCAGCCCTGGGTAGCAGCTCTGTTATTGGAACACAACTCTTGGTCCCTATCTGTAAGGGAAAGCCCCAGATTTGTGAGGTCCACACTGTGGAGAGAATTTGGCAAGAACAAAAGAAGTGCTGTGGATTTCCCCTGTCCTCCTCTCCCTGAGCAGTGAGGGGGAGGCAGCCAGCTTTGCCCTGGGGATGGGGCGCATGAGAATAGAAGGGAGCTCTCGCCAAACTCTCCAGAGAGCCGGAAGAATAGGGGTAGGTGCATGGCAGCCTGTCCTCCTTGGAAATGCTTTTGTGCCCTTTTTGGTGGTAGGGCTTGAACCCAGGCCTTAAGAACGCTAGGCACATCCCCAGCCTCAGAAATGCTTTCAACAGCACTCATTCGTGACCAGATTCTGGAAAATACTGTGTTTCACTCTTGGGAGGCCTCTCCCTGTGTGATTCTGGCCACTGGAGTGTTCCTTGGGCCCCTCTAGCTCATGGGCAAAGTTTCTGTCATCAACACCGCTTCTCAAATCTTGGACACTTTTGATTGGTTCCCTGGAGGCCAGGGCAGAGCAGGACCTAAGGTTCCCGGACCAGCTGGCTCTGCAGAGAACTCAGGCCTGGTCTGGGACGGAGCCAGTATGGGACGCCCTGGAGGGCCTCAGTCTTCCTTGTGGAACTCTACAGCTCCTGTGGATGCAAGGAGAACTTGGGGTGCATCTTGGAAGGGTAGCTCTTCAGATCTTAACCCCAAGGACGGACTCTGTACCAGAGGTCCTGGCAGTGGGAAGGGGCAGCGTCCACTTCAGGGACATGTCCTCCCTCGGTCTCCAGCCAGCCTGCCCCGCCTGAACACAAGAGTATGGGCTGAGTCATTGTGGCTGTGGAAGGCTGACCCTCTGCCAGGCCTAGGCCGTGAAGGGCTGGCGTCCCGGAGTTCAGACACTCGGCCCTCTCTGGGAGACGATGTGTTCCTTTGACCCTGTCCTGCTCCTTCTCTGGTTCCGACCTTTGCCTGTGGCCGCGTGCTGCTGCTTTGGGGACCGGTCCCTCTGAGTTTCAGAGGCAGACTTCAGTGTTCCTGGACGGGAGCCCAGCCGCGGCCCTGCCCACCTCACTGACTTTGTGTCCCTGCAGTGTCGGGCGGCCTAAGCACATGCGGGTGATGGCCGGAGCCCTGGAGGGGGACCTCTTCATCGGACCCAAGGCAGAGGTAACAGGCACAGGGCCTCTCGCTGATGGCGGGCAGGGGGACGGGCCTGGGCCTCTGCTGCCACCTTCCTGGGCCCGCCTCATGCACCCGAGGCTCTCCTGCACGTGCACCTCCCCGCTGGGAGATGGGGGGCAACACTCCCGTTTCAGGGAGCGTGGTCAGACCTCCGCGTGCCCCGCCTTTTAGAGGCTACCTGGAAACGGCAGAGGAAAGAACTGAATAAAAGTGCTTTAAGAGAATCACCCAGACTTGATGCTGCTCTGACGAGGGCCATGAGGGCCACCTCTTGCACACCAGCCGAGTAATCCGTCTAGGGCCAGGGCCATACCTCAGGAGGAGCCAGCGTGGGGGTGGGGAGGAGCGAGCCCACTGGTCAAGTGCCACAGGGACGCCTGGGGCACACGGCCCAGTAGTGGGCCCGGAAAGGGGTGAGCTGGAGGGGCAGGTGTGAGGCCCCACGAATGAGGTCAGTGGGAGCCATGGGCAGGGGGTACAGAGGGCGAGAAGGGGCACACGCACGTCAGGGCAGTGTCGGTAAGTAGAGGCAGCATGTCCGTGACAGACAGGCGGGGACTGGTCGAAGCCGCACCCTACAGAAGCAGGAGGGGCTGTGCTGACAGGCGCAGGAGCCAAGGGCCCGGAGGGAGCTGGCAGTGCCAGAGGAGGGAGGGGGGAAGCCCCAGAGAGGCCGCGGGAAGAGGGCCTGTGGCTTGGGCGCACTGCCACTTTTTCTGGTCTCCGGCCAGTTGAAGCTGGCCGAGCTCTGAGAGCTCAAAGTGTGGTGGGACAGACGAGCTCCTTTTAGTTCCGGATGCACCCTGGAGCCCGGCGACACTCCGTGGGCAGGGGCGGCTCCCCAGAAGGCTAGCCTGGTGCAGAGCCCGCACCACATCTGGCTTTGCCCTGCCTCCAGGAGCACCGGGGGCTGCTGGCCATCCGCTACCCGATGGAGCACGGCGTGGTGCGGGACTGGAACGACATGGAGCGCATCTGGCAGTACGTGTACTCCAAGGACCAGCTGCAGACCTTCTCGGAGGAGGTGTGGCCGCAGCCCCCGCCGGCACCCAGCTCTTCCTTGTCCCTGTCCCTGCCTGCCTCCTCCTTGGCCTGCCACAACCCTCTGTCCACGGTACCCACACAGCCCTGGCAGCCAGGGAGCATCCGCCTTGGAAGAGGACGGGCTGGCCGGCCGGAAGCAGGGCTTGGGCTGGGCAGAGAGCCTCGCGGGCCAGCGAGTTGCTCACGGTGCGCCTCTCCTGTGTCACGCAGCACCCGGTTCTCCTAACGGAGGCCCCACTGAACCCCAGCAAGAACCGGGAGAAGGCGGCGGAGGTATTCTTCGAGACCTTCAACGTGCCAGCTCTGTTCATCTCCATGCAAGCCGTGCTCAGCCTGTGAGTGGCCGAGCCCTATCCTCCCTGCGGCTGTCCCGCCTGCAGTGAGCAGGAGCCCTGATCCCCTTGGTGACTGCTCCTTCAGGGAGCCCCACGCATCACTTTGTAGACCAGACAGTCCTGACAGCCCGGGGTCCCTTCCAGGGTGAGGTGGTCCCCGTGCCTCAGTGCTGAGGTGAGGGGATGCCGACCTGGTGACAGGTACGCGACAGGACGCACGACAGGAGTGGTTTTAGACTCAGGGGACGGGGTCACTCATGCTGTCCCCATCTATGAGGGCTTCGCCATGCCACACTCCATCATGCGGGTGGACATTGCCGGCCGGGACGTCTCCCGCTACCTCCGGCTGCTGCTGCGCAAGGAAGGGGCGGATTTCCACACGTCGGCGGAGTTTGAGGTTGTCCGGACCATCAAGGAGGTGATGGGGGAGCCCCAGGGCATGGGTACCACTGGGGATTGGGAAAGGGGGGACCTAGACACAGTCATCTGAGGTGTGTCCCCCACCCGCAGCGAGCCTGCTACCTGTCCATCAACCCGCAGAAGGACGAGGCGCTGGAGACGGAGAAGGTGCAGTACACCCTGCCCGATGGCAGCACGCTCGACGTAAGTGGCTGGGGTGGCAGAGACGCTGGCCTGGCTCCCGGGGAACCCGTCTGCCTCAGTCCTGTGCACCGCAGGTAGGGCCTGCACGCTTCCGGGCCCCCGAGCTGCTGTTCCAGCCGGACCTGGTCGGGGATGAGAGCGAGGGGCTCCACGAGGTGCTGGCCTTCGCCATCCACAAGTCCGACATGGACCTTCGCCGCACGCTCTTTGCCAACATTGTGCTCTCAGGTGGCTCCACGCTGTTCAAAGGTACGGGGCAGTTGGGGGCAGGTGCAACCCGGCCATCTCTGCAGCCTTTTTGTGGTACTAGGGATTGAACCCAGGACCTTTGCACTGAGCAACATCCTTAGCCCTTTTTATTTTGAGACAAGATCTGGCTAAGTTGTCCAGGCAAGACTTGAGTCCTGAGATTACAAGCATGCATCACCATGCCAAGCTCATTTCTGCCCCCTTTTTAATGGTACCTGGTGAGCTTGTTTTTAGAGACTGAGATCAGTTTTGGTTGATGTTGTTGTTGTCGTCATTGTTTATCGTTGGTATTTTGGTTTTTGAGACAGAGTCTTGCTATGAGGTCCACGCTGACCTTGAACTCAGTATGTGTAGGACTGAGTGGTCTCTCAGCGGCCCCTGGGAGAAAAGGACTAGAGGATTTAGAAAATAAAGACAAGAGACAATAGCTGGGGTCAGGTGGAGTGACCTCTTACCTGATCAGCAAGAGGACTGACTTCAACAGTAGGGGCATTTATTTATACTCTTGCGAAGTTAGTATCACGAGAGGTAATGTAACTGTCCAGGCAGGATGTTTTTGTCAAGACTGAGGTAGCTTGACTGCTTGAGGCACTCTGGCTCTGTCCCACCCTCACACATAGGACCCATTTCCAGCTCCAGCGGCTCCCAGCAAGTATGTAGCCCAGGCTGGCCTCAAACTTAGAGTGATCCTCCTGCCTCAGCTTCCTGAATGCTAGGATCACAGGCCTGCACCACCACACCTTTCAGTAGAGACTGAGATTTAAAATTAAATTTTGTTTACCTTTGGCCAGATTGGGTTAGCTGAGAGGTAAAGGTATGAGAGGAGTGACCATGATGAGGAGCAGGGGTCAGGCAGGGCCGTGTGACTTGCGGCTCCATCTACCATTGCCTGGCGGAGGTGTGGGGTGGTTTCTCCCCTTGGGCTGGCCCACCCTTCCCTTAATCCTGGAGACAATGGGGAACCCCCAAGGCTGGATCTGGAGGACTATGGCAAGGAGGCTGGATGTGGACCCCAGGGCCCCCCATTCTTGTCCATAGGTTTTGGGGACCGGTTACTGAGTGAGGTGAAGAAGCTTGCTCCAAAGGACGTCAAGATCAAGGTGAGTCACGGAGACCCCTGGGTGCCAGGTGCTGGCAGCCGCGCTGGGGGAGGAGGCCCAGCCCTGCCCCTCCCTGCTGGCCACACATCCTCCCTCCCGGCCCAGCCTGGCCCCAGGCAGAGGGTGGCTGCTGCGTGAGGACAGGGCAGTGACATGGCTGCTTGCCCCCCTAGATCTCTGCCCCTCAGGAACGCCTGTATTCCACGTGGATCGGGTAAGGCGGGGCCTGGGGAGGGCTCTGGGAAGAAGCTGCTTTGCCCTGGACTCCACCTGGGGCTGGCTGGGCCGGGGGGAGGATAGAGTCTCCCAAGGAAGGGCATGGGCTCGCTGAGCGCCCAGGAGACGGCCCACAGGTCCGCAGGAATGCCCCCTCTGTCCTCCCAGGGGCTCCATCTTGGCCTCGCTGGACACTTTTAAGAAGATGTGGGTGTCCAAAAAGGAGTACGAAGAGGACGGCTCCCGTGCTATTCATCGAAAGACCTTCTGATGCCTGGGAGGGTGGAGTGTGTCCTGAAGACAGGAGGACGGGGAAGCAGAGGCCTGGACCCTTTCTGGTCAGGGTCGTCTGCATGCCCTGAGCCCTCAGGCAGGCACTGCCCTGCACACACACATGCACACACACACACATATGTACGCACATGTAATTTTTAGCTGCATGGATGCGGTCTCCAGCTGGAGCTGAGGCTTTGAGGAGCCCGTATTGGGCTGCTTGGGGCGTCTCCCTTGTGGACCGACTTAGGCCAAGGGTTCCTCGCTCTGACTTTTGGAACTGCTTCCCCGAGCTCCAGGACCAGACACCCAAATCCCCCAGTTCTCTGGCAGGCGCCACGCTGGGCCCTGGGGACCGTGCTAGAAAGGGGCAGCCAGCAGTGCAAGCAGGGGCAGCGGGCACGGGTGCATCTTACACCACTGCCTCTGCCCGGGCCCACGGCCACCCGCACCTGTGCACACGTCCCCAGCAAGGGCTGTGGCCTGGGGTCCGCCTCAGGTGCCGGGGGCAGCCACAGCACGTGGCCTGTCACCCTTCCCCCTCCAAGCACGGCAGTGGCAGCCGCGCGTCTCCCTGCCCCATACCCTGGCCCAGAAGGGTTGTGGTCTGTGCTGTTGGAGGGGAGCAGGGAACGAGTCAGGCGGGGCTGAGCAGGGCCTCCTCCCTCCCCAAGGACGGGGTCTTCGCTGTGGTCGGGCCCCACCTCGCTCTCCAGATGTGTCCCATAACTTAACACAGCTGCCTGAAAAAAACATTCTTTTATAAATCATTATAGTAATAATTACGGACAAAGCCCAGCGTGTGGCTGTTTTCTTGTGGCTCTGGGTGCAGTTGTTTACTCACCCGTCCCTGGGGGCTTTCAGAGAAAGGCGCTCAGGGAACAAGGCAGGACTCGGGCTTGAGCTTGGAGCCTGCGATTTCGGTGGTTGGCAGGGCAACGTGGCACCAAGGCCCCAGGAGGCTGAGCTCACCTGCACCGCATGCCCAGCCCTGGCAGCCCGTCCCGCCTCCCCCTGTGGACAGGGCTGGGTTCGTCGCATCGTGCTCTGTCGGGACACCTGCGCCAGGCAGCTTGACACCAGCAGGGTCGCAGGCTCCTTGGCTCAGGAAGAGGGCAGGAAGTGATGGCTGTGAGGTGGTGCTGGGGCACAGGCGCTGCCCAGTGAGACGAAAGGAGCTGCTCAACCATGGTTGGCCATGTGAGCACCTACAGCATGTCTGCCAGGGTCCTTATATTTGGGGCCAGTGGTGAACAAGATACATTCTTGCCCCAACAAATGGACAGCTCAGAGCCGGCACAATGGCACACACCATTTCAGCACTCAGGAGGCTGAGGCAGGAGGATCGCCAAAAGTTTGAGGCCAGCCTAGGGTACACAGTTCAAGACCAGCCCGGACTATATAGTGAGAGCATGCCCCCCACTTCAAATAAAATAAAGGGACAGGTCAGAGGAAGAAGGCACAGGAGCCATTTCAGTGAAGACCTGCAGGGGCCAGTGGGATGGGCATCAAGCCAGCACGTGAGCAGGCTGAGTGGCAAGGACCTGAGGTGACCGGGGAGGGCACCAGGTGACGCGGAGGAGGGGAGTTCCAGCAAAGGTCGAATCAGGGGAAGGGCAGGGGACAAGCCAGAGTGGGTTGGGCTTGGGGGTGGTGGTCAGCTGTGTCCTGGGTGGGTGGATGGATGGTGACAGCGAGTGTAGAGACCTAGGACAGATCAGCGAGCGGCTGAGCGGCACGTCCACGGGGCCTGGTCATCACGTGGTGTCAGCTTGCAGGGAGCACCCCACCTCGGGGACTCCAGCCCAGCAGCACCTCTTCCGGCCGCCCTGGGCTGGGCCTCCCGCCGGCTCCTCCCACTTCCTGTTGTCAGCTCTACTGTCTGCGGCGCTTTCCCCAGCCCTGCTTTGCACACGGCCCGCCTCCTCCCTGCCCAGGCCACCTCCTCCTGTTCGCGCTGCTGAGAGGCGTCTGCAGCCTGGTGAAGAACCGAACCGGTGCGCGCTGGGAGCTCGCCTGCCAACAGGGAGTGACGCGGGCCAGGCAAGGACCAGCACTTTTGATCTCTGTTTTTCGAAGCTGAAAATTTGCCAATTAGATCTTATTTTCAGGGAAAGGCGATAGTAGTTGCAGGCAAGAGTGAACACAAAATTTAGTGGGCAGGATCAAGGCTATTTGCGTAATCTTTGTGTCTCCCCACAAGATACTTATTAGTTACTGGTCAGCTTACTGCAGAGAAGCTTAGTAGACACCACCTGGACCAAGTGATCAACATGCACAGCAGTAAGAAGGCATTCCCCTGCAGATGCGCTAGGGGGCGTTTCACCTTGGGATTCTTGCAAAACCTCAGTCTCACCAGCAGCCGGCAGCAGGCAGCCCCGAACTAAAATTAACAGATGAGTTCTCCAGTTGGAAGGTGATGGGTCAGGAAGACAGAAGCACAGAGCGCGACGTGAAGTCCCAGGAAGCCAGCACAACCCCAGGAAGAGCTGCTGATTAGTTAATACCACTGTACCGATGTTAATTCCCGGGCTCCAGCAATAACACTGCAAACTGGGTGAAGAGTACATAGGAACTATTTTTGCACCTTTTCTCTAAGTCTAAATTATTTTAAAATTGAGGGACAAGAGGGCTAAGGCTGCAGAGCTAAGTGGCTTGAACTTGCAATCCTGCTTCCGAAAACTTCTAACTGTAGAGACCTGAGATTCCCCAGTTCCTAAGTCCCTAAGACGGGAGTGGTCAGTGCATTAACCTGGTGGCTCCATCATCACCTCGGAAAATGAGCTTGGAACATTTTGTGTCCAAAAATAAAACAAATGCTGTGAGAATGAGAGGGACAGGTTCAGAGGTCACAGGAGCCAGCTCAGAGGCTCGGCTGCCCAAATGGGAAGAGATTAAACATCAACAAATAGTCATGGGTGAGAAACCACTGAATACATCCATACTGATGTAAATTAACACGTTGGAAGTCTGGTGAGGAACAAGGTATTGCTGATATATCGTTAATGAGGTGCACACATGTAATCCCAGCACTCTGAGAGGCTGAGGCAGGAGGGTCATAAATTCCCACTCAGGCCAAGTTGAAACTGAGCAACATAGTGAGATTGTCTCAAAAGGGAAAAAAAGGACTAGGAGTGTAGCTCAGTTTAATACCCAGTGCCAGAAAAAGAAAAAGGAGAAATTTCCTGATTTTGATGAGTATAAATCAAGGGAGGGGAGGGAAAAGTAAAAAGAATTAAGATGTATTATGTAAATGAATTTCTCACAATAAATGCAGTTATTTAAAAAGTTTTTTATTTTTTTGTCTTTCTGAGACAGGGTCTTGCTATGTGGTATAGGCTGGCCTTGAGCTCACTTTGTAGCCCAGGCTGGTCTTGAACTTGCAACGATCCTCCTGCCTCAGCCTCCTAAATGCTGGGATTACAGGCATGGCCACCATGCCCGGTTTAAAAGATTTTTTTTTAAAGAAAATGTCAGTCAGGTGTGGTGGCGCACGCCTGTATCCCAGCACTTGGAAGGCTGAGGCAGGAGGATCCTTGTGAGTTTGAGACCAGCCTGGGCTACAAAGTGAGCTCAAGGCCAGCCTGAACTGTCTGGCCCTCGAGGTTCCTCAGAGGCTTCTGGTGCTGGGAGGGTTGAGGTTCTGCCCTCGGCTGACCAGGTCAAGACCCTGTCTCAAAAAGACAAAAAACAAAAAAAAAAAAAAAAGAAAATGGCTTAGCCAGGTATAGTGAGGTACGTTTAAATCTCAGCTACTCAGGACTCTGAAGCAGGACCACAAGTTCAAGGCCAGCCTGGGCCAATTAGCAAACACTGTCTCAAAATAATAAAAATGATTGGGGATGTAGCTTAGTACAGCACTCACTCAGCATAGGCACTACACACAAAATGTCTCTTTAAGAAATACTATAAAGACAGGTACAGAGGCACACGCCTGTGATCCCAGCCACTCAGGAGGCTGAGGCAGTAGGATTATGAGTTTGAGGCCAGACTGGGCTACATAGTAAGACCCTGTCTCTTGACAAAAACAAGAGAGGGACAAACTCACACTTGAGTGGGATTTCCGACAGGTCCTTATACCAGCAAATTATTCTCAAGCAGTCCTGGAAAATGTTCTTTATTCAGTACTTGCAGATAGGCAAATGAACACCATCAGTGAGACCTGTATCCTTTTGTGAGGGGCAAAGGGACCCAATTCCTGTGCTGCTGAGCTGCCAGTTTCAGAAAGAGCCCAGGGGCCAAGGTTTGGTCCTCCTGGTGGCGATGCCACACTGCCTCGCTGCCCACAGGCTGCCATTACCAAGGCCTGCAAGTGAGGGGTTTAGGTTGACCTGGTCAGCCGAGGGCAGAACCTCAACCCTCCCAGCACCAGAAGCCTCTGAGGAACCTCGAGGGCCGGACGTCCGGGTCCCACCTGAGGACTGTTGCAGGGATCTGGGCCGGCGTGACCCGGGAGTGGGCCAGGATCCCAGGTGACTACAGCGCAGCTCACATGAGACTGCTCACCCTGGAGTAGAAGTGCAAGTTCCCAGTCTTAGTTTCTTACTGCCACTATAAAAAGTTACCACAAATTGAGTGGCTTAAAACCTAACTTTATTAACTTAAAAGGTTGTCTGGAAGCCCAACCTGGGCCTCACAGGGCTGAAATCAACGTGTTAGCAGGGCTTTGATCGTGTCTGGCGACCTCAGCAGACAATCACTTTGCCTTCCCCAGCTTCTTCAAAGCTAGCGGTACTACATCTCTACCCCTTCCTTAAGCTCATCAGGACCACCTGGATAACCCAAGACCATCTCCCCGTTTCATGTTTAAGACAGGGTCTCACTGTGTAGCCCAGGCTGGCCTCCGACTCATGGCAATCCTCCTATCTCAGCCTTTTGAATGCCTGGAGTGCAGGTGTACACCACCAGGTCCAGCTAATGAAAAAATATTTTACAAGAAAAAAAAAGTGAGAACTTGTCTAGAGAATCATAAACCAGACATGGTGGCACTTGCTTATAATCCCAGCACTTGAGAGGCTGAGGGAGGATTGCCATGAGTTGGAGGCCAGCTTGGGCTACACAGTGAGTTCAAGCCCAGCCTGAGCTACATAGCAAGACCTTGTCTCAAAAAAATAGAAACCAAAAAACCGTAAATATCACAAATATTCCAAAATTGACCTTTACAATTTTCCCCCAAGACGGAGTCTTACTGTTGTACAGGCTGACCTCCAACTTTCATTCAACCCTCCTGCCTCAACCTCCCAGGTAGCTGGGATTACGAGCTCCCACCACACCCAGTTCAATTTTCCTTTTTTTTTTTTTAAGCTGGGAAGGCAGACTTTACTCAAAATGAGCCACACACAGAGACATAGAAAATGCTGCAAAGGGGCCTTGCAGTCACGCAGGAATTGGACTCAACTCCTACAACTGTTTTAAAATCAAGACCCAAACAAGGTGTACCAGTTGTGTTTGGTTTTACTCTATAGGTTTTCCTTAGTTTTTTGTTTTTTTTCTCTTCTCTACTCCTTACAGTTTGTTTGAAGAGACCTGGTCTTTCAGTTCTGACAAAGTCCCACACTGACCTGCTGCAGGTGTTTCCAGGAACTCTTAGTTTGAATCTGGTCCCTCAAGATTTCAAAGTCCCCAAAGCTCTTCTCACAAAACCACTTTGTGCCAGAGGTGGATGTGGTGGCACAACGCCTGTAAATCTCAGCACTAAGGAAGCTGAGGCAGGAGGATCACTACAAGTTTGAGGCCAGCCTGGGCTACATAGGAAGACCCTGTCTCAACCAAAAACAAACCACTCTGTCCCTATGATTCTGTGAGAGGACCTACTATCAGCCAGGATCTTCACACATATATAACCTCTAATACCTCACAAGGTATTTATCTTTCTTGAGTAGCTGTAACTGGACAGAGAACATACCCACAGGGACACCACCAAAGGACAAATGACAGCACCAGTATCCTAAGTCCAGTTAGCCTGGGCCTGGAGCCCATCCTTCTGCCTGTCCCTGGTGGTCATGATCACTGCATTGTGCGCTGTCAATCTATTTTGATTCTGAGGGAGGCAGTGCTGGGGCTAGAAGCCAGGGCCTCCATGCTAAGCACACGCCCCACCTCAGAGCCCGGTCCCGGCCCGCTTGTCACTAAAGTAAGCACGGTGCACTGCTTGTACACTCTGGATCACAAGCTCGCATGAATAGACAGCTACTGCCAGTACAATTCCCCATGCCTACCCCCAAATACAGAAAAGACCGGCCACCGAGGGAAGGAGCTGAAGCCCAGCTCGTCTTTATTGGAAAGAGATTTTACAGCATATTCCGGGGGAGTCCGTGGGGCTCAGTGGGGCAGCTCGTAGGGCACCAGCTTGTAATGGGCTCCACAGCTCGGGCACCGCTGAGCCTCGCCTTTGTGCAGCCAGAACCAGACGACAGCGCTGTTGTCCTCTTCACCTAAAAGGACAAGAAGACGGCTGAACGGCATCGAGCAAGAAAGGGAGACTTTCAATGTCAACCTCTTTCTGTGCTACACTTTTGAGACAGAATTCCAGCTATGGTTGACATCTTCAGAGGACAAGCTCTTCTCTTTCCGATCAAGTGGGGGCCCTGCCTTTTACAGAGGAGTAAGCTGACCTTACCTCAGGGCTCTGTACGTTCTAACAATTCCCTTGCCTATGTAAAATCCCAAAGCAAGGTCCATACCGGTGTTTCTCCTCAGCGCCTATACAGTGCCTGGCGTAGGAATCAGTATTATCTGGATGAACACCCTTCATGATACCCTTCCAAAGGGCCAGTCTTGTTGCTCGCCCATGCTTCCAGTAAGGACGACACACACTCACACAACAGGAGGCTTGAGAGAGCCAGAACCCATGGACAATTTATTTATCTACACTCTTTTTCATCTATACTCTATACCAGTCACACTCACGACTGGAAGCCGCCAGTAAGCATCCCATACAACAGGCTTTATTAAACAAATGCACAAAGGGGCTGGGGATTTAGCTCAGCGGCAAAGTGCTTGCCTGGCAACTTCCTGGTACCGGAAGAAAAAAAAAAAAAAAACATAAACAAATGCACAAGAAAACACAGACATGAGGTACTTACAGATGCAGCCCACGATTCGTTTGTTGGTGATGGACGGGACTAAGTTAGGGTCTTCCTTGGTGCCCGAAGCCCCCTTTGGGGCTAGTATATTGTACGGATCCTGAAATAAAACAAGCACTGAGCCAGGACGCCAAGCTACTCCGGTCCCTGCAGAGGCACAGCGCTCTCGATCGAATGCTCCCAGGGAGCCTCCGCTGATCCCATCCAGGACCACAGCTCCACCGCGATCACAGAAGGGGCTTTCTCCTCACCAGTCCCTTCTGGGCCGCCAGCATGACCTTCCTCTCCAGGCCGGTCGCCTGCTCTTCATCAGTGGGGATACCGCCTAAAGGAAGACAGGTGAATTATGTCCGATGACATCAAGATTTTTTTTAAAAAAATACACACTGAAATGACCAGGGTGGAAAAGGCCACACGCAGACTTCTGCTTAAGCTTCAGGGGGAGCACGAACTCAAGGCTAGCCATCTCATGGCCCCCCAAGGACCTGGGTCACGACCCCCCAAAGCGGCAACACGCAGGGAAGCCTCTCTTCTCCACCCACCGAGGCCAGCGTCTTAACATCTTTCCAAAAGCAGGCCGACCGCGCTCGAAGCGAGCGAGAGACTAGGCGCCGCCCGCGCCCCCCATCCCGCTGGGCTCCCTGGACCCCTTGGGGAAGGTCACTGCACAGCCGCTGTGAGGACACGTCCGCACCGGCGTCTGTGTGTTGGTGCGCGGCGGCGGCGAAGCCGAAACCCCCAGGAGACGCTTGGGGTGCCCGGCGCCCGGGGGTGCTCCGGGGCCCCAAGGAGCCGCACGGCCGCCCCGCTTCGCTGTCCCCGCAGCAACCATGCTGGGGCGAGTGGGGAACAAAACGCCGGACTTCGGCGCGCCCTACGGGCGAGTACCTCCGGAAGCCATGGAACGGACGGCAGCCACCCCGCTAGGGCAGCGGGCCCTCAGGGCCTGCGCGGCCAGCGCTCCAGCTCCGCGAAGTAACCTTGAAGCCATCACACCCGCTACAACCAGCGCCACTTCCGGAACAGGCTCCGGGGGAAGGCGGGACTTCCGGGGAGGGACTTCTCTCTCCCCGCCTCCGCCTTTCTCTTCCTCTCCTCCTTGGGCCCGCCCACTCACGTGACTTCCTTGGTGGGCGGTGCTGCGCGAGCCTACCTCTTCCGCTTCCGGCGCCGCGGAGTCTCAGAGTTTGGGGCTCCTAAGTGTCTTAACCAGGGTTTGGGGCGTGTGTGTGCTCGTTTTCTGTCCCTAGGACTCAATATTCCAGCGTCGATAGAGTTCTTGTCTGTCTGGTTTGGTAGCCATGTTCAACAAACGTGGAGGCTGCTAATGGAGGCCAAGTCTGCATCTATAAAGGCGCTTGCTGGACCGCAAATGACAGACTTGGGAGTTGGCTCCTGAAGACCACTGTGCTCATTGTCAGTCTTATTGCGAAGCTATTTCCCTGACACTGCTTGAGGCATCGCGTACTTGTGGCTTCGGCCTACCAGGGCAGAACTTGAACACAACGCCTGCAATCTCCGCTTTCGGGAGGCTGAGGCAGGAGGAGCATTGCGAGTTCCAATCAGCCTGTTCCAAACATAGCGAGACCATGTTTTTTAAAAAAAAGGAGCTTGAACTGAACCTGCCCGCAATCCTAGCGTCAGTGTCCTGTTAACAGTTGTACTGGACGGTGGCCATCCCGACCTTGAGTGGGTCACACATGGGCCCCCTCCCAGGACCAGAGCCCTTGGTGATGTCGGGGCGGACAGGGCAGTGCACTCTGAGAGGCTGGTAACCAAGGACCGTTTAGGAGGAAGAACAGGAAGGGGAGTTCACATGTGGCCATTAAACTCCTTCTATGGCTCCCCACTGCCCGCAGGCAAAACGTGGAAATTTCTTGGCAGGGCGGGCACTTGAGAACCCTCGATCGCTGTCTCCATCAAAGAGCACGTTGTTCTCACTGTCAGTACATCCCTGAGACATCTCAGCCAAGCTATATCTGTGTTTTCCTACCTGTTGGCGAGTCCCTTACATTATGCTGTAATTGTTAAATCTTCGTTGCCCTGCAGAGGCCTGACATAGATACAGGAGGATCAAGTGACACTTAGTAAATCTACTAGATAGAATGTGCAGGGTTAACTTACAGGGCTTCTTCTGGCCCAGTGAGGCCAATTTGAGGCACACTGGAGAGGATGAACTCCCCTGTGTCCCCAGTTGTCCTATATCAGGTTACAACGTTTTCAGAAGGGCCTGGGGGACATTCCTTTGTAGGAGCACACCTGATCTTCAGAGTGCCCATCTGCCGTGAAAGGACATTGTCTATTCTAAGGCCTGAGATGTCTTGTTCCTGGTTGCAGATGGCACTTGCCCTTGTCAGAATAAATGCACAGTGCAGGAAGTCAAACGAAACAAGTGTAAGGGAAAATGTGCATTTTTCCTTTCTCAGGCCTGGGATTTCTCAGCCTCAGGACAACTGACACCTTGGGCCTGGAAATTCCTTGCAGGGGAAGCAGTGAGGCTGCCCTGCCTGCATTTAGAGTATAGTAGGACTTCACTGGCACTCCCCTGTGAGCCTGAAAATGGGGCACAGACCTGTGAGCCCAGCAGGCGGGAGGCTGGGGCAGGAGGATCACCATGACAGCCATAATGAGTTCAAGGCCAGTCTGAACTACATAGCAAGACCCTGTCTCAAAAACAAATAAAAAATTGAAGTTTGTGTACAAAATAAAAAAATATAACTTATTATATATTTTTTTTTACTCGACAGTATTTTTGAACATTCCTGCAGATCAAAACATAGATCTAACTTCATATACAGTGGACCCTTGACTTACGAACTCAATTCATTCATGAGGGCTGGTTGTAACTCAAGTAGGTTGTAAGTCAAGATGACTTTTCCCATAAGAAATATTGGAAATAGGGGGCTGCAGATTTAGCTCAGTGGCACAGCGTCTGCCTGGCAAGTGCAAGGTCGTGTGATTCCCGGTACCGGAGAAAAACCAAAAAAAAGAAATATTGGAAATACCCATAATGCATTCTGAACCAGGCTTTTGTATTAGACCTCCCCATGACCCCTCGCCTAGTCTTCATGACTTTATGTTTTCTCAATACTCTCAGTGTCTCAGAGTGATAAACCAAGACAGGTTTTACCTTGAGGTCACCACTCACATTGGCACATTGCAATAAGGTTAGCCTATCCTTCGTAGGCTTTTGATCTGGAATTTTCTTCTCTTCTTGGGTAATGTGTGTTCTCCTGGGCTTTTTCTTCCTGAAAAGGCCAGTTCCATCCCAAGCACAAGCTCGGGGAAAAGGGCAGAGGGAAGCTATGAAGGACAAGTGATCAGTTAGGGGCGTCATTCTGCCTGGGACAACCCCCTGGTCACATAGTTCAGGACCTATGTCACTAGTACACTCAGTTCCTGCTCCCTTTCCCAGTGGTACCCAAAGTGCTCAACCATTTATCCTCTGGGTTTTTCCTTTCCGGGGATTTAGCACTGCCTGGGGATGCTATGGCAGCTTGTGACTATCACCCAGGCTGAGCCCTGGAGCTTCTCTTACCCCCGGCCCTGCCCACCTTGAGTTTCACTGAGGAAACAGAGGTCACAAGGACTCACTCAGCCTCTGTCCCCTCTTCTTCCTCTCCAGCTCTGCCCTTGGTCTTCAAGGAAGCGGCCCCTGAAGGCCTCTCTCACCACTGCTCCTTTACCTGCCAGATCAGCTCCATCCTGGGGCCTCAGGGACACTGAGCATCTTGGCCTGTTTTCTGATTTTTCTGACACTATCACAAGTCCACATGATTTGTAAAAAGGTTTAAGCCAGTTGTGATGGCACATGCCTGTAGTTCCAGACTCAGGAGGCTGAGGCAGGAGGATCACCATGAGTTCAAAGCCAGCCTGCACTACATTGTGAGACCCTGTTAGCTCACAGGTCCAGACACTGGAGGAGCTAGGTTCTGTTTGGCTTCAGTGAGGACCTCATGATGATGGGAATGTTATAGTCAGCCAAGTTAGATCAAAATTAATAAACGTACAGATGGGAATGGGCCCTCGAGTGTGCAGAAGAAGACTGGAAAACTGTGGCTGGAGGCGCATCTAGGAAGGCCAGGCTTCAAGATGGAGACCCAGGGACTGGGGATATAGCTCAGTGGCACAGTGTCTTCCTGGCAAGGGCAAGGTCCTGAGTTTGATTCCCAGTACAAAAAAAAAAAAAAAAAAATGATAGAGACACAATGGCCTGGCCTCCAGACCTCCCTAAGAAATAAACAGCAACTTGAGATTATACTGTGATCAGCACTCTCTGGTCAAGTCCAGAGGCACCAGACACCTGGATGGGTGACCAGAACATCTGGACTCATCCCTTTCCAAAAATGCTTTGTTCTTTCTATGTCAGAAGTTACAGATAAGCTGAGGTTCACGAGCTCGCCATATACCCTTGCCATGTGCCTCGAGTCCCTATTGGATCAGCATTAGCTGAGCAGCTACACTGTAATCCTATTGGCTGATGGGAGTGTGACCCACACTGTCCCCACCTTGTGATTTTTCTCTGCAAACTATTCTTGGAGAAAAGAGCCCCTGTAGCAACCACTTCAGGCTTCCTCTCCTGCCTCTCAGGAACTTTCTCTTAATAAACCTTTCCTACCCTTAAACTCCTTTGTTCCTTGGAATTCATCCTTCAATATTGGGGAGCCCCTGACAAGGCACGTCTGACGTTTGACAGGTTGGGAGTTATTTTTCCCCCATCCCAGCTTAAGAGCCCAGTGAACTCTTGATTGGATTCTGGACTGTGACTCTTTCTGGGAATCAAGAATCGTCATCCTTCGTTTGTCAGTCGCATATACCTTGTGTTTTGTCAAAATGCTAACAGGCTTATGCTGAGAGCATGGAAAGATATCATATTTGGGTTTCTTTGGTGGACACTTTTATTTTTGCAGCAGGTCCCCTGTATTCCTTTCTTGACTGGTTGGGCAGTTAGGAGCGGGCTTGGTCTTTCGTCGGGACAGCTCTTTGGGGATCAGGTTGCAGCTTGGGCTCCTGGGCATGCCTGAAGCTCCCCGACAGGTTATAGCAGTTACTCTGTCAGGGGTGGTTATCAGTATCAGCAAGTGGTCCTCTGCTTCCCTTTGCAACCCTGAGAATCCTTTTCCCTTCCCATGGAAGCTCCTGAACCCCTAGAAAATGAGTACTCATCTACAAGTGCAACAAAGATAGCATCCTTTTGCAGACTAATCCCTCCCTGGGTTAAAGGGACCCTGAAGTCCTGCTCAACCAGGAAGACACACAAAAGGGTTTGGGCCAAGCTGGTATCTGAGCTGGTGTTTCTCTCGTGACCAGCAGGACCAGCAGGACCAGCAGGAGAAACTCCCATCCTGAGACACAGTGGAGAGAACTGATCTTGGGTAACACCAGGGAGAGCTGCCTCCAAAAGCACACATATTTAGAAGCCCTGAGCAACAGAGCTTAAAGGGGCATCTCCAGTCTGCCCTTGATTTCCCTCCCTCTCTCTCTCTCTCTCTCTCTCTCTCTCTCTCTCTCTCTCTCTCTCTTTCTGTCTCTCAGAATAAAAAGCAATCATTCAGGTCCCTTGATTATTGGTTTAATTTTCTGTTTGGCACTACTTCCTTTCTTAAACAGGGCTGAGATAGTGGCATTCAACGATAACTTTTTGCTTAAAGATACTTGCTCTGGAGTTGGAAATGTGCATACAGAAATGGCAAATCGAGAAAGTAGGCCTATGCATCCGGGAGCGTGGCTCCGCCGGCCCAACCTGTGTGCTGACCACTCTCCAGTTAACCGCCGCTTTCTCTGGAGCAGGGACACCTCAGGGGACATCCAGAGAGCATATAGAAACAAAGAAGGACTTAAAAGGGACATCTCTCCTCTTTGTTGTTGCATTTTTTTTAATTCTCTCATTTTTATATTTTTAAAAATGTTTGTTTTTTGAGCCAAGGTCTTGCTATGTATGTTCTCTATGTTCAACCTGGCCTTGAACTCACTTTGTAGCCCAGGCTGGCCTCAAACTCTCAACAGTCTTCCTGCCCCAGTCTCCTGAGTGCTGGGAGGCTGGGCACCATTTTGTTTCTCTTTTATCAGTACATGTTTGCAGTACATGCAGGGTACAGTCATTTTGGGGGGTGGGCACCTGTACATAACACAGCTTGGTTATTTTTTTCAATCCCCTTCCTCTTCCTTTCCACCTCCCTCCCTCCTCCTCTAAATCCCCTTTCCCCAGTTTCATTCTTGTGGATACTATTAATCTTATCTCATGTTCACTGAGGTCATTAGGTTCCTGCATATGGCCCAGTTTTAGCTCACACTTTATTTCAGTCCATAATCAAGTGGCTGCAAGGCAGGGTGGCACACGGCAGAGGGGCAACAGTTCATGGCAGCAGAAGACAGCAAAAGCAACAGTGGAGGAGGAGGGGAAGAGAGGGATGGAGAGAGAGGGAAAGAGAGAGGGGGAGGAAGGGGGAGGGAGGGGAGGAAGAGGGAGAGGAAGAAAGAGCAAACCTCTTTTTGCCCCTTTCATCTTGTCCAGACTACTGGCATTAGGGCAGAGCCAATGGAACCAGTGGACTGATCCAGCAATCACTCACCCTTAATCTCAGCACCCTTAATCCTAGCACTGCACCATGAATCAACCACAAACTCTAGACTCAGCTACCTCCAAAAAAGTCTAGGACTGCATGGGGCTTTGGAAGGACACCTAGACACAAACCATAACAGACCTCTTTCCAATTGCAGGAGATCTAGGGCCGGACCTGGTGGCGCACACCTGCAACCCCAGCACTCAGGAGGTTGAGGCAGGAGGATCGTTATGAGTTTGAGACCAACCTGGGCTACAAAGTGAGCTCAAGGTCAGCCTGAACTGCATAGCAAGACCCAGTCTCAAAAAGAAAAAAAAAAAAAAAAAAAAAAAAAAATTGCAGGAGATCTATTTTGTCTCCTTTTATCCATTGTTCATTGTGCTTTTTGTATTTTTCCTTTTTCAAATATGAGATACTATATAGTATTTAAGCTTGTGTGTCTGATTTATTTCACTCAGAATTATGTTTTCCAGGTGCTTCCATTTTCCTACAAATGTCTCTAATTTGTCCTTATTTATAGTCAAGTAGTATTCCATTATATATAGATACCACATTTTCTTTATCCAGTTGTCTGTTGATGGATAAGACAGGCTGCTTCCAGGATTTAGCTATTAAGAATTGTGCTATTAGAAACAATGGTACACATGGGTCACTACAGTATGATGTCTTTAGCTCTTTGGGGAAGATATAAAGAGGGGGGAGAGCTGGGTCATATTGAATTTCTAATTTTAGTTTCTTGAGGAATTTCCATAATAGTTGAACGATTCCCACCAACAATGTAAGAGGGTTCCCTTTTCACTCCAGCCATGCCAACATTTGTTATTTTTTGATTTCTTGATGATTGCCATACTTTCTGGTATAAGATGGAATCTTAGCATTGTTTTAATTTGCATTCCCCTAGTAGCCAGGAATTAGGAACCGTTCCCGTGGTGCCAGTTGCTGGAGACCCCTGCAGGGGCTCCCAATCTCCTGCCCAGGCTACGGCACACAGCCGGAAAGGAAAGAGAGCCAAGGACAAAGTAGAGGGGTGCACAGCAGGGGTCTGGGGCCACCAGTTGCTCCCCAGGAACGAAAGGCCCTGAATCTCCCGCGAGCACCGTTTTATCAGCCAGTGCAGGGGAGGGGTAGGGTGCCTGCCCTGGAACAGCACAAAGGCAGTGGTAGAAAGGGCAAGCTTAACATCATAAAGGGAACAGCCAAGACGCACCCCCACACCGGGTGCTAATCTCAGGGAAGGAGAGGAAGGTGACTTCCGCATTCCAAAACCAGCCCATGAGGCAGGCAGAGAGCCTAGGACTGATACTATGTCAATTTACAATTTGTGGTCCTCACAGCCAGGGATGTTGAACATGTTTTCATATATTAGTTAGCCATTTGCATTTCTTCCTCTGGGAAATGTCTGTTCATTTCATTTGCCCATTTTTTGATTTGTCATTTATTTCAGGTGGTGTGATTTTTTTGTGAGTTCTTTACATATTCTAGATATTAGTCTCTATCTGAGAAATAGCTGGCAAAAACACTTCCCATTCTATATGTTTTCTCTTCATTCTACTAATTGATTCTTTCGCTGTCAGAAGTTTTTAATTTGATATCATTTTATTTGTTGTTTCCTGCTGTTATTTCTTGTGCAATTGTGGTTCTATTTAGGAAATTCTTTCCTACACCTATCACTTCAAGTATTTTACTCACAACGAGCATCATTGAAATCCAGAAGATAGTAACTATTATGAAAAATTATATTCCAATAAATTGGAAAATTTTGAAGAAATGGACAAATAGAAATTATGGACTTATAGAAATTACCAAAGTTAAGAAGAGACAAAAATACTGAACAACTCAATAATAAGCAATGAAAGTGAGACAGGAATAAAGAATCTACCAACTAAAAAAAAGCCCGCTATCTGATGAGTTCACAGCTGAATTACACAAAACTTTTAAGAAATTAACTGTCCTCCTCAAACTCTTTTTAAAAATTAAAAGGGACAAAGTGCTTTCAAATTCATTTATAGAAGCCAACATCACTCTGATTCCAAAATCAGATAAAGACCCAACTAAACAAGAAAACTACAAGTCAATCTCTTTAATGAACATAGATGCAAAAACCCTCACCAAGCTATTAGCTAATAGAATGCAGCACATTATCAAAAAGATCATATATCATGACCAAGTAAGTTTCATCCCAGGAAGGCAAGGATGGTTCAACATACACAAATCAATAAATATCACATAAACAGAAGCAAAGTAAAAAACCACATGATCTTATCAATCAATGTAGAAAAGCCTTTTGAAAAAAACCCAACACCCCTTCATGATAAAAACCCTGAAAAGGGGAGTTATATCCATCTGTATATGATTTTGTTTAAACTCCTCAAAGGGAAACATTCTATAGAGGAGATAGGTGGAGAATTTGGTCCAACTGTGTCCATGTGATCTTTGCTTTCTGATCTCAGACAAATCAAACAAAGTTTGGGAAAGTTTTCAGATAATCCTGATAAGTACATTGAGGTCTTTAGGGGACCTATGAACTGGACTGCTAAGATGTAATGTTGCTTTTAAATCAAACATTGACTTCTTATGAGAAACAACCAGCATTTCAGGCTACAATTACATTTAGAGATGAATATCATATTGTTCATTTTAAAAGGCCAGAAGGGAGACAAGAGGAACAGCCAGTTCCTAAAGAAGCTCAAGCAGTCCCTATACCAGATTCCTACTGGCTCACCAACCAGATGGGAGATTGTAATAAACATTCTCAAACTTATATCCTTGATGGCCTAAAAAGGACAAAAACAAAGCCCTTTGATTATGTTAAATTATCAGCTATTAATCAAGAAAAAGATGGCAACTCCTTGCCTTCATAAATCATTTACAAGAGGCCTTGGAAAAATAAACTTCCATGCCCCTCACTTAGTAGAAGGACACATTATCCTTAAAGACAAATTTATTACCCAGTCAGCCTCAGACATTAAAGAGAAAGCTACAGAAGATGGCTTTTGCTCTGGATAGCTTACTCCGTGCTCTGAATTTTATAATTGAGACTGGGAAGAGGCCAAAGGGAGAACACAAAGAGACCAGGAGAAAACAGCTGTCTTGGTTACAGCCTTAAAAGGAGTAAATTCTGAGATTAATTACTCTGAGTAAACTCTGAGACTCCAAGAAGAGCTCAGTGACTAAACCCTGCTGCTACAGCTGTGGGAAGCCAGGCCATTTTAGGACAGACTGTGACAAGATCCATCATGACAAGGGGCGTACTGAGCCATACCCTGTGTGCAGTAGTGACCACTGGAAGTCAAACTCCTCCCTCGGATGAAGTCTCAGGGATCAGACCCATCTTACTGGCTGGTCCAGGAAACTGAAGGGCCCCAGGCACTCAGCACCCTCTCCCTCTGACCAAACTGCCCCTCCCTGGAGGGCCCTGGGTAACCCACTACAGAGGGAGAAGACACCAGCCTGTTGCTGGACACCAGAGCCATCCTTTCACCCTGTCTTCTCCACCCCGGCTTTCCTTCCTTCCAGCCCTCGTACCTCAGTGAAAGGAGTCACTGGGGAGGAGGGGGTTCACTCTTTCTCACAACCTTTAGGCTGTACCCGGGATGGCTTTCTCTTCTCCCATTCTGTTTTGGTCATACCTGAAAGTCCAGTTCCTCTCCCCAGGAGGGATCTTATCTTGTTTACTGGGCTATACATGCACCCAGGTCAGGGATGCGGCTTCCTTCCTAAAGAGGCAGAAATAAATCCGAAAGTATGGGCAAACAAAAATCAAACAAACAAACAAACAAAAATCAAACCAGGACAGCAGAAAGAGCCACTCCAGTGCAAACACATGTTAGGGAGTGCATTATTTTTCCTCACCAGAGACAATACCCTCTGAGTCCTGAAGTTTAAAAAGGACTATTGCCTATAATCGACAACTGAGAGCACAAGGCTTACTTACGCCTTGAGACAGCCCTTGCGACACTCCATAGGGAGTCCAAAAATGCCATGGAGAGAGGAGATCAGTACAGGGTCTTAGACTGATAAATGAGGCAGAAGTGACAGTCCCCGACCCGTACACTCTGCTCTCCCAGATCCCTGAGGATGCTGGTTGGTTCATGGTGTTAGGTTTAAAAGACGCCTTCTTTTGTATACCTTTACATCCAGATTCTCAGTTTCTTTTAGCCTTTGCAAATCCCCATGACCAGGCTTCTCAGCTAACCTGGACCGCGCTGCCTCAAGGGTTCAGAGACATCCTTGTTTTTCTGGACAAGTGTTCTCCCATGACTCGGCCTGTTTTGGATTTGCCCAAGTCACAGTCTTGCAATGTTTAGATGATGTACTGCCATGTCCCCTTCAGAAGAGCACCCCCAGGATTCACGCCCTGCTGTACTTCTTAGCAGACAGAGGTTACAGGGCCTCTAGGTCTAAGGCATAACTTTGTAGCCTTGAGGTAAAATATTTGGGCTTCAGCATACCTAAGGAAACCCAAAGACTGGGGGAAGAAAAATTAAACTGATACTTTTTCCTTCAGCTCAAAACTAGAAAACAGCTAAGAAGAGTCCTAGGAATTACAGGCTTTTCTGCTATTGAATGGCAGGATGTGATGAGATCGCGTGATCTCTTTACCAGCTTTTAAAGAAAGCTCAGCTGGACATGCACACCTGTAATTCCAGCACCCTGGAGGCTGAGGCAGGAGGATCGCCATGAGTTTGAGGCCAGCTGGGTTACATAGTGGGTTCAAGACCAGCCTCAAGCATAGCAACACATTTTCTCAAAAGAAAGAAAGAAAGAAAGAAAAAAAGGAAAGAAGGAAGCCCAAAAGGCAGATACCCATACTTTAACCAGGGAACCTAATTCCCAAACTGCATTCCAGAAGTTTAACCAAGCATTTCTAAATGCCCTGGCACTGTGCCTCCCAGCAGGACATGGCTTCAATCTATATGTTGATGAAAGGCAGGCATGGCCTTGGGAGTGCTTACACAGGGTCAGGGACTCGCCCCACAGCTCCTAGGACAGCCAAACTAACCTTAGGTGCCAGTCTCACTGCAGGTACCCCTCATGATGTGTCAGGACTTCGTTCCTCCAAAGGGAGCCTATGGCTATCAGACAACTGCTTCTTAAATATCAGGGTCTACTTTGGGTGGACCGGCCTTTCAAATAGAAACCGGCTCCTCCTTAAACCTTGCCACCTTTCCACAGGAAAAGGAGGAAACTGAGGCTGAGAGACCTGGCTGCAAACAGGTGATTCTCCACATGTGCACAGCCAGGGAAGCACTGCCAGACACACCCCGCACCAACCCCAACACCTCCCTCCTTTGCAATGGCAGCTCCTTCAGGGAAAATGGGACAAGGAAGGCAGGATATGCAGTAGCCACTCTGCATCAGACACTCAAAAGTTCCTCACTTGCCCTGGGACTAGCGCCCAGCTGGTGGAACTCATAGCCCTGCCAAGAGCTTCACAACTCAGCGAAGGACAGAAAGCCGACCTCTATACTGATTCAAAGTCTGCTTTCCTTGTGCTGAATGCCCATGCAACTACATGGAAAGAGCCACTGGATCTCCCACAAAATATCCTAAGGAGATAGATGAACTTTATCATCCATTTATCTGCCCTCCAAGGTGGCAGTAACTCACTGCAGAGGGCACCAAAGAAGAGCTGGTGAGGTGTCCCAAGGTAACGAGCTAGCTGATGCAGCTGCGAAAGAAGCTGCTCGAGGGCCCCCTCCAGGGCCCCTGATTCGAGAAGGGTCCCCTGCTCACACTCGACCCAAATAGTCTCAGTCAGAAACGAAATGGGCTGTCTCCCAGGGGTGTCACTTCCTTCCGTCAGGACGGTTACAGTCAGAGGATGCTCAGTGTTCCCTCCTGGTGCTGATCGATGGAGAGTGATTAAGTCTTTACATCAAAGCTTTCCCGTGGGGAGAGACAAGACCCAGCAGATGGCCTCCAAGTTATTCATTGGAAAAGGACTCTCTTGGGCAATACCACAGATAGTTAAGACATGTAAACCCTGCCCCCCAAAACAATCCTCTCACCCGAACCATAGGCGTGCAAGAACATGGTAAATAGCCTGGTAAATAGCCATGGTAAAAAGACTGGCAGCCTGATTTCACTCACATGCCAAAAAGTAAGGGAGTTCAATACCTACTGGCTTGTGTAAATACTTTTACTAATTGTGTTGAGGCCTTCTGTTCTAGAACAGAAAAAGCATGACAGGGGGTAAAAGTTTTGGTCTCAGAAATCTTCCTCAGATTTGGATCTCGTTTACAGAGTGATCATATAATGGGCGCTCTTTCTTTCTTTCTTTCTTTCTTTCTTTCTTTCTTTCTTTCTTTCTTTCTTTCTTTCTTTCCTTCTTTTTTGGAGACAGGGTTTTGCTATGGAGTTCAGGCTGGCCGTGAACTCACAGCAATCCTCCTGCCTCAGCCTCCCGAGTGCTGGAATGGTAGGTGTGCACCACCAGGCCAGTGCTGAGCCTTCTTGTAAAACAACAGTTACACAGCATGTCCATCCCTCAGGCATTTGGCATTGTCTATCACCTTCACTGTACCTGGAGAACACAGTCAACAGCAAAAGTCAAAAAAATGAATGAGATCCTAAAGAGACACCTTCACAAAATGGCCCAGGAAACCCATCTACAGTGGCCCAATTTACTACCTTTAGTTCTTATCAAAGGAAGAAATACACCCCAAACTCCAGTCCTCAGCTTTATGGGCACCCTTTTCTCACTAACAATTTTCTCTTTGCTAGAGAAACAGATGCCTTGCAAAAGATGTCACCTCACTGGCTAAATTCCAACACACTCTTAACCCGCTAACGGAAGCTCAGCCTAAAGAAAAGGGTATCCCAACATTCCACCCGGAGATTTAATGCTGGTAACGTCTCTCCCCTCATCATTAGCGTCCCTAGGACCAGCCTGGGAAGGGTTGTGCAATCCCTCAGCTGTCAGGGTCACGGGCCTCGCTCCTGGATACACCACATCCGACTCAAACCCTGGGAGCCAGAGACGGTTCCTGAGTGTGAGCAACCACTGGGACACTCCTGTGAACCCACAGAAGACAAAGTTCCTGTTCAAAAAGAAAACAAAGTCTTCAGATAAATAATCTAAGACTCTTACCCTTAGCCCTTTTACTAGCTATTTTCATACCACTTGGAAGAGTCCAATTCCTTTCTAGTGTGGGCGCAGAAATACACAGTCTTACCGCAAACATCTTGCTGGACGCGTGGCCTGCTCTTCCTCCCTCCTCCCCCACTTGGAGGAGACAATTACAATAAGGTACAAGACTACACTGATGAGACAGAAAAGGCACAGCGGTTCAGAGTCCTGCCCACTCATTACAGGGTAACCAAGGGGCCTATAACCTCCGCCCTCCTTGGCTCTGGATGTAATCTATTTTTTTTTTTCTCAAAATACCACAGAAGCCTCTCTTTGAGCTCTAGTAAACCCCTACTCATCAAAAGTAAGGAACCCATCGGGAGAGCCAACAACCTTAGATAGCAAGGCAGCTACTTTCAGATATGCAGTGATGATATATAGGTGACTCCGACTCCAGAATGCCTTAGTAGAAAGCCCACATATGTTGGGAGCAGAGAAATCCCTCCTGCTGCCATTGGCTCATCTGTACTGAATGCTGAGGCGGACACTCCCAAGCAATGTGCATGTAGGATAACTCTACAGGTTTAGAACTGGTTAGCAATAGACTGGCTTAATCACCCTGGGATTAGATGGGAACCCCCCAGTGGCACTTTCTGGTCCTGAGGAACCAGTTTGTGGCCCAGGCTGGCCGCTGGGTGGATAGAGAGATGCATGCTGGGATTTGTATGCCTACAGGGCAGGAGTGTCCAAATTACTGGTCAACCCACAAACTCATCCCATCTACAACATGGATGGTCTAGGAGTGTTTCACTGGTATCGTTTGACTGCTACCTTTGTCCCTTCCTTGGTTTTTGTTTTTTTTGTTTTTTGTTTTTTTTTTTTTTCCAGTACTGGGAATCGAACCTTGCGCTTGCCAGGCAGGTGCTATGCCGCTGAGCTAAATCCCCAGCCCCTGTCCCTTCCTTGGGATTAGAAGATGTCACAATGAAGCCCTGATTAGCTATACTCAATGGGCCTTAACTGACGCCTTAAGTGGGATCTGTCTTTTAATTTAAAAAGTCAGATTAATGAGGAAGGCTGTTCTCCAAAATCGGATAGCCTTTGATATCTTAACAGCAGCACAAGAGGGAACGTGTGCGGTTATAAAGGATGAGCGTTGTGTGTGAATTCCCGATCCTTCTGCTAATATCTCAATGGCTGTTCAAGATATTTGATGACAGGTTAAGCCCACATCAGACCCCAAAGCTCCTTACCCTCTTTGTGGGAGACCATCACGCCTCTTCCTGATCATGTTAGTCAGGGCTCCTAGAGTGACAGATCTAATATAACATGTATAGGATTCACAAGGTGGGCTTGCCAGGGCCACCCACAGGCAGGTATCAAAGAGTACAAGGACAGCCAAACGATCCAGTCAAAGGCGCAAGACATGGAGCTTGCTGCAGAGTCCCGTTGGTAGCAGAAGGGTGGATGGTGGACGGCTGAGCAGCCTGAGCTGGGAGGCTGAGGGCTCTGGGCTAGAAGTCTGGGGACAAATGTCCCAAGGATCACTCTAGTTTCCTCTGAAGAAACTAAAGCGAGCCTTCCTGCTCCTGCCCTCTTTGTATCCCACTCAGCTGCAAACCTCTTGGCTGGTGCCACTTGCACCTACACTGGGCCTTCTGTCTTCAGTAAAATCTCCTCGGCCACACGCAGAACTGCACTGATCCAGTCAGTTGTGCACAACAGTTAACGTCACACAGGCAGAAACATTTGTGGGCCATATTAGTGATAGTCTTGTTGATCTTGTTATTTGGCCCATACATACTCAACTGTTTCTCTGGCTTTGTCTCATCTAGACTTAAAGCTAACCTGCCTGAGATGAGAAGGGTTGGCATCTATCAAAGGCCTGTAGACTCCTCTGAGGAGTATCTCTGATGCCAACCTTGACGATGGCCCTCCCCAGCTGGAAGTAGGCAGAGCCACTTCTGCCCTCTGCCCCCTCATGGCAGTGAGAAATGCCTCTTCAGGGAATATTATAGATGGCTAAGTTAGATAGAAATTAACAGACAGGTGGACGGGGATGGGCCCTCAAGAGAGTCAGTGCAGAAGATGAGAACACATCAAAGCTGCCTGGAGGCACATTTGAGGATGGTCAGGCCTCAAGATGGAGACACAGTGCCCTGACCCCGGGCCTCCCTAAGAAGTAAACAGCAACTTGAGATTATGCTGTAATCAGCACTGCCCAGTCAAGTCCAGACAGGCACCAGACACCCGGGTGGGTGATCAGAACATCTAGACTCATCCCTTTCCAAAAAATGCCTTATTCTTTCTATGTTAGAAGTTATACAAGCATAAGTCCTGATTTTGATTCCCAGTATTCCCCCCCACAATAAAAGGAGTTATAGCTGGGCATGGTGGCACATACCTGTAATCCCAGCACTTGGGAGGCTGAGGCAGGAGAATTGCCATGAGTTCAAGGCTAGCCTGGTCAGGGTCAGTCTGAACTACAAAGTGAGACTGTCTCAAAAAAAAGAAAAAAAAAAGAAGTTACAGATAAGTGGAAGTTCGACATGTACTGCTGCTGCTACATGCCTGGAGTCCCTATTGGACCAGGATTAGCTAAGCTGCTATACTGTAATCCTACTGGTTGATGGGAGTGTGACCCATGTTGTTCCTACCTTGTTATTTTTCTCTATTAAGCATTCTTGGAGAAAGAGCCCCTGTAGCAACCCCTTCGGATGCCCTCCTATCTCTCAGGAGCTTTCTCTTAAAAAGCATTTCCTACTCTTGCTGGGCATGGTTGTTCACACCTGTAATCCCAGTGCTCAGGAGACTGAGGCAGGAGGAGGGCTGCAAGTTTGTGGTCTGTAGTTCTTCAAAAAGAACTACATAGTGAGACCCCCATCTCAAAACTCCAAAACAAACATAAAAATAAATTTTAAAAAACCTTTCCTACTCTTCACTTCTTTTGTCCTTTGGACTTACTCTTTGGTCCTCGGGGGACATGAACTCGGCTCATCTGACATCTAACAAGTTGGGAGTTATTCTTCCTGTTACAGCCTCAGAGTGATGGACACACAACTGAGAAAAAGGTCACACAGTGACACAGAAGAGTGGACAAGGGCCAGCTTTGCTCTTTTTAAAAAAAATTTTATTTTCATGAGTTCATCTTTGCAGTACACAGTGATCACACTCCTCACGGGGAGTGGTGCAGGCACAGAGCACATCCATCCGAATTCTTTTTACATCTCCTTCTCCCTCTATCTTTTAGTCCCCTTCTTTTTTGAGAAAGACCTATTGCCCTACTCCCTGTTATCTATCTTTTATTTTGCTCTTTATTATTTACACTTTGGGTTTCTCAGATAAGAGAAGCCATGCACTACTGAAGCTTGATTTATTTCACTTAACACTATGGTGTCAAGATGTACCCATTTTCCTGCAAAACACTCGAGATTACTGATGGCAGAGTAGTGCTCCACGGGGTGTAAATACCACACTTTGTGCACTCCTCAGTCCATGCACATGGAGGCCGCTTCTAAGATCTAGCTGCTGCAGGGTGTGGTGGTGCACACCTGTAATCCCAGCACTCGGGAGGCTGAGGCAGGAGGATCGTTGCAAGTTCAAGGCCAGGCTGGGCTACAAAGTGAGCTCAAGACCAGCCTGAACTGCATAGGAGACTCTGTCTCAAAAAAGACAAAAAAAAAAAAGATCTGGCTGCTAGATGAGGAGTTGTGCTGCCATGTAGTTGGTTGTGCACCCATCACTCTGACAAGATGTCTTTAGCTCTCTCGGGACGATACCTAGGAGGGCGATGTCTGGGCCGAATGGAACTTCTAGTTTCTGTTTTGTCTGAGGACTCTCCATAGTGGTTGTGCCAGCTCCATAATCTCCCTCCCTCTCGCTCCCGGGCGAAGTGGCTCCCTCTGTGAGACCCACTCAGTCCCCTCCACAGCCGAGGCCCTGGTGACCTGGTGACCTGTCATCAGGCCCTGCTCCTAAAGTGCCCATGGCCTCCTGACAGCTCCTTCTTGGGCCCAGCTTCCAACGTGTAAGCCAGTCAGGGAAAGGTCACATCCCAACCTACCGTAGCTCTGCAGTCTGGGTCTCCCGCTGGGGCAGTGCTGCTCTCTCAGCGCTTGCACATCCTCCCATTCCGTCATGCCTCACCCAAACTTCTTTCTTGTTTGTTTGAGACAAGGTCTCACTGTGCATGCCCAGGCTTGGCCTTGAACTCATGGCAACCCTCTTGCCTCAGCCTCCTGAGTGCTGGGATTATGAGCGTGTGCCACTTCTGGCTTTGCAAGAGTTATTCTCATGTGGGTCATTACTGTCATTCTTGCCTGGGGTTGGCTCTGTCTGTGTGTATTACGGTTTCAAGCGGTGCTCATTAATGGACCCACCTAGACACTTAAAACAGAGGCCTGGGGATGCCATCAACCTCCTTAATATTCCTTCTGACAACCGGAAGTCAAAGGAATGAAACAGCCCAAACTCCTGCAAGAATTCATCAGAAGCAGGAAATAGCAATTAGTGAGTGGGGACTCTTTGCCAACACACCAGCACCAGGGGGCCGCCTTCCTGCTCCCAGAAGAAGGGTCCCTCGGGGGCAAACATGGCCAGATTGCCAGGGACACTGTGGCACAGCTCAGCCCTGTTCAGTTCTGCCCTCTCACCTGCAGCACCAGCAGAAGGATACTGACTGGTTGTGCATGATGCCAAGTCAGACATCATTCTCCAGAGGCACGGGGCTGACTTTTCATGGTGGACAGGGCTGGCTGCGACTAAGATGGGACAATGTACATGCATGCACACCTATCATCCCAGTACCCAGGAAGCTGAGGCAGGCAGATGGCCCAGGTCCCAGGGTAGGGTGGTGTTCACTTACAATCCCAGCTATTCAGAGAGGCCAGCATGGGCAACTAAGCAAGATCCTGCATCATACTAATTCTAGCTGGGCATGGTGGCACACTCCTGCAATCCCAGCCCTCTGAAAGGCTGAGGCAGGAAGATTGAAAGTTCCAAGCCTATCCTGGGCAATTTAGTGGCTTAGCCAGACCCTGTCTCAAAATAAGAAACAGAAGGGGCTGGGGATGTAGCTCAGCGCAAAGGCCCTGGGTTTAATCCCTGGTGGAGTTGCCCAGCTCAACACCGGGCATAAGGCTGGTGTCCAACCAGTGTATGTTGAGCAGGAATCTGAGGATACTCAACCCCAAAAGCCGGTGCACACATTTGCATGCTTGCATATTGTCACCCGGGAGAGCTCTGCTGTTGGTGCAAAATGTAGGGAGTGTTCATCATGAGTGGTGTTATGAGCAGAGTGCTACACACACACACACACACACACACTCATGACTGTAGGGGCTCAGCTTTGTGGGGTTTTTCGATTGTTTGTTTTTGAGACAGGGTGTCACTATGCAGTTCAAGCTGGACTTGAACTCACTATGTAGCGCCAGCTGCCCTCGAATTCATGACAATCCTTCTGCCTCCGCCTCCTAAGTGGTTGGATGACAGGTGTATGCCACTAGGCCCGGCGAGTGGGTTTTGTTTTGTTTTGACGTTGATTTTTTGAGACAGGGTCTTGCTATGTGTTCAGGCTGGCCTCGAACTCACCGTGTAGCCCAGGCTGGCATCGAACTCACAGTGATTCTCCTGCCTCGGCCTCCCTTGTCCTGGGAAGACAGGCACTCCCACAAACCAGCTCAGTCTTGACCTTGGAAAGGTTCTATTGTCAGACCATCCAGTGGCCAAGGTCGGCCGGAGCTCGCATCGTCTTCCCCTGTGCCCTGGCATGCACGCCTCGCCATTGGTCTACGCCAGCGTCCCACGTGAGGGCCTGGCGCTCCCCGAGCTCTGGGCGGCCTCCAGGGGGCGCCGGTGCGCGCGGCGTGGGGCGCACGTGGGGGCGCAGGCCAGCCCTCGGGGCGTAAACGGCCGGCGGCGTGGGAGGGGTCACGCTCTGGGGTCCCCGCGCAGGCGCTGGCTGTGCTCCGCCGGCGCGTCCCTCTGCTGCCCCCTGTTTTCCTGTCCACCGAAGGCTGCCAGGCACCCTCGGGCACGGGATCCGGGTACAAGTGAGTAACCCACGGGAGGGACCTCGGGCCGCGGTGCTAGATGACTTGCGTCGCCCCAAGACCAGGAGACCTTCCGTTCTGGCCTTCATGGACTCTTTTTTTTTTTTTTTTTAATTTTGTTTTTTGAGCCAGGGCCTCGCTGTGTCGTTCAGGCCGACCTTGGACTCACTATGTAGCCAGGCTGGCCTCGAACTCACTGCTATCTCCCTGCCTCAGTGTCCCCAGTGCTGCCCTTTGTTCCCCGCGACCACCACAGGCCAGGTCGATCCACACCGTCCGCCTGTCAATCAAGCCTGAAGGTCTCTTTCCAGGGAGACTGCGATCCCGGCGCTGCCCCAGCCCGCGGTGTGTGCAGTCACAACGCAGACTGCTTTACTGGGCTTTGAGGATGACGCCCTCCAAATCCATGTTCAGTCTGCACGCAGTGAGCCGGGTCCTGCTTGGAGAGCCGCTGCCCTGGCTCGCGCTCCTGGGCCTGACATCTTTGCTTCAGTCGCCCGGTAGGAAGTGTGGCGCTGGGATCTGGCTGTCTGTAGAGCCGTGCTCACCGCAGGGCGGTGGTGAGATCCCGAGCGGATCTCGGCTGTTTGACGCCAGGGCCCAGAAGCATTTTGGATTCTGTAATGGTTTGGCCTCGCAGCTGCACTTTGGGAGCCTCTCGTTCCACCTGGAGCCAGGGAGCTGAAAGAACAAGGATGGTAGCCGCCAGGTGGTATCTCGCTGGCACAGGGCCAGGCTGGGGCGGTGGCTCCGTGGTAGAGCACTTGGCCGCATGCAGGAGGCCCTGGGTTCAGTCTCCAGGGCCATCAAAACGAACAACAAGGGGCTGGGGATTTAGCTCAGCGGCAAAAGCGCCTGCCTGGCAAGCGCAAGGTCGTGAGTTCGGTTCCCGGTACCGGAGAAAAACCCAAAAAAAAAAAAAACAAAAAAAAAAACAAAACGAACAACAAACAAACAAGCTGTAAAGAAGTGGGGTTTAGCTGTCTGCTCTGCCTCCCCCATGTGACTGCAGAGAGCCCTTTGTCCCCTGCTGCTTCCTGATCATGGTGCCTGGCATAGGACACTTGGGCCGTGTCCGACTAGAATCACCATCTTCCCTGCTTCTAGGATGCTTTCTTCTCCCTAGACAGGGTCTTGCTGTGTAGTCCAGGCTGGCCTTGAACTCATTTTGGAGCCAGGCTGGCCAGGAACCCATGGTGATACTCCTGCCTCAGCCTCCCGATTGAGTGCTAGGATGACAGATGTGCATACCTGGCCCTTCTCTCATTTTCAAGCTGTTTTTACTTTTGGATTCAAAGTGACTCTGTTGGGGATATCACACAGTTGGATTATGGGTGTTTTTTTTTTAGTCCATTTTGCAAAGCTCCCCCTCTTTTTGATTGGAGAATTTGTTCCATTTACATTTGAATGACTTCTTGATAATGAGGGTTCTTGCCACTCTGCTGTTTTCTGTGTTGCATCTTTTTTGTTCTTCCTTCACTTTTTCTTTTGTGTTTTTTTTTAAGTACACTGTTTTGATAGTTCTTCACTTCCTTTTCCAAATATTTTTATTTTCATAGTGGTTATTCTGAAGCTTATAAACTGCATCTTAAATGTATAACAAGCTCATTTTAGTCGACACCAATTTAGCTTCAGTAGTGTACAAAAGCTGCCTTGACAACTCCAGCCTGCCCCTTAGATTTTTGTTGTCACAAATTACATCTTTATACATTGCACATCCATTAATGTAGTTGTTTAATTATTACCTTGTGTGTCTGTATTTTGTGGGGGTTTTTATTTTGTTTTTGGTTTTGTTTTGTTTTTGAAATAAGGTCTCGCTAAGTTGCCCAGACTGGGACTGGCCTGGAACTTGTGACCCTCTTGCCTCAGCCTCCCAAGTATCTGGGGATCCCAGGTAGTCCTCTCCTCCCCTGGTATTGCCTGGTGTCTGAACAGCAGCAGACAAACAGGGGCACCATGGCACTGTGTCCTGTCCACAGGGGTCCCAGCAGCCACTGTCAGCCAGAGCTGAGCTGTTGCTTCCAGGAAGTCCAACGCCCAGCCCGATGGAGACATCCGGGGACCCGTTCCCCAGCGACTGGAGCCCACCGCCCATTGAGTTCCTAAACCCCAGGCCACCGCAGGACGCCCAGGGCCGAAGATGGGGTGGTGTAGGGACATCGGCTGAGGGGTCAGAGCCACAGCATGCAGACGGGGACCTGAAGGCGGGCCCAGCCTCCCCGGAGGAGCTGTTCTGCAGTCTGGCCTGCCAGAGCCAGCAAGCGGATGTCCCGGAGCCCAGTGCCCACGGCTTGGTGAGCACCGCCACCCCGGGCTGCCCCATCTGTCACCAAGACCCCTGCCCACCCGCCTACCCCTGGGCTGCACCTCTGCACGGCCCTGCTGCAACACCTGCTAGCAAGTACCCAATTCAGTGCCACTTCGGCAAGGGGTCCCTCAAGGCCTTCACGGCAGAGATCAGGATCACAGTGACAGAATCCGAGCACAGCTGGGCACAGAAACTCAGGCTGACCTGGTGAGCCAGTGTGACCAGGGATCCTGAATGGAAATGCCAGGGATGAACTTCACATCGGGAATTCACTCTTGGGGACAGGTGGAGTGTTCAAAAATCAAAAGGCCCAGAAAATGTATTCTAAGAATAGAGCCTCAGAGCGGGGCGTGGTAGCACATACCTGTGACCCCAACATCCTAGAGGCAGAGGCAGGAGGGTCTATGTGAGTTCAAGGCCAGCCTGGACTACAGAGTGAAATCCTGTCTCAAAAGATCAGTAAAAATAAATAAATAAAATATAAAGCATCAAAGCAGCGCCCACCAGAGTCTCCTGCGGGGAGGAACTGGGTGGCTGGGTAGAGGTATAGGGCTTTGATCTTTGATTTTTTTTTTTAATCATATGAATGTGTTATCTCTCCAGAAAAGAAAACACAATAAATCAAGGGCTTATTTATTTGGGTCTTTTGAGACAGAGTCTTACTATGTCGTCCAGGCTGGCCTTGAACTCCCGGCAATCCTCTTGCCTCAGCCTCCTGGGTGCCGGGATTACAGACTTGCTCCACCATGCCCAGCGACAAGGGCCTATTTTAGCCTGAACCTTTCCTTCTCCTGCTCCTCTGACTTTGTCCTTTCTGTCTTCCCCGCTCTGTATGTCTCCAGTGCAGTCCCCCGGACTCTGGGAACTATGTCAACTCCTTAGATTGCTTACTGCAGGAGAAGAGGTGAGTGAGAGTCCGCCACGGCGCTCATTTCTCCGGGATTTTCAGCAGTTTTAGGACCAGGCAACTTCTTGTCTGCATCAAGCAGCCTTCCCTACCCAGACACAGCTGCCCAAGCTCGGATTGATACGCTTCTGTAGGAGAGGGCGGCATCTCCGTGGGGCGGTTCTGCTGGAGGCACACAGCCTTCTTGTGGGCATGAGGCCAGCCACTCCTGCCGACCTGTCCCCTGCGCTGGTACCGCACCGCAAGCCTGGCAGGGGAGCCAGGCTGGTACACACGCTTCACCCCAGAGGCGCGAATTCAGTGGCACCGATCAGAATTGCAAGCAGGAGCCGGCACCTGGCCCTCTGCCAGGCCCAATGCCCACGAGCAGCTTGGCTCGCGCCAGGGACCGTTCGGGTGGAAACATGGCCCCTGCCGCCCGCCGCGGGCTCTGCCTTTGATGGCACGCACGCACATTGCTCACACGACCCGGTTCCTCCCCGTCCCTGCCGCCGTCTGGCGTTCGTGTGTGGCTCAGCGTGCACAGCTGGGCTTGGTATTCACACCGAGACCCACCCGCCGCTCCCAGGCTCCACACGGGGCAGTGACCACGCGGGGACAGACCGTGGGGCTCCTGTCCTGTCCGTGTCTGGACCTCTGCCCGCCAGAGTCCAGGCTCCTCTAATTCTTCCTCTCAATCTTCTCTTTTTCTATTTTTTCTTTCTCTTTTCTTTTCCTTCCTTTTCTTTCCTGTTTCATTGCCTTTCCTTCTCTTCTGTTTTCTTTCTCCCCCAGGACTGAGGATTAAACCCAGGCTTGTTTGTTTGTTTTTGAGGCAGAATCTTGCTCAGTTGCTCGGGCTGGCCTTACGTTTACAATCCCACCTCAGCCTCAGAGTATCTGGGATGACGGTTGTGTGCCGCCCCGCTGGGCTTCCTCTGGCTTTTACTAGTCTGGAGAGTTCTGTGCTTTGACTTCTTCCTTCCCCTGAGTGTTTTTGCCCCCCCACTAGGTGGCGTGTGTTTCACGGCGCCCGGTGCTGTGCTGTGCGTTTAGTAGGTGCTGGGAAACGTCAGGCACCTGTCCTGGCTGGCTTAAGCCGCAAATGGGAGTCTCTCCTAACCGGCTGATTTGCTCCTGAGGAGAGTGCCACCTCCCTGCAGAGCCAGCAAGCTGTCTGGTCTCTCTCTCTCTCTTTTCCTTTCTTTCTTTCTCTCTCTCTCTTTCTCTCTCTCTCTCTTTCTCTCTCTCTCTCTCTCTCTGTCTCTCTCTCTCTCTGTGTGTCTCTGTCTCTCTCCTTCCCTCCCCTCCCCTTTCTTCCTTCCTTTCTTCTAGTTCTGGGGATGGAGCCCAAGACCTCCTGTGTGCTGGGCAAGTGTAGCTCTGAGCTGTCCAGCAGCCTAGGATGCTAATCCATCAGTTCGTCCTTCTGAGGATGCTAATCTGTCATCAGTTCATGCCCCCGTGAGCTCATTGCTTACTTCTTGCACCGTGTACAGCTGCACGGGGGGCGGGCACAGCGGTGCAGCTCTTGGCTCAAAGGTAGAAAAGCCCCCAGGTGTCCTTGAAGCTTGCAGAAGGAGAGGGGCTTTGGAGGATGGGGGCAGCTGCTGTGGACAGGCAGAGAGGCCAGGCCGTTCTGGCAGGCTGGTGGGGAGGGGAGTGCTCAGCGCCTTGGCCAGTAGGACGTGGCCGGAGGGGCAGCTGGGGTGCTCCAGGGACAGGTGCGGTGGGGGGAAAGGCTGCACACGTGCACAGGTGGCCTCCAAAGGCCTCAGGAGCCATCAGGTCAGCAGCCACGGGAGGCTCTGAGAGCAAGGTGGGGCCTGGGCTGCAGGCCAGGGGGCACAGCCAGGGCCAGAGCCAAGGTTGGGGAGGCCCAGGGATGGAGCCAGCCTGCAGGAGCAGGACAGAGGCTTGGGGCCACTCGGGGTCTGCAGGGCACGGAGGGCAGAGAGGATGAGCAGGGAAGGAGGCTCTGAATGTGCATGGTCGGGGAGAGGGGCTGTGGCAGGGGTGCCAGGACACTGGGCGCAGCCTCCCCTGGCCGTGCAGCTGGGCCCAGGGAGCAGAAGGCCAGGCCCAGGGCTGCCTGCCAACTGGGTATCCCAGCTGCTTGGGAGGCTGAGGCGGGAGGATCACAGGTTGAAGGCCAGCCTGGGAAACTTAGTGAGACTTTGTCTGGAAATAATAAACATAAAAAGGGCTGGGGTATAGCTCAGTGGTAGACAGGCGCCAGGCGCTGGGATACAGGTGTGCTTGGAGCTGTGTGCTGATGGTCTCCACTGGAGCACCTTCCATGCCAGGCACCTCGCCCTGCTGTTCAAACCATGCAGCGGCACAGACGCCAGGCCTCCCGCATCCCAGGCCGTGAGTGGCCGTGGCCGTGGGTCTCAGCAGCCTGGCGATGGGGCTGGATGGCCCGAGGCGGCGCTGAGCCCTGACTCTGGCTCTTGTGCCCCACAGGGAGCAGCCCCCGGAGCAGGGCCTGGGGAGCCTGTTCCTGCAGCACTCGGATGCTCTCCCCTGCTCTGAGGACAGCGAGGACGAGGACGAGGACGCCCTGCTGACGCCCCAGCACAGGTGGGCGGGGCCCAGCCGGCGGTGTGTGTGTCTGTAAACTACAAAGCTGCCTCTTCCCCAGCACAGCGGCGCACACCTGTCACCCCCGCGCTCGGGAGGCTGAGGCTGGACAATCACCACAAGTTTGAAGCCCAGCCTGGGCTACACAGAGTTCAAGTCAGCCTGAACTACATCATGAGACCTTGTCTCAAGAAACCAGAGAAAGGGGCTGGAGATTTAGCTCAGAGGCACAGAGCCTGCCTGGCAAGCGCAAGGTCGTGAGTTCGATTCCCGGTACTGGGGAAAAAAAAAAAAAAACAGAGAAAGGAAGAGAGGGGAGGGAGGGAGAGGAGGGGAGGGAAAGGAAGCTGCCTCTTCCTCCTCCAGCCACGTTCATTCAGATTCAGGAAATAGCTGATCGCCTGCCTGCTGTCAGGGTCTGAACTGGCCTTTGAGGACGCCGCAGTCATAAAACACAGCCCGATTATCTGCCCAAGCTCACAGAGCCAGGCCTCTTGAGAAAGTAGCCACACAAAACCACAGTCCAGCTGAAAACGGCTTCGGGGGGCCAGTTTGCCTCTGCCCCATCTGGGCTGGAGAAGTGGCCTTGGGAGCACCGTCATCTGGTTGGGCCCCTGCTGGCCTAGACGTTTTTGTTTGTTCGTTTGTTTGTTTGGCCCGGACTTGAGGGGCTCTCAGTGGGAGTGAGGCCTGGGTTCATGTGTGGTGCAGGGTCACAGAGACGCTGGGGACCACAGCTGAATCTGTTTCTTGAGACGGTCTCACTATGTGGTGTAAGAGGCAGGCTTTGAACTTGCCTCAGTCCTCCTGCCTCAGCCTCCTAAGTGCCGGGGTTACTGGTGTGTGCCACCACGCCCGGCAGGAATCCGTCTATAGGGTGTGGCTTTCCGTCTGCCCTGATTCTTTGAGAGCTGCCGTAGCAGCACCACAGACAAGGCCGTCTCGCCGTGGCAGATGGCTGCTGTCTTGTGTCACAGGTGGCCGGAGGAGGGTGACAGAGCTCTGTGTGTGACGCAGAGCTGTTCGCAATGGCCCCGACCTCGGGACCGGCTCACCTCCAAAGTCTCCACCTCCTAAAGCCACCACCTCAAGGACCGGGGTTCTAGCGTGGGCATTTCGGGGATACAGACATGCAGCCTGACCCATCCACTGTGTGTCCCTCGGTCCCCTCGCTCAGTTCTTCCAGTGAGTGTTTGACTTGTCCCTCTGGCTGACCTGCTTCAAATCGGGGTCTCCATACCCTCTCCCCGGGGTTCCTCAGCTCACTGGAGCGGCTCCCAGAGCTCGGGGAAACACTTCTCGTGTGACGGAGCTGTGAGGAAAGACGCGGACGCAGAGAATGCGGGGTGAGCGAAGAGGCTGCCACGCCCTCTCTAGTGGCCCCCGCTAGGAGCTGCTGTGTGCTCTGCCACCCTGGAGCTCCGAGCCCTGTGAGCCTGGGTTTTTCTGGGGCCTTCCCTGCGCAGACAGGACGGCCGTCTAGTCACTGCCTCTTGGGCTCAAGTCTGTCCTCTGGGTGTTAGGTGGGACTCTCTGGCATGGGAGTGTCTTAGGACATATTACCAGCCGCCCTGGACCAGATACTCCTTGGGGCCAACCAGAAGCATCATGCAAAGGTTCATCTCTTCCCCTCGGGGATGCCTTGGGGGAGAGAAATCCTGGTTTCCAGGACCTGAATTAAGGAGGCAGCTGCAAGACAAAAATAAAAAATAGCCAGGTGTGGTGGTGCACGGCTATAATCCCAGCACTTGGGAGGCTGAGGCAGGAGGATTGCTATGAGTTTGAGGCCAGCCTGGACTATATAGCAAGTTCAGCATCAGCCTGGATGACATATCCAGACCTTGTCTCAAAGAAAAAGAAAAGGAAGAATTCCTTTGGGGAGTCCAAGAGCCTAGATCAAGCAGGGAGGTGTGAGTCAAGGCAGAAGCTGCTGTGTGCAGGTGACGTTTAAACTTTGAGACTGGGTGCAGAGTGTAGAGGGCGCTGCACAGGAGTCTGAATTCCCCCGGGACAGGTGGCAGGGAACGGGAAAGGGCAGAAGAGAAACTGGTCGGTGGCCATGGAGGGCAGTGGGCCGGAGTGGGTGACCTTGGTTTCCTTCGACTTGTCTCCCTTTCATGGAGGACGCTGTAGTTTGTAGGAGCCAACGTTCTTCAGGAGTAGGGCTGGATGATGGGGTAGAGGGAGATCTGCGGAGCCCCATGTCCCAGAGGGACTGGGTTGGGCTGCAGGGGAAGCCACAGCCACGTGACCCGGCAGACCTGGCTGGCCGGCTGTCCAGGCGTGGCTTTCTCCGGGAGCATGAGTGATTCGGCTTGGAGATTATTTGAGACAAGGTTTTGTTCTGTAGTGCAGGCTGGCCTTGAACTCACTGTGTAGCCCAGGTTGGCCTTGAGCTCACAGTGATCCTCCTGCCTCAGCCTCCTGAGTGCTGATATGACAGGCGTGTGCCACCGTGCCCAGTTCCTGAGTGTGCGACTGAATCATAGCATGTGTCTATTGAATGATCCCATGGGCCCCTTTCTAGGATCCCTAAACAGTTGGCCCCATTTTGGTTGCCCAGAAATGGTTGTGAACCAATCCTGGCTGGCTGCTTGGCCGTTTCTCATTTCTCTGCTGATTGCCTGTGGCCAAGCTCAGGGATCGGCCAACACTGTCTGTAGAGCCTCTGCATAGATAGTGAAGGTTTTAGGCGCTGAGCTGACTGGTCTCTGTCACCATGCTGGACCCTGCAGTTGTAGGATGAAAGCTCCCACCCAGCAGTCAGGGGCTGAGCCTGGCGGAGCCAGAGGGACCAGTGCCCCAAGGCGTGCCTGGTGGGTGTGGCCTGGCTCAGCAGGCCCCGCCTCTTGACTGGTGTCTGTCTGTGGTGCACACAGGCCCTGTTCCCCCTGCTGAAACAGCAGGTTATGTGTGAGGCAGCCAGATCATCTCCTCAAGGACAGGCTCGGGGTGCCTATGGGGTAGGGGAACGTGGTGGCCCGGGGCATGGGGAAAAGTGAAGTCATCCAGGCTCTGCATGTTCGTGCGCCGCTTCCTGACCTTGCATGGGAAGTGGCGGTTAGCGCATCCTGAGCTCCGAGCTGTGGCTCTTTGCTGTCTAAAGGTCACCTGCTGGACACCTGTGTGGGCCCAGGTGGAGGGTTGGTGGCTTCCGATGGTCTGGGAGAGACGGAGGTGCTGCAGCCACAGTTAGAGGTGTTAACTGCACAAAGCCACCGGGAGGACACAGCTGAGCAGTGCGACCTCTGAAATGGTGATAAACACCAGGAAGGCAGAGTTGGTGGCTCTGGCGCCGAGTCCGGCTCCCTCTTGGTCCTGTCTGGCCCGTGAAGGTCTGGATGAGTTCCGGTTGGAAGAGTCATCCATGCACCTTCGTGGAGTGCAGGGCGGATGCTGCGAAGTCACTGTGGGACTCCAGGAGGGCAGTGCCGTCCCGTTTGAGGTCAGGACAGGTGGTGGGGCGTGGAGACCAAGTGTCACCGGCATGCTGGGGCCTTAGGCTCCCGCCTGAGAACAGCTGGTGACGTCACATTCACCTTGTCTCCAGCAGAGACTCGTGACTTTGGCTTCTCGGTTCTGCGCTTTCCAGCTAGTTTTCCTCCAATGAGGCCTTTGTGAAAGCCCTGTGCAGGAGTCCTGCAAGTCCCGGCTGGGAGGTTTCGCAGTCTCCCAGAGGGGGCGTCTGGGGCTGTCGGATCAGCAGAGGACTTCTCAGCTCAGAGCAGCGCCCACCTTCGGGCACATGACGTTTCCAGCAGGGCTCTGAGAAAGTCTGACAACAGCCACTTTGAGGCGGTTGTTTTGATGTAGGCAGTTTGAAGAGACTGCTCGACCTTACATTGCCCTCTGAGCAGAGCCGGGAGGCGTCGGGCTGGGACGCAGTCTGGGAGGCGTGAGGCCGAGGGTGGGGCGGGTTCATATGCCAGACAAGGCCTCCTAAAATTGTCACAGTGGTGCGACTTAGACAGGACCCTGATTATCCGCAGCAGAGCGTCCGTCATGCCCGAAGAATTGGCTTGCATCTCGAAGGGATGACATCGTAAATTCCCTTTCTTAACGTTAAAAGACCTTGTGTGTGCACTGGGGCTGGGGCTGGGGGAAGGAGAGGCGGGCATTTAAACCACAGCATGGTCCTTTATTCCGGTCTCCAGCCTGCACAGGAAGTCCCCAATTAGACGGGAGAGTCGTCTCCGAGCTCTTCATCATGCACATGCATTATGGTGACCACCACAAAAGTCCCTTTGAGTGATGTTTTTGGGGACAGGGTTGGGAGTCCCTCATAGATGAGGTTAGTTCGTTCCTACAGACGTCTAGTAATTCACCTACTTATTTTAACTCTCAAAGCAGCCTAAGAAGCTCTAACAGATACTTGCACAATTCTCAATGACAGAGACATGAACAAAATGGAAAATGATTTAACCATTTGTGGTGGCAGTTTCTAAGACTGTTGCCAAAGGCCTGCAGGAGCAGATCATCCTTGTTTGTTTTATTTTCAGCGCTGGGGATTGAACCAGGGCCTTTACACTGAGCTACATTGCCAGCCCTTCCTTCACTTTTTATTTTGAGACCGAGTTTGGGAAATCACTGAATTGTCCAAACTGGGCTTGAACGTGTGATCCTCCTGCCTCAGCCTCCCAGAGTGCAGGTGATTATAAGCGTGCACCACCACGCCCGCCTGGCATCTTCCTGCTTTTCCATCAGCCTCACCTTTCATTCTGAGGACAGTTCTGTATGCAGGTGGGGCCTTTCCTTGGGTCCCTTGGTCAGAAAGTTAAGACAGGTTCTCCTGACATGTGGGCCCCCCTCGCGGGCCAGTGGCTCTGGTTCTGGACGCTGATGGGCCCCGGAGCTGTTCCTTGGGTTCGCTCTTAACATGGCGGGCCTGGGTGGGAATTGCAGCGAGAACAGGAGGCAGGGTCCGTAGCTTGTTTTATTTTGTTATTGCTCATGGATATTCTTGGTTTTTCTTTTTTCTTTCAATTATGTCGTCCAGACTGGCCTCAAAGTCATTCTCCTCCTGCCTCAGCTTCCCAAGTGCTGGGATTTCAGGCGTGTGCCCCGCTCTGGGCTTGATGAATGTGTGTTTCTCTGCTGGGTCCTCTAGCAGAGCTCAGTTACGTGAAGTGCACAGGAATGTCTGTCCCTCCCCTCCCCGCGTCCCCGCTCTGCCTCCTAGGCCTGACCCTCCATCCTAGCGGGGTCTGTCACCTGTGTGTGTCGTGTGTGTGTGTGTGTGTGTGTGTGTCCACATGTGCAGCTGTCACCCCTTCCCCATGCTCCCTTTTTCTAGCTCCCACAGCTGACCACAGTCAGAGAACATTAATCGGAAGACTCCAAAGCTCCGCCATTCGTAGGTTTGGAGCTGCGCACCGCTCGGCGGTGAGCGGCGTGCTGCAACGGCACAGCGCCCTCTGGACGCGCGTCGCCCTCTGTCCGGCACGTGCCCTCTGCCCTCGCCATCCGCCCCGGCACTCTGGACCAGCAGGTTGCTTGTCACGGGGTCACAGGGCTTGAGTTCAAATAACCCCGGTCCCCTCGGTTCCCCCGGCGCACCGGCAGCGGTGACTCAGATCTGCCTGAGAAGTGTGAAGCACTTGCGCTAAGTGAAAGGGGAATGTTCTCACCTTGGTAGGCAAGGAAAGAAATGGGTGCGTGGCTGCCAAGATCTATGGAAGAACAAATCTGTGAGCTTGTGGAGAAGGAGAAAGAAATCGTGCCGGTTTTGCCGTAAGTGGCAGCCAGCGTGTGATAGGAACTGAGTTACGGACAGGACAGGACAGTGCTGGGTCTGCTGCTGCCCACAGCTCCAGGCCTGGAGGTGGGGCTTGGAATGCACCCCCTCCGGATCAGGGGGATGACTACGCACGCGTGTGTGCATTCTCACACGCACATACACACACAGACACGGACATACCCTGTTCTGCAACCTGCTAGGTTTCAGCACGGTGTCCCTGCTAGACTGAACTCATTCTCAGGATTCTTTTTTGGGAGGGGAGGGGGTTGAGACAGGGTCTGTAGGCTATGTAGCCCAGGCTGGCCTCAAACTCGAGATGATCCTCCTGCCTCAGCCTCCCGAGTGCTGGAATTACACGCGCGACCTCCATGGCCAGCTCAGGATTCATCTTAGCCGCCTTCCTGTCCCTGTCCCCCTTTCGGTGCACCGTGACGAAGCAGGGAGGATGCCTGCTCCTCCTGTTCCTTCTCCAGCCGAGTGTCCGGCTCAGGTCTGCTGAGCCAGCCGCCTGGACAGGGTGGGCCGCATCTGCATCTCAGCAGGCTCCCGTGAGCGCTGGGGCTTCGGGACACCCGGGTCGGAGGGAGCACCCAGCTCCTGCGGCTGGCACTGAGCCTCTCCTGCCATCTGTGCTTCTGCTCATGCCCACGCTGCCCTTGGCCGGACACCTGGGCGGGTCCCTGCTGCACCTGGCCCTTCTTGCCCTGCTCCTGTTAGTGCTGGGGCAGTTCTGTGGCTCCCGGATACTGTGGGGATTTGTCCACACTTGCCCTTGGCCATCCAGTCTTGGTTCATCTTTTGATGCCTGGCGTTGAAAGCCTGATGTGAAGGTTTGAGCCAAGCAGGACAAATGAGGGTGATGCCCAGGGAGGGGTTAGGGTGCATGGGCGAGCAGGCCAGCATGGGCTCTCCCTCCGTCAGCAGGTGGCGCCAACCCTTCCCCCGGGCCTGCCAGCCCCTCCCTGCTGGGACCCGGCTGGCCTCTGACCTTGTCCCCTTCCCTTGCCCTGCCAGGTTGCTGGTGGAGAAGTTCGCTGTGTCGCTGCAGGACATCCCACAGGTGCACCCTGGCGAGAGTGTGTTCCTGCCCCGGCGCTACCCGCTGCCCTGCTTCCTGGACGCCTCCCAGCTGAAGCCACACAGCGCCCTGGAAGAGCTGTTCCTCAAGTGAGTGTGGGAGGCCCAGGAGCTGGCAGTGTGGGCGGGGGCCTCCTGCAGGGGGACCTCCAAGCAGCAGTTGGGTCGTTAGGATATGTCACCTCGCAGGGGTAGAGGGGACATGGTCATGCGTGTCTGCTCATACAATTGACTGATTTAGCTGCACAGACTAAAGAGTCCTGTGTCCTGACAGATACCAGGTGTGCATCCCATTGCCCCCCATGCCCTGGGTCCAGGGAACGGCCGAGTCCGACTCCTCACACACGGCCCGGGTTCTCAAAGCCATGGGCACCGGGTCCACTTTCTGGGCCAGCAGATCCTGGCTGGTCCCTCCCCTCTGCAGCAGAATGGGGCCGGATTCTCCTTTTGCTGTGTGATTTCTGTTACTTGTGGTCAGCTGTGGTCTGCCGCTCTCAGGTAGAGAGTTCCAGAGCAACATTTTAAATCGCGCACCATTCAGAGTCACATCGTGAAACCTCAGGCCGCCCCGCTCCTCCTGACACCACTGGGAATCAGCCCACTGCTTGCTTGCGAATCCACCTGGTCTACACTACCTGCCCGTTACTTAGAAACTGGCTTGGTTTTCACCCAAACTGGCTCATATCACAAGGCCTGTGTTCCAGTAATCCCTGTTTTACCTAACGGCGGCTGCAAAATGCAAGCGATGTCATGCTGGGAATTCAGATCCGACAGAGGGAGGCTATGAAGCGCTTCCTTACCTGGAAAGGTGGACGTTCTTGACTTTCACATCTATCCATAAAATCGGAAAGAAGGAAAAAAATTCATGCTCGTTGTGCTGTTGCACTCCAATCTGCAAAAACTGTAGCTACAGAAGCCAGGGGTGATGGTGCACCCCTGTAATCCCAGCCCTGAGAGGCTGAGGCAGGAAGATCACCACAGACTTAAGGCCAATTTGGGCTGCATAGTGAGTTCAAGGCCAGGTGAATGACATAGCGAGACCCTGTCTCAAAAAATAAAAAGGTCTAGCTACAGAGCGTGACAAGAATGCAGTTAAATTGGAAAAGCATTGAATTGTAGGTCCCAGTACTGCCTACCCTGTCAGGCCTGCACGGGGGTCTTAGGACGCCTCCTCCGAGGTAACGAGGGGCCATTCTGTGAGAGATGCCTCGCTTCTTCCGCCTGTGCGATGCTGCACCAAAAAGCTTTTTCCGGCCACCAACACGCTCAGTAACCATAGGACAGCTGCCTGTTCCTCTTCTTTTGGGGAGTAGATTCATGATGACTATCACATAATCACTACCTAGACTGCTTTTAAGAGGCTTTGAAAGCAGTTTACTGCAACATGCAGCACTTGCTGTTGTGAGCTAACATGTCCAAGAGGAAGAGAAAGAAAGGTGCCGTTGCTGCCTGCTGCGTTGGAGGCCGAGGGGACGGGGACAGGGGCCACCCTTACCCACCGAATGAGGGGCACAGAGGCCGGCAGCTTTGTGGTCTCACAGCTGTGATGGAGCTTGAACCTAGGAGTCTCCTCTCTTCTTCAGTCTCTGGCTTTCCTATGTGAATCTGTGCGTTTCTCCTGACAGTACTGAAATACCCAGGGCTGGGTCCTTACAAAGAGGAAAGGTTCATCAGCTCGAGTGAGGCTGGAAGTCCCCACAGCAGAGCACTCACTACAGCCGGGCCCCTTGCCACGTGTTGGATGGAGCCACAGCGCTGGGAATGTAAGAGGGGTCAGCCGGACCATTCTGGACCTTCTTCAACTTGGGCACTTTGGAAAACGCATTCAATTTTTGGACCCCATTGCCAAGAAGAACCATTGAGATCATACTACCAAAGTTCAGAAGAAAGGAGCAGAGCCAGGTCTTGGAGAAACACATGTCCCTGTCCCCATAGGCGAGCTGCAGGGTGTTGAACATCTGTGACAGGACGCGAAGACACCACTCAGCGATAAAACAGAGCACGTGAGAGCCAGTGGAAGACTTCAAACTCGAGCGTTCATGGAGATAGGCACGTGAGGTTGTCCACAAAAGAAAATTGCTGAAATAAATGCAAAACAAGAGACATTTCTACCAAATGGGGAGAAATAGAAACCAAGATAGGAAAAGAAGAAGAGGAACAAATGCGGAATGCCTGTCCAGGAGATACAGTCTTCTCATAGTAGGAATACCTGAAACAGTATAAAACAAGTGCAGCTGAAACAATAATTAAGGAACGGATGGAAGAAAACTTTCTAGAAGTAAAATACAATGAGAAGAAAGCAATACCTAGGCATCTGCTAGGTACTTTTTAAATTTTTAGAGATTAAAAAAAAAAGTTTTGCAGGTATCCAGAGAAAGCAGGTTACCTATAAAGGGACACTAGTTAGGTTGACCTCAGATTTTTCTCTTGCAATTCTAAATGCCAGAAGACAATGGAACCAGCCATGCATGATGGCACACAGCTGTTATCCCAGCACTCAGGAAGCTGAGGCAGGAAGATCCCCTATGAGTTCAAGGCCAGCCTGGGTAGGCTACGTAGTAAATTCAAGGACAGCCTGAACACATAGCTAGACTCTTGTCTCAAAAAAACAAACAAACAAACAAACAAACAGTGAAACAATATACTATCCTAGAGTTTGAAGGGAAATAATTTTGAAGCAGAATCATATACCCTGCCAAGTTGTTATCTGTTTATGAGGGCTCTGGAAGATACTCTCCGGTATGCAGGGACAGAGAAAGTCTGTCAGCCAAGAACCTTCTCTGAAAAATGTGCTGACTGATTTACTGCCGCCAACAGGGAACATAAATTAAAAATAACTAAAGAATAAGGAGGCAGTTGGATGAAAGCTGATGGCCAGCATTAAAACTGGTTAAGAAGCATGAAGACTTAGATTATTACATGTGGGGTAATAAAGCTGAATGCAAAAGTAGTAGATAATAATAAAGCTAGACCCGGCATTTTCAGTTTATGCAGCTTTAAGCTGTCAGTGCGCAGGCCAAAGAGCCAATGTGTTGGGCAATCAATACTATTTTATCGCCGGCCGTGGTGGTGCACACCTGTAATCCCAGCACTAGGGAGGCTGAGGCAGGAGGATCATTGCAAGTTCGAGACCAGCCTGGGCTACAAAGTGAGCTCAAGGCCAGCCTGAACTGCATAGCGAGACCCTGTCTCAAAAAGACAAAAAAAAAAAAAACTATTTTATCTTTGCCATGTAGGATTATATATAAAGGTGCATGCCGTACAGCCGCACATATGTAACATAAAAGCGCGGTGTCACTGTGGACAGGACAGGTACAGCACAGACAAAAAAAGTGATCACCTGGCCAGATAGCAAGCAGAGGGGTTTAGGGAAACAGGCACTTCTGTGAGGCGCCACCTCTTCCCCGCCCCCCAGTCCTGGGGGTTGATGCGCTAAGCTACATCCCTACCACCCACTCCTTTTTTTGGACAGGGTCTCACTAAGTTACTCAGTTGTCCAGATAGAGTTCGAATGGGCAATCCTCCTGCCTCGGCCTCCCAGAGTGCTGAGATTACAACCCTGTACCACCAGGCCCGGCTAGATGTTGCTCAGAGGTTGCTCTGGTTAGGATCTGAATAAGGTCCAGACATCGAGATTAGACAGCGCATGCTGCATGGTGAAATAACACCGCAGTCATTACTTTGAGGCTGTAATGTACTTAACCATCTTCCTAGTTGTTTAGGAGATGTGTGTTTCTCCAGCTTCTCTCTATGGGGAGCACCGTGGTGGGGATGTCTTTACATGTGTTTGTCTGGAGGTCGCCAGTGTGTTCCTAGCTGCAGTGAGAGATGACGTGAGTGTATGAACCCTGGTAAAGGTGGACCTGGTCCTACTGAAAAGAGGTCTAATAAAGATAAGATGAGGAGGAGAAAAAAGAAGAAAGAAGCCAGGTGTGATGGCTGAGGCAGGAGGATCACTGTGAGCTCCAGGCCAGCCTGAACTGCATAGCGAGACCCTGTCTCAAAAAAAAAAAAAAAACAAACCTAAGAGACAGAAAAACAAGAAGGGTCATGGAGCTGGAGAAAGAGACCAAGAATGGCCAGCTTGGACCAGAAGCCGGAGAGCGAGAGTGAGGCGTCTTCCTGTGCGGCTCTGCCCTGGGTTCCTGCCAGCAGCAGGTTTGCTGTCCCAGGCTGGCTGTCGGGCAGGAAGCGTTTGACAGATGAGGCGGCCCACAGTGCGGTGACCCAGGATCAGCGCAGCGCTGCCAGACGGGGCCAGGTGGCCGCCTGGCGTCCCTGCCTCTGCCTCGGAGGAGCTCGAGTGCACGAGGTAGCGGTTCCGTGCCTGTCTGCAGAGGCCTACTGGAGGGACGTGCTGTGTGACACTGCGGCTGTGTGACACTGTCCGGAGCTCCCGCTGAGCGGCGGGCAGGGCCACTTCTGGAGGTCACAGTCTCACCAGCGGTCACCTATCATTTCCTGTTTCTGCGAAGACCTCAAGTGTAGACACAGAGGGGGCTGAGTACGAATACGAAAACAAGCCAGCCGGGCTGGGCTAGAAACACGGCCACAGCGGGGACATGAGTGACCGAGGAGCCCTTGCCAGACAAGACGTGAGCACCTCGTGAGCTGCTGAGGAAATTTTATCCCTGGTCATATTCCTTGCATTTTCTAGACTCCGCAATGAACATGTATCGTTTCATCATTGGAGGGGGAAGAAGCGGATGTGTTTTTTTTAATTTTGCATTTTTTGAGACAGGGTCTTACTCTGTAACCCAGACTGGCCTTGCGCTCATAGTGATCCTCCCCCTCAGCCTCCCAAGTGCTAGGATCAGAGGCATGTACCACTACCCCTGGCAGCGATGCTACGTTTAAAAAAATCACCTCTTGAAATAAACGCACATCCCTCAGTTTTTCTGTTGTTTTGTTTTTTTGAGACAGAGTCTTGCCATGTAGTTCAGCCTGGCCTTCCACTCCCCTTTGTGCCCCACGCTGGCCTAGAACTAATGGTGATCCTCCTGCCTCAGCCTCCCAAGTGCTGGGATTACAGGCATGCGTCACCATGCCAGCTTCCAGCTGTTATTGTGCCACGAGCAGCTTCTCGCCTGGAGGAAGTCATTTGTAATCCAAGCACTTGGGAGGCCAAGGCAGGGGGTCATGACAAATTCAAGGCCAACTGGGCTATGTAGTGAGTTCAAGACCAGCCTGGACTACAGAGTGAGACCCTGTCTCCGGCAAGTGAAAGCTCCAGTGGGCTTGTGTTCTGTTACAGTATTTTATTTTAGCTTTCATCAGGAAAATTGGCATGGCTGGCACCATGTAAATAAGACCTCGGTGCCGACCCCTTTGCACCACTTGGGATGAGCTGGACATCTGGGGACTTTGCCCACCGGGACTGGATGGGGAGCAAGTCTTTCCTTGGGCACCGTCCGGGTCACGCTGGGAATTCCAAGCGGGTTGCTGGGCGTTGTGTGGCTTCCCTGGCGGGAGGCGTCGAGGGCAGGACAGACACCCGCCCATCATTGCCCGCGTGGCTGAGGATTAGCAACTGTGCTACGCCTGCACCCGGAGCCTCCCTGCTGTGAGATCCCCGCGCCAACAGCTCGGGGCTCTGTGTCCCCTGGGCCCGCGTGGCACCTGCCTCCGCTTCTCTGCCAGGACCCTCTGACATTCTCTGGATAGCTTGCGAGCTTGCCCTTGGCAGAGGCACCTGCTGGAAGCCAGCACAGGGTTCTTGGGGTGGAGACGAGACGCTGGCTTTTGCTAAACCTAACAACAGCTGATTCTGTCAGCCAAGATGTTTGTTTGAGACAGGGTCTCGCTACGTAGCGCAGGCTGGCCTCGAACTCTTGGTGATCCTCCTGCCTCTCAGCCTCTCAAATGCTGAGGTTTACAGGTGTGCGCTACCACCCTCACTTTAATGCAGCTGTTTGCATCCCACATAGCGCCGGACCCAGAATTCCTTGAGAGCCATTCGCTGCAGGCGGGGTAGTCTTCTGGCTCGTGCTGCTTGTCACACGTGTGAACCTAACTCAGCAGTGAGCCTGCAGCCCGCTGCCGTGTTCCTGGCAGACGCTGCACAGCCGGCAAGGCAGAAGGGAGGTGTGTGGCTGCTCCTGGGTGCAGCTGCTGGCCCTGTGTTGCTCCGAGCCCGCAGGGCCCCCCACCACCAGGAGTCCCTGGGGTGCTGGCCTCAGAGGGACCCTGCCAACGCACGGGTCCCAGCATCCCCCACAGGGTCCAGCCTGCTTTTGGGGGCAGCGTGTGTGTTTGTGCTTCTAAGTCCATGGGCGGAAACAGCGTGTGCTCGTGCATACAGGAGGGTCTGTCTCACAGCCGTGGGCAGAAAACCTCTTTCTCCTGGGACCGTAATGGCTTAGATCCTACGCCAGACCATCTCTCTGCGGCTGACCAGGAGTTTGGGGAGATGACAAAGCCCAGCCAGCCTCCCTTCCTTCCTTCCTTCCTTCCTTCCTTCCTTCCTTTCCTTTCCTTTCCTTTCCTTTCTTTCTCTCTCTACTCTCTCTCTCCCTCCCTCCCTTCCTTCCTTTTACTTTCTCTCTCCCTCCTTCCCTCTCTTTCTTTCCTTCTTTCTTTCCTTTTTGAGACAGGGTCCCACTGTGTAGTTCAGGCTGGCCTTGAACTCACTGTGTAGCCCAGGCTGGACTCAAACATGTGGTGATCCTCCTGCCTCAGCTTCCTGAGTGCTAGGATCACAGGCGTGCACCATCACGCCTAGCCAGCCACTTTAAACTGACTTCCAGAGTACCCGGTGCTGGAGCCCCAACAGCCGCCCAGAATACGTCTCCTCCTTTTTTTACACAGCCCTGGCGTCCTCTAGCCAAGGTGATCGGCCAGGTTTCCTGCCCCCAGCCAGCTGTGGGTTCTGAGAGAGGAAGGGACTGCACAGGGCAGCACGTGTGCCGTGCAGGTTGTGGCCTCAGCCACGGCAGCTGGAGCGCCCCTCACCCTGAGCGGGAGCAGGCGCTGCTCCCTGGACCTGCGTGCAGGAGTTCCTTCCCTGAGCTCCCAGGCCGGCCCCTGGCTGCTGTTTTCCCATGTGCTCGCTCAGGTGTCCTCTTTGTGTTGGAAAAACACAAGCGGGGCGGAAACACTCTGTGTAACTGGACCCGAGACGCTGGTGTGGCCCACAGGTAACCCTGCCCGGCCCGGAGCCCGGGCTGAGCACCGATTCCCCCGTTGTCGCCCCACCTCAGGCAGTGCTGTCCCCACTGGCAGATTCCTGTTTCCCTCGGTCCCTTGGAAAGGTTGCAGTGTGCCAGCCGCTGTGCATTTAAAACACTGTGAGGCCAGGTGTGGTAGCGCACAGCTGTCATTCCTGCACTCGGGAGGCTGAGGCAGAAGGATCTCTGTGAGTTCAAGGCCAGCCTGGGCTACACAGCGAGTTCAAGGCCAGCCTGAATTACTAAGCGAGACCCTCTCTCAGAACAAACCAAAATATAAAATAATAATTAAAAATAAAACACTGAGTTGTGTTTGTGGACAGCACTAGAGAAAAACAAGTGGTTTTGGTGACAGCTTGGGGCTTTTTTGCTTCTGGCAGCACCTGACACTGAGGGCTCCAAAAAGCACCTTTGCCCACAGTAGCCACGGTGCTTCACAGCCCCCTGACCCTGGGGTGTCTCCCACGGGGTCTCAGGAACAGCTGTGGAGCCCCTCACCGCACCCCTCTGTCCTCAGCGCCCCGCCGTCTCAGCAGCTGTTCTTCCTGCGCAGCAGTCTCCTGAGCACCCTCTACCTGCACTCCACCCGCCCCTGCCCGGTGCCTGTGCTGCAGTGGCTGCTCAAGGTGAGGACCCCTGTGGCCACTAGGTGGCGCGTGCGGCGCGGCCCATGAGCAGCAGGCTGGGGCCTCAGCCTCCTCTTGCCCAGAGTGGGCGCTGCTGGCCCGGTCGTGCCCCTGGATCGGGGAGGTGCTGGGACCCGCTGTGGCTTCCCGGGACCCACCCCACGGCCGACCGGGGCACCAGCTGCTCAGAGCCGAATGCAGGGCATGAGGAGGTGGCCTGGCCTCGCCCCACCCAGGGCTGGCCCTGCCCGGATGGGGATGGGCCGGCCCCAGGTCCTGGGGGGTGGCTGTGCAGCCCATTGGAGGCCAGAGCCCAGCTGTGAATCAGCTCCGCGCGGGGGTCACCCCGGGGCCTCGGCCCAGGAGGCTGGCGCTGCACGGCACCCTCCCGGCCCAGGAGGAGGGGAGCTCCTGGGGCCTGGTGCACGCCGCTGCCCCCACCCAGGCCCTGGCAGGAGAGGGGAGCGGGTCGGCCGGGAACAGTGTGGCCTTTATTCTCTGCCCCTCCCCGCACGGCCGATGACAAAATGCACAATCGGCCTTGGGCACACAAAGAGCCCCTCTAAGATGTCGCCCACAGAGGAGCCCTGTGTGACCTGACACGGCGGAGAGCCCTCCCGTTGGTGGCTCCATGTCTGCGAGGTCCTGAGACCCCAACCCCGCCGCTGGGCCAGCCAGGCGGGTCACTCGCAGCAGCTCTGTCCTGCGTGGGTCACTACGCGAGTGCTGTCAACCCTCTCGCCCGGTGGCCGCCAAGCCCTGCTGGGGCCTGGACCGGCCAGGGGAGCAGTGAGAGCCTCTGCACTTCAGAGCCTCCTGCAAGCGCTGAGCACTCCAACCTGGAGATCCTTGCGGTGCTTGTAAAGACACAGGGGCACCAGGTGTGGCGGTACAGACCTGTAACCCCAGCATTCAAGAGGCTGAGGCAGGAGAGTCACCACAGGTTCAAGGCCAGGAGGGAGTAGTGAGATCTGCCTCAAAACAGCAATAAGGAGATGACCCAGGCAGCCCTGCAGTTGGGATGTGCTTTGGACCTAGTGACCCTTAGGGGCTTCCCAGTTGGGGTGTGAGGCCCAGGCGGTCATGGGGTGCAGGCTGTGTGTAGGGAGCAAAGGGCGCAGCCGTGGCCAGCTCAGCCCCCAAGGTGGGCGTCCAGGAAGGGGCTCCGCTCAGGGCTCCTGGTGGCAGCAGTGCCCAGTCCCCGGGGGAGCTGCAGGCGTCCCCAGCACCCCAGTAGCAGGAGGAGGGCACGATGTGACTGCACATGCAGGGGCCCACAGCTGAGGCCGAACCAGGTCCTGTGACCGCGGGCAGGGCTGTCCCCTTGCCTGGCTGCACGATCATGCACGACTCTCTCCCGGGCTCCCCACCCTCAGCCTAGAACCCGTCCTCGGGAGGAGTGCTCGAGCGTGTGCCGGGTGGCGCCATCCCCACCCCGGATGTGTAAGAGCAGCGCTGCGGCTCCAGCGCCTCTGCGCCCTTGTCCCGGTGACCAAGTGTAGGCGCCGACCCGGACACCAGTCGGCTGCCACAGTAGGACCGGCGCTTGTCCGGGGCCAGCCAGTGTGGTCGGTGCTTTCCAGCTCTTTCCCCACTGTCCCCGCCAGCGAGGGACAGCTGTGACCCAGGGATCCAGGGCTCGAGGACCAAGTCCACACGGGCAGAAGCGACAGGAGAGCTCAGGTCACCGCAGCCTTCGCGCCCAGCATTGCTGCGTGCAGCACTAGCTGTGTGACCCAGAGGAGCGGCTTGACCTCTCTGAGCATGGTTTCCTCATCTGAAAGTGGCAAGAAAGACAGTATCCTTCTACCATGTGGATTCAATGGGATTATCTTATTTTATTTGTTTTCTACGAGATCCGGCCTCACTATATAGTTCAGGCTAGCCTGGAACTCATGGCGATCCTCCTGCCTCAGCCTCACAAATGCTGGGATTCTTGGTGTGTGCAGGGCCAAAAGGGATTTCTCTAATGTGGAGCTGTAGATGTTTGTTACTGCTGATCCACAGGGATAAACTTCTTTTTTCCTCCCAGCTGCTAGCATGGCCTCCAGACACGTCCTCAAGAGCCTTTGGTCTCCTGTGGGATCTCAGTGTGGATGAGCTCTTCCATCAGTCCGGTCAGTACCAGGGTGTGGGGCGGAGTCCTCAAGCTCTTGGCCCATGGTGCAGGGGAGCTGTTGGGGTTAGAGACACTGTGTCCTTTGTGGTGGAGACGGGGACCCGCCTGTCTTCGGCCCTGACTCTGGTGTTGGTGATAAACTGAGCCCCAGCCCCCGGCATCCTGCCCCGCCTCAATCCGGGTGGCCGTGGCCTAGTCTGGGCCGCGCTGCAGACCCCAGGGCCCCGAGCAGTCAGGGCAGTGGTGCTGCCCAGGGCAGGCTTGGAGCCAAGGAGGGGCTTGAGGAGCGTCAATGGTGTCCTGCCAGGCAGAGTCCCCGGAAGGGGACGTCCCCAAAGCCGTCCTCCCCTGGTGGAGCGGGTGTGCCCAGCACCCCTGGGTTAGGTCTGGGCTGGAATGACAGTCCAGTCTGTGTCCCGCCCCTGCGTTGAGGGGCGCCCTGGGCCCAAAGCTCCGCAGAAGCCATCAGGCCCTTTGGGGGCTGCATCCTCCCAGGCCGTCCGCGTGCGGTGCCTGGACCTCGACGCTGTGGCACCAAATTATATCATGTAACCAGCTGAAAGTCGTCTGCCGCAGATGGCAGAGGGATTCACCGTGCCCAGGCCCGGCCTGTGCCGGCCCCGCTGCCCCCTCTCCACAGCGTGGACAGGCGCTGGGGTCAAGATGCCCCTGCGGTGCGCGAGCCCCACCCTTGCATCTCCGAGCCGTGCTGCCTGGCTGTAGGAGTTGGCCGACCTGGGGGCCATCTGTCACGGTCACACATTCCAGATGCCCCTCCCCGCCTGCCAGGGAGCCCTGGCGGAGGCCCAGGCGGTGCTGTCCCCGCATTCTGTTCCTTTGTGTAACCCCTGCCTCTGTGGCCAGGCGGCCCTTCCCAGCCCTGCGGCCGCCTCTGCCGCAAGCCTGCCCTTTCAGGGACACAGGCGTCCCTTGCCCCGCTCTCCTCCCCGGGACAGAGGGAACACCCCGTCCTCTGCCTGTTGCACGTGGTCCCTGACCCCTCCTCCTTCGGGAGGGCTGAGAAAGCATCCCTTGAGCTCCTGGCAGCTCCGCTGTGGCTGCCCGACCCAGAGCCTGTCCTGTGGACGCACCTGGCTCCGGCCCCGCAGGCTAGACTTGAGGGGGAACCCCAGGCCTGAGCTCCGAATCCCCGCTGATTCCGGGCGAGGCGGAGCCGAGGTCCACAAAAGAGTCGCAAACAGGAACCTGGACACACACTTGGCGTAGCTGTTCACCGCAGCGTTGTTCTTTTTTGTTGTTTTGACACAGTCTTGCTAAGTGGTGCAGGCTAGCCTTGAACTCGCATCCTCTTGCCTCAGCCTCCCGAGTGCTTGAATCACAGGCGTGCGCCGCCACACCCAACTGCAGCATTATGCATGGTTGCTAAACGGTGGAACCCAGTGGATGACGGGGTGACAAAGCAGGGTTTGGACAGGAGGTGGAAAACCATTCCACGCTGGAAGCAAAACTGTCACGTGCTACCATGTGGATAAAAATACGGGGTCCCTGACCTTAGCCATTTCCCAAAGAACAGGTGTCCTAGGAGTCTACTCGTGGGGGTCCCCAGAGTCATCAGATTCTTAGAGACAGAAAATAGACGGCAGCTGCCAGGGGCTGGGGGAGGGCGCGGCGTTTCTGTGCGGATGGCGACGGTGCTGCACGGCAGCAGGAGCACGCGTGGGGCTGGCCGCGGGGCTCCCACCAGGGCCTCCCGAGCGTAAGACGGCTCCAGCCCCGGGCTGCACCCCGGCCCGGAGGACCGCCCTCAGATCCAGGCTGGATGCGAGAGGAAGTCGCGCTGCTCTGGCGTCGTCCCCGTCCCCGTGGGGGGCAGCGCTGGGGACAGAGCCTTGGCCACCTCCCCGCGTCTGCGTCTGCATCTGAGAAATGCGCAGGGCTCCGTCCCAGCCTTCCGGGTGGAAAGCAGGAGCTGGTGGTGACGAGGGTGCCTCCCGGCGTTCCTTGGGACGCTTTTGTCCCGACCGCTGCCTGAGTCAGGAGCTCCGAGGACCAGGATGGAGCTGGGGCCGGCTTCGAGCCGCGGCACGGAGGGCGTGCTCGGGGGACCAGGGCGGGGCCCGAGGATGCCAGGCCGCCCTGGCGCGTGGCTGGAGGACAGGGCGCTGCGGTTGTGGACAGAAAGGCAGCGCGTGTCACCTGCGCGAAGTCTCATGAGCTCAGAGTATGGAACATTCTGGAAGGTCACCAGGCCTCGCCCGGGGGGGGGGGCCCACAGTCGAGTGGGGAAGATGAGTTGAAGGTCGCCTCGAGGTGCGGGGCACCGTCCCTGTCCTCAGGGCTGGTGGCCGTGGGGGCGGAGGGGCCAGTAACCGAGGCAGGAGGTGGAGAGGGAGCAGGAGGAGCCGCCAGCAGGAATCAGCAGGAATCTGGGGCTGCCGGGCCACTCTGGTGAAGAAGCTCAGGCAGAGACTGAGGGCGCTCACAGTCGAGGGACAGCGGCCCTGTCTGGAGGCCTGCTGGCCCAGGCCTGTGCATAAACAGGTCCAGAATCCCATGTCCTCCCTTCTCGAGGAAGCTGTGTTTTAGGTGGGCTCTGTTTCTTTGGTTTGGTTTGGTTCAGTTCGGCTGGGGACAGGGTCTTGCTACGTGGTTTAGTCTGGCTTTGAACTCACTATCTAGCCTAGACTGGCTGGTCATCCTCCTGCCTCAGCCTCCCCAGTGCTGGGGTTACTCAGGTGCAGCACTACACCTGGCTTGCGCTTTTTCATCTGTGCCTAACAAATCCCTGGTGAAGAGAAAACAGCGTTCAAGGCACGAAAGTAAAGTGTAAGGGATCATGGCTTTGCATACTTTTCTTTCGTCTTCTTTTTTATTTTTATTTTATTTTATGGTACAGGACCTGGCCAAGTCGTTGAATTGCCCAGCTTGGGCTCAGACTTGCTGTCCTGCCTCAGCCTCACAGAGCACCGGGATCACAGGCGAGCACCACACACCCCGCTTCTCTCTTTGTATCAGGACAGTCTTCTCACCCTGTTCCATTGGACAGAACGGGGTCACAGGCCTTGAAGGGTTCTGCCGTGTTTCCTGGCTGCTGGTGCCCTTTGTACACCCCGGTTGTATCTGAAGAATCTCTGGCCTCATGAGTCCCGCCACCCTCCCCCAGGGGAGAGCCCAGGAAACTCGCTTTTCCAGCTTTGCCTCCATCTTTGAATTTTCAGTTTTCAGATGAGCCGGCTGACACACTGGACGATGGTTTACATAGCATTGATGTAGTCGCAACTCTTAGCAATCTAGGCTGGCCTTGAACAGAATGAGGCCCTGGGTGGATGGGTGGATGGCAAATACTGCAGCATGTGTTTGTTTGTTAGATTTTAAGACAGAGTCCCTCTATGTAGCCCGAGCTGGTATCAAACACAAGGTGATCCTCCTGCCTCAGCTTCCCAAGAGCTGGGATTCCAGGAGGGTTCCAGCGGCCCACCAGTGAGAGAAGAACCGACAGGGGAGGAAGCTGGTGTCCTTTGTCCTGCATGTCCTCGGTGCTTGTCAAAGGAAGGCTGCTGCTGACCTGCAGGGGCCAGGAACACTCACAGCCTGAGGACAGCGAGGCCTGGGCCCCCGGGAGCGGCTCCCCACGGGGAATAGAGAGCACAACACTCTTCTGCCCCAGAGAGGCCTCAAAACCGGGTTCCTGCACCCAGGAAGGAAGGAACACACTCTGAGGCACAGCCCGATGGACAAGCCCTCTCAGAACTCACTGAGGTGAGGCGGTGGCTCACGCCTGTAATCCCAGCACTCGGGAGGCAGAGGCAGGAGTATCGCTGCTAGTCTGAGGCCAGCCTGTGCCGCAAAGTGAGACCTTGTCTCAGAACACACACAACACACGTCTTGGATGAAGAAATACATGAGAAAATGTTCATCACTGGTCATTTGCGGGATGCAAATTAAAACAACACTGAGATTCCATCTCACCCCAGAAAGAGTGGCTGTCATCAAGAAATCAAACAATAACAAATGCTGGAGGGGCTGTGGGGAAAAAGGAACCCTGCTCCACTGTTGGTGGGAGCGTAGACTGGTACAACTGCTATGGAAACAGTGTGGAGAGTCCTCAAAAAACTAAGATTGGAAGTCCTATTCAACCTACTATTCCCCTTCTGGGTACCTTCCCGGAAGAATTAAAAACACCATACCACAGCAATATATGTGCACCTATGTTTACAGCGGCATAGGTTGTAATAGCTACATCCTGGAAGCAACTCAAGTGCCCACCAGCTGAGGAATGCATAAAGAAGATGTGGGTTTTTTTTAATACAATGGAGTACTACTCTGCCATAAAGAAGGACATGATGGAGACATTTCTAGGAAAAAGACTGCACCTTGAGTCCATACTCCTAAGAGAAATAAATTGGACACGCACCCACAGAAAAGTCAGAGACACACGTGAATACCACGTTGTCTCTCTGGTGTGAGAAACTGAAAGTGTAAATGAGGACCCAAATGTATAGTAGGTGTTGTGAAATCAAAGGAAAATGTCCAAAGGGGAAGGGGAACAAGGGGGAGGGGAGCCGGAAAGGAAGGAAGGGCAAAGTAAAAAAAAGAAAAGAAGGAAAACATGGAAACACAGCTTTGTAAATGGGGAGGGGAGGGGGGTTGAAGGGAGGCAAATGGGAAAATAAGTTACATCGTGTACAGGTGCAGATTCTCTGTGATGAACGTGATGTATGTATATCTAAACTAGACCGATAAAGTCTAACAAAAAAAGACTGACTTCACACATCACACGGTTCATCCCTGCCACCCCCACCCCGCGCTGGAGGCTGAACCTGGGCCTCGTACTGAGCTACGTTCCCAGCCCTTTTTATTTTTTTACTTTGAGACAGATTCTCGCTAAGTTGACTGAGTGGGGCTCAAACTTGGGATCCTCCTGCCTCAGCCTCTGAATGCTAGCAGCTCCTCTGCGTGTAGTGTATGAGTCCATGGTTTTTTTGGACACTCACAGAGCTTCGCACTGTTACTACCACCTAACTCCAAGACACGCCCTCGATTCAGAAGGAGCCCTGGCTACCCAGGGCTGTCCTGCCCCTTGGTCCCTCGCCCTGTGCCATCCTTAGTCCACTGCCCATCTCTGGGGTGGCCCTGGGTGGACGCTTCACACAGACTGAACCGGACAATGTGTTCACTTTTGCCTTAAGTGCTTTTCTTCGTGAAATATTCAGGGTGCATGCACGCTATAGTATATGTCACTCCTTTGGGTTTTTGTTTTCGTGATCTGAGTTTGACTTTCCCGGAACTAGATTCATGTCTGGTTCTCAGTGCTGAGCTCACAGGGCTGCCATCAGTGGTGTTTCCGCAGAGCCCGGGGAGCGGCAGGGGCAGAGCCAGAGGCGGAGCATGACGGGCCCCTGGGAAGAGGCCGCAGGGGCCGCACTCCCTGTCCTCTGAGTCACAGACCAGATCTGCTGAGAACACAGGGGAGGGGTGTGGCCAGGACAGGACACCAGAAGCAACGCCAGCGCCCCAGCTACAAGAAGAGTCATCACACCCCACAAGGAAGGAAACCTCCCCCAGAAATGGGGTGACGGAGGAGGAAAGAACACCATAGGGAGCACACAAAGGGCTGAGGGCTTTAAAATTTTTGTTGTAATTTCTGGGTTTTTTTTTTTTGATATTTTTGAGACAGGGTCTCGCTATGTAGTTGGGCTGGTCTTGAACTCACTATGTAGTCCAGGCTGGCCTCAAACTCACGGTGATCCTCCTGCCTCAGCCTCCCAGGTGCTGGGATTACAGGTGTGTGCCACCTTGCCTGTCTCTGTAGTTATCTTTTATTAAAAATGTTTCCTAAAAATATGTGCCTTGCGTTGGGGATAGTAGATCAGCAGCACAGTGCCTGCCTGGCAAGCATAAAGTCCTGAGTTTGATTCCCAGTACCGCCCCCCACAAAAAAAGTGTCTTTCATGTCTTGAGCACTGTGGGAAAGGGCCAGGGTGGCTGGGGGTTTCCCCAGGGCACCCCGTCAGGCCCAAGATGTCTAAAGGGGGCTCGACACTCATACCCACAGGAGTAAAGCCGACTCTTTGGATCTCAGCTCCTTGGCCCAGACAGCTTTAGGCCTCAGATCTTTTGGTGATCAACTACAATCCCCAGCTCACCTGGATGGGCGGTCAGCAAAAGAACGGGCTGTGTCAGTCCTGGCGGGTTCAGCGACCCCACCGCGGTCTGTCCCCGTCCCTGAATCTGGGTGGCTGGGAAAGGGGCGTGGCTAGGGCACAGCGCTCAGGACACTGCCTCCTGCTCCCCACGCCCCCCCCAGCCCGAGCAGCTCTCTCTGGGAGGACTGGGGGCTGGAAGCTGTGACCGTGGGGTTGTCCTGGTCTCCATCCCACAGCCCTCGCCCTGCCCCTTCCTCTCTCAGGCACGCCACACTTCTCCTTGGACTCTTTGGAAGGTCAGAGGTCTTTGGGGTCCAGGAATCCTGTCCTGTGAGTCCAGAAAAAAAGACTTGATACTTGTTGGCTGGGGGTTTTATGGCAGCCTTAGGCAGCTCATCAATCCACGGCGGCCAGTTTGGGTTGGATCAGGACGTGGGGGCCCCCAGGCTTGACACCAGGCCAGGAAGCGTGAGCCCAGGTTTCCATGTGCAGTGGTGGTGGCCCTTGGCTCAAGTTCTTCTCACTAGTTCATTTTTTATAGGTGCATACTGTTCCATCACTTGGGCATACCACATTGAACTTCATTGTACACCACATTGTACATCAGTTGATGGACACTTGGGCTGTTTCTATTTTCTATTTTGAACCATACTGTAAGCACTTATGTGGACGTGTATTCTTGCTGCTGTCTGGTGGGTTCTGGGAATTAGAGTTGCTGGGTCACATACAAATTTTAGCTTTAACTTTTTGAGCACATCCTCACTGTCATTCGCTCATGCCCAGCTTTGGACAGCAGCCATCCGGAGGGGAGTGAAGCAGTGTCTCCTTGTGCTTGGGACTCAGCCTCCTCGGCAGCAGGGCATGTCGAGCGATTTCATACGTGTTTAGGAGCTGTTTGTTCATTTTCCTCGGGGAATGTCTCTCCCAATGTTTTGCCCACCGGGGGACTGAGTTGGGGCTGTTGTTTTTGTTTGCCTGTCTCTGAGGCATTCTCTGTGTGTTCCAGACTCTCGCTCTGCCTGGGGGGCGATTCGCAGATACTTTCTCTGAGCTCTCTCTCCTTCCCTGTCCTGACGGCGCCCTTTGATGCAAAAAAGCTTTCCATTTCGATGCAGTCCAGCACATCTGTGGGTTTTTTTCCCCCCTTTGGTAGCCTGTGCTTTTTGATGTCAAACTTAAAAACACCATTGCCCAATCCAAAGTCATAAAAATGTTCCTCCTAGCCAGGCATGTGTGGCCTCCGCCTGTGATCCAAGCACTCAGAAAGCTGAGGCAGGAGGATCCCTGTGAGTTCCAGGCCAGCCTGGACTGCCTAGTGAGCTCAGGGTCAGACTGAACTATATATCTAGACCCTGTCTCAAAAAAAACAGGGTTTGGCTGCGCCAGGGTAGGAGGCACACTGGGTCAGGGGGGTTGAGAGAGGATCCGCCAACCGCGAGAGGCCGTTTCCCGCTAGCTTCGGGGACTGTGCTGATCTTTTGTGCCAGGCGTTCCATCTCCCACCCTCCATGTGTGGGAGGAGGGGGCAGATCACAATGTAAAATGGCCTGGCCAGTACATTCCTTGGATGTTCTGAAAGTAGGCAAGAAATTCATCTCGTAAGAACAATTCCACTCCATTGTCCTGAGCAAGGACGTCCTCCCTCAGTCACCACGCTTTTCCCTTGGTGCCTGGAGCCCCGGTATTGTGGTCATCAGGTCTCTGGGGCTCACTTGGACAGAGCTTTTTTTGAGAGAGTCTCCCCGTGTAACCCAGGCTGGCCCCCACCTCATGGTGATCCTCCCGCCTCAGCCTCCAAATGCTAGGATCACAGGTGTGCACCACCTCCCCAGCTATTCATGAAGGATATAAATCTAGTTTCTTCATTCTGGTTTGGTATTAGGGAAATGCAGCTTCATAGACCATGTTGAGAAGTGGTCTTTTCTCTCGACTTTCTGTTGGCTTGTGGAGAACTGGTATTGTTTCTTCCTGCGCTGGTTGGTAAAGTTAGTGAAACCATATGGGATTTGAATTCCTTTGTAGGAAATGTGCAAATTACAACTGTGTTTTCTGTAGTAGATGCAAGGCTGTTTGTATCATCCTTTCTTGGGTGGCTGTTCTGCTTTGGATCTGGAATGTTCCCAAAGGCCCAAGTGTCACAGGTTTCATCACCGGCTTGGTGCTCTTAGAAAGTGGAAGACCCATCGAGGAGTGAGTCATTGTGGGAGGTTTGAGGCCTTGTTCTTGCAAGGGATTGTGGGAGGGCTGGGAAGCTCAGTGGATGGTGCAGGGAGGCCCACAATGAGGAAGAGAAAGAAAATGAGAGAGGGCAGGAGGAATGGGCTGGATTTTGGAAGCCCAGTCTATTTCTCTCTCCCTTTCTAGCACAGCCATGATAGGAACAGCTTTGTTCCACCCCAGAGTCCCCACCTGATACGCAGCCCCACGAGACCACAGGCTGAAGCCTTGAGCCAAAGTAAACCTTTCTTCTCTTTAACCTCATTATCTCAGCTGTTTGTTACAGCAATGGAGCACTGGCTCATTCTATGGCTATGTCCATTTCCCCAGGGTTATCCAAAGCATTGGCTTAGATTTGCTTATAATATCCCCTTACTGTTTAATGTCTGTGGGATAAGTGGCAGTGACCACTTTTTCTGATCTGGTCTTGGTAATTTGTGCTTCTTTCTGATCAGATTAAAAGTTTATCAACTTTTTTGTTCTCCTCTAGGAACCAGCTGTTGGTTCCATTCATTTTTCTTACTGTTTTAGATCTTACTAATTTCTGTTCTTGTATCTATTACTCCCTTGCTGCTCCTCACTTTGGATTTAATTTGCCAACCCTTCCCCCAAGTCCTGCTCATTTCTTAAAGTGAAGATTTAGATTGTAGTAGTTCATCTTTTTTTCTAGTTCTTTTTAAATGTGAGTTATATATTATACCTATAGCACATTAGGTTGTTAGTACATTTGTATGGTTTACAGATGTATGTTTGTTGGCAGTATAAGTTAAACCTTTTTTTTCTTTTTTGAGAGACAGGGTCCTGCTACGTACTCCAGTCTGGCCTTGAACTCACCATGTGGCCCAGGCTGACCTGGAGTTTGTGGTGATACTCCTGCCTCAGCCTCCAGAGGGCGGGGATCACAGGTGTGCACCACCACCTCAGCTGAACATTTTTTAGATGTCGAGGGAGCTGGGGTGTAGCTCAGCAGTAGAGCACTTGCCTGATGTGTGAGGCTTGGACTTCAATCCTCAGCACCCCAAAAAAATTTTCTTTAAAATTTGTTTATTGGCTTGGAACATTAGCTATTATTTTTCCTTAAGCAGCTTTTGTTATCATAGTGGGTGAAGCATTCTTTGGAGCTGCAGGGTGACATTTTGAGCAGAGCCATGTGGTGGGGCCGGAGGATGCATGACCGGTGCCTGCGTAGGACGGGAGTGGAGCAGGGTCAGTCGCCAGCGCCCTTCCCTCAGGAAATCCTTGGAGCAGGCGCCCCGGGGGCTTGGTGAGAGGCCAGAGGTGACAGCGGGCTAGAGGCTCGGGCCAGAGGACGACAGCTGTTATCACAACAGAAATCTGCGGCTTCCTAAGTCAGAAACCTTGACAGCAGCCAAAGGGGCGACTTGGCCGGGTGCCGTCCTCACCTCCAAATTTTCAGTAGCCTCTTTGGCCGTTTCTTTCTCGGCCTGTTCTCAGATGGCTGGCTTTTGTTTCCCTCTGTGTGTGCACGGTGCGTGTGTGTGTGTGTGTGTGTGTGTGTGTGTGTGTGTGTGTTGCTTTGTTGTTTTCTGTGGTGCTAGGAATGGAACTTGGGTGCTCTACCACTGGCCCTTTTCTTATTTTTTATTTTGAGGCAGTGTCTTGCTAAGTTGCCCAGGGTAGGCTGAAACTTGTGATCTTCCTGTCTCAGCCTCCAAGAGTGGTGGGTTGACAGGCGTTTACCGCCACACCCAGCTCCAGCTCTACACTTAACCCCTGCCCTGGTGCAGTGCGAATGCTGTGTAGACCCAATCAGGCAGGCAAACACTTGGGACCACGCAGGCCGCTCCAGGCCTGGCTCCTGGGCAGCATGATTTGCCAGCATGCCCCCTCAGAAGTCCCTAGGATTCCATGACACAGCCAGGTGTGGTGGCCCACAGGTATAATCCCAGCACCCAGGAGGCTGAGGCAGGAGGATTGCTGAGAGTTCAAGACCAGCCTGGGCTATGTAGGGACACCCTGTCCCAGAGAAAACCAAACCAAACCAAAGGTGCACACCAGAATTCTGTGACACTATTTCACCTTCCTAATGGCTCCTTGTTTTTAAAACATTATCGCAAGATATGATACTAAAAGTAATTTAATAGAAAATAAAAGCTAACGTTTCAAGGGTGTTTACTTTGTGCCAGGCACCAAACCCAAGGCTTGGGCTATCTCAGTTGCCACAACAACCCAACAAGTGGGTTCTGTTCCCAACCCGTTTCACACGTGTTCAGGGGCCGGGCAGCCCTGGCCAGGCACGCCCGTCCGCGTGTCGCCCTCCAGCCCCGTGGACCCATTTCCTGTCTCGCTCAGTGGGCTGCCTCGATGGCCCCCTTGCTGCTCTCTTTCTCCTGCGCCGGCCGTTTCAGCGCCGTCCCAGCAGGCGTCTCTCTCCCCACCCATGGCAGCAGCCCGGCTCCCTCCTTCACCCTGTCCGCTCCTCCGCCTTCTCGGGGAGGCCCTGCCTGACCGAGTCCTCACCCACCCTCCACTCCCAGCCCTCTCCTCCCGGCCCGGCCCGGGTCGGTGACCTGTGGTCACCTTAATACCGGCTTGCCAGGGCCAGGACTTAGTGCAGGGACTGTGTCTGCTCTGGTTTGAGTTCCGGAGTTTGCTTACCCGGCACATAGCTGCTCCGGTTGGGGGTTTGCTGAATGAGGGACATGCGGAGCCTAGGCAGTGCCAGCAGCAGACGGCGACACCTCTCACAGCTCTTCCCCGTGTGCTAGATGATGTGCAGGAGGCTGAGGCAGGAGGATCACTCCGAGTTCAAGGTCAGCCTGGACTACATAGTGAGTTCAAGTCTAGCCTGAACTACAAAGCAAGACCCTGTCTCAGCAAAACCAGAGAGACAAACAGACAGAGACCGAGACAGAGACAGTTATTTTCTCTCTATGAGATTTGGCTGTGGAGGGCACTTCTTTGTGTTTGACTTCGAGCCTGGATCTGAAGGGCACTGCTGGCTCCTGAGATGCAGCCTCCTGCCGTGGCAGTTTTTAGCTGTGGCCGAGCTTTAAGAAGTTCCAGGCTAGGCACAGTGGCGTCCACCTCTAATCGTAGCTATCTAGGAGGCTGAGACAGGAGGATCACAAGTTCCAGTCCAGCCAGGATATTTAGTGACTTACTGAGACTGTCTCAAAATAAAAAATGTAGGCCTAGGGATGTAGTGCAGTGCTGCGGTCCTGGGGTCAATGCCATTCCCACCCAAAAGAAAGAAGCATGAGAGGGCTGGGGGGCAGCTGGGTGGAAGGGCGTGTGCCCGGCAAGCGCCCTGGGTCCAAGGCCTGCATCCCAGCAGGAAGTCACCAGAGGTGCGCCCTGGGTGTGGGGACCTGGGCCTCACACATGGCGGTCGAGTGCTCTGCACGCTCCCCCAGCCACTCCTCAGACCTTCCTTTACCGTGAGACAGGGCCTCACTGAGTTGCCCTGGCTGACCGCTAACTTGCAGTCCTCCCGCCTCAGCCTCCCAAGTAGCCTGGATCACGGGTGTGCGCCCCCACGTCCAGGTACTTCAAGGAGCTTTCCAGGTGATCCGGGCAAGCATTAGGCAGAGAACCCCTGAGCCGCACTCAGGCTAATTACACCAGGTGCTGCGGTGGAACCCCGGGCATCAATCATTTCCAGAAGCTACCTGAATGACCCTAAAGTAAAATGACCCTGCGCACAGGCCTGAGAACCACTGTGTCCTGTCCTGACCTGGGTCCCTGATCCACAGTTCACCCTCACCACTGACCCTTATAAGTGCTTTATCATCCCCTTTTTTTCTTTCGAGACAGGGTCTTACTACTGTATACAGCCCAGTCTAGCCTTGAACTCGCTATAATCCTCCTGCCTCAGCCTCCCAGAGTGCTGGAATTACAGGCACATACCACCATGATGGGCTTCAAATTCTTTTTAAACACGTGAGGGTGGTTTGGAACAAACTCCTGAGTCACCCTAAGGTAACCCTGCATCCTTAAGAACAACCCAATGGTGCATACTTAGGTGCCAAAGTGAGACAGCAGTTGCCTAGAGTTGAAGTGTGATTGCTGGGCCTCTAGCAGCCATCTTGGGCCATGAAGTAACCTTGAACCCAGGAGACAGAGGCCGCAAACAACTGAGCAGAAAGGTGGGTACCCAGCGTCTGGGAGGTGCAGAAGTCTCTGCACCAGCTGTGTCCTGGCCACACGCCAGGCTTCTTCTTCATCAGAGATACGAAGTTCTAGCTTCTCTAAGCCCAGGTGGGCTTTCCTTTTCTTTTCCTTTCTTTTGTTGTTTCTCAGCTGTTACTGGCAGCCAGACCCAACCCTCACCGCCCTGCGCGGCTGTGGTCCGGCAGTGACCTCTGTCCTGCGCGCCGGGGGCCGCGGAGCTTGGTGGTGTTAGGTGACATGGGGCAGGGGTGTGAGTTACAGAAGGCGGAGAGAGGAGAGGTGGGCCGGGGACGGAGTCACCTACCCTGTGCCTGGTCCCGGGAGCAAACAGGAGTGTGGCGGAGGGGTCGCGGGACACCTTGGGCGCCGTAGGAGGCAGCCGCGAAGCAGAGGGCAGGCCTCAGCTGCAGAGCCTCGGAGGAAGGAAGGGAAACAAGGACATTCTCACCCAGCGTGGCGGCACACACCTGTCATCTCAGCACTCTGGAGGCTGAGGCAGGAGGATCACTATGAGTTGGGGGCCAGCCTGGGCTACATAGTGAGATCCTGCCTCAAAAATAAATTTAAAAAATAAATAACAAAATACAGATGAGGGCTGGGGACTTTGCTCCATGCATGTGTGGGGCCCTGGGTTCGATCCCCAAAAAAGAAACTAAAATAAGAACTCGATGCAGGGCTCTGCTGGGTCCCTCGGTGACTGCGGCATCCCCCTGTGCGCCCTTCCTCCCCGCTGCTGACGCCCCTGGCCGCGCCCGACCGTCTGCTTTTGGCCTGTGCACGGCGCGTGTCCCGGGCGAAGCCATCCGCCCCCAGCAGCCAGGTTTCTTGTCTTGTGCTCTCTGCTGGGTCCCCGGCCCCGCCGTTGCGTTCACACTTGCTGAGTGAAAAAGCGTTTTAAATGACTAAAGCTAAAGCTAATAAAGCCCGTGATGTTGAAACTATTTCCAGTGAAAGGATTCAAGGCTGCGGGAAATGCAGTCAGTAGAGCTGGGTGACAGTGATGAGACTTCAGGCCTCCTGTGCCTGTCGCGAGCCCAGTGGCCCCGTGAGTGCTGGGGCTCAGTCCTTCCTTTAGGAACCAGCTCCCGCCCTTCATGAGGACCCCCGGGGCCTCCCTCCTCCTGGGGCACCGTGGGGTCTGTGATGTGTCAGAGAGACAGGGCCCGGGCAGGTGGCGCCTGGGGCCAGGATAAGTGGCGGCAAGCAATCGCAGCACTTGCTGAGGCTGAGGCAGGAGGATTGCCGTGAGTTCCAGGCCATTCCGGGCTACATGGCAACACCTTGTCCCAGAGAAACGAAAGAAGATTGGTAGCTGCATGCTGAGGACCCGCCCCACGCGGTCACACCCGCCAGGCCAGGTGGACTCAGGGCAGGCAGGGGGCCCAGCGCGCCAGCGGGAGCCAGGCCTTGGGCGCTGTGGCTCCCCCTTGTCACTTTTATTTTAAGCCTGGTGCTTCCCCATCTCAAGCCTGAGCTCCGGCGCCGGCACAGGGTCCTCCCTCTGTCACCCAGGACGACTGCGTCTTGTACCTGGAGAAGCCGAGTCAGGAGACAGCGTCCGGCGCTTCTCCTCCGTGTCAGCTCCCGGCAGCCCCTCGCCCCGGCGGGCGCGGCGGGGAAAACTGAGCGCATGGCCTACTTACAGCGGCGTTAATTACGGGCTCCGGGTGGTGTTTTCCTGCCAGCGCATAACCAGCTCCTGGGGCTGGGCACAGGGACCTTGCTCCGACACTGCTCCCCTGCAGCTGGAGTAACCGTGGGGCGGGAGGGGTGGCGAGCAGTGCCAGGTGGTGGCAGGGCTGGCACCGCTGCCCTTCACCTGTGTGGGTGAGGTGGGCCTGAGATCACGGCAGGAAGTGGCGGCCAGAGGGCGCCCCGGGCCTCGCCTCACCCTGCATGGGTTCTCTTCCATGCCCTGGAGGGCTCGCTGCCCACCCTGGGGCACACACGCACGTGCACAGGGCACACTCGGACGCAGGAGCGCACACACAGACCTGCATTGCACACGCGTGCGCAGGCCCCAGGGCTGGGAAACGCTTCTCGCTCCAGTGGACGCCGTCTCCCCGGCCGGCCTGGGGGGCGGGCGAGGGTATCGTTACCGCTCCTTTACCCGGCAGTGGCCCGAGAGGGGAAAACAACACGGAGAAAGTTTTTCCTCCTCTCTGAGTCTAATTACTTGTCTGGTGAGTCCCGACCCATATACATTTCCTAAGAGACACTCGATGCCTGCCGGGCTTGGAGGCCGCCAGTGCGAATCCGCCCCTCCGCGACTCCAGGAAGCCGATTCTCATGGGGTCCTTGCGGAAGTCCCCGCTGGCCTCCTGGCTCTGTGCCCATCTTGCCTCTGCCCGGGCCCACCAGGCTCTTCCCTGCCACCTGTGTTTGTCCAGTGTGTCCCTTGCCACTACCTGTGACAGGTGGCCCGCTTTGCCCCCGCTCCTCCCCAGGCTAGTGGCCCTCCCCCCAGCAAGCTGTTCACCTCTTACCTGGTGGCGTTTGCAGAACATTCACTTGCACTTTCTATTTTTTGGTTTTTTGAGAGTCTCACTCTGCAGCCCAGGCTCGCCCAGACCTTGGGGCGATCCTCCTGCCTCAGCCTCCCGAGTGCTGGGATTACAGGTCGTGCGCCACCACGGCAGGCTCTCACTTGCATTTATCGACCTGCTGAGTCCTCTTCCAACGAGGATGCCGCCCCACTTCTGCGGAACGTGCGTCCTCACAGGGAGAGAACGGCAGCAGACGTGGTGCACGCCTGTCGCCCGCAAGGCTCCCGATCACCACAAGTCAGAGAGCGGCCTGGCTGCAGAGTGAGACCCTCTCTTAGAGAAACAAAAACAGAAGCAAAACCCAGACAGACAGCCAGGGGGCCGATGAAGAGGACGCCAGGGTGGGACACGGACTCGGCCCCACATAGCACCGGGAGTCGCAGCAGGACCGTGCCTTTGCGGCTCGTCCGCCCTGGGCTGTGAAAATGTCCCAGTGGCTGAGAAGAGAAGGCCCCGAGCGCGCCCAGCGCATCCTCTCCGCGACGAGCGCTGAGGGCGCCAGGGCTGTGCTCAGCGGGCTTGGAGGGACCCGGCGGAGGACGCACCCAGGCTGACGTCCCGTCCCGGGGGCATGGAGGCCTCCTGCGCTCTACAGGGCCCCACCTCGTGCCCCAGGACCCCAAGACGCCAACAGTGCCCTCTTCTTCCGTCCCGTAGGTGACACCCACGGCATTGGAGGACTTGGACCCCAGCCACTGGAGGACAGCCCTGCCGAGCCCCTGCCTCCCGCCTCCCCTGAGCCCAGCGCGGGCCCAGCGGACGAGGATGTGCGGCCCTGGTGCCCCTCGCTGCAGGAGGTGATGGAGCTGCTCCACAGCCTGGGGGCCCACAGCCCCACCGCGTACCTGCCGGGGCCCTGCAGCAGGTGGGTGCCAGCCCTTCCTCGGGCCGCCTTCCCTGCTCCATCCACGTCTGCATTCCGCTCCAGCCCGGGAGGTGGGGACATTTTAGGGTTTATTATTATTATTATTATTATTATTATTATTATTGGTTTTGAGACAGGGTCTCACTGTGTACTTAAGGCTGGTCTTGAACTTACTGTGAAGCCCAGGCTGGCTCTGAACTCGCAGCGATCCTCCTGCTTCAGCCTCGGGCACGCTCAACAAATTCACATTGGGAGGGCGCACAGGAGGGGCTCTAAGGAGCCACTGGGCTCCGCTTGGAAGCGGAAATGGCCGTGGGAACTTTACAGCCCAGGCTGCGCCCCACTCGGCACACAGCCGTTTCCTCCTTCCCGGTTTCCCCAAGATCTGACTGCCTCCTGACCTTCCTGCTGCAGGGGCCAGGTGGTGTTGGAACTGTGCCGCTGTCCCGGCAACTGAGAGGCTGAGACAGGAGGGTCGCCTTGAATTTCAGGCCAGTCTGGCCTACATAGTGAGCTCAAGGTCAACCTGAACTGCGTAGCAGGACCCTGCCTCAAAAAGAACGGTGGCCCAGAAATGCATCCTTTACACTCCTAGGGCACACAGAGCCCAGCACACAGACTCCTGTCGGGGGAGGGTGGAGCCGGGAGGTCCTGGCGCGGCTCAGAGAGCTGCGGGCGCCGTGCAGCCTCATTCCCAGTGTGGCTTCGACCCGCACGTGCGCCCACCTCCTTCTCTGGGCCCTTTGGCCTCCCCGAGACTGAGGGCTGCAGTCACAGTACCTAGGCCAGGGGCAGTGCAGTCCTCCCGCCTAGAGAACCCTCCTCTCCTGGCTGGGCAGGGCGGCAGGGGCTCAGGGACACCCCTGGGATGCTGGCGGGATGCAGCTGCCCCGAGACAGCCATGGGTAGCCAGAAGGTACCGGAGGACTCCAGGGCCCGTGTGCCCCCTCCCTGTGGCCCTGTGCGCTCTCGCCCCTGAGCGCCCTCAGAGGCCTGTCCTGGGCCCGCTGGTTCCGCATCAGGAACCACCATCCTTCCCTTCCCTGCCAGCCTCGAGGGCACACCCAGCACAACAGGCACCTTGGGGCTCTTCAGGGGCACCCACGGAGTCTCAGTGGCCATGGCAAGGTATCTGCACGCAGCCCTACAACCTGCTCACCTCTTGGTTGCTGTGAGAAAGAAGCATCTTCCAGTCTTTGTTCCCAATCTCAGGTTTTCTTAAAGTCTATTGCCATCTCTCCTCTAAAGCGGACTTCAAGATTTCCTTTCAGGCCGGGCGTGGTGGCACGTGCCTATGATCCCCAGCACGTGGGAGGCTGAGGCAGGAGGACCTCTGTGAGTCTGAGGCCAGCCTGGGCTGATGAGTTAAATGCCAGCTGGAACTGCATAGCAAGACCCTGTCTCAAAAAAAAAAAAAAAGAAAGAAAGAAAGAAAGAGAGAAAGAAAGAAAGAAAGAAAGAAAGAAAGAAAGAAAGAAAGGAAGGAAGGAAGGAAGGAAGGAAGGAAGGAAAGAAAGAAAGAAAGAAAGAAAAAGAAAAACTTCCCTTGGAAAGATGTAGCCCTGCAGCTGGACCATGCAGACCATCTGATGCCCACCTTGTTGCAAATACAGTGCTCCTGCTCAGTGGCGAGGCTGGGGAGGGAAAAACATAGGGCCTTGGAGGGTGAAGGGGCAGAGAAAAAGGACCAGCATGTGGACACAAGTGGAAATGGCACAAGTGGAAGTGACCACGCTCAGCCTGGGGTGGGGGGACCCGCGCCTGCGCCCTTCTCCCCTGGCTGCCGTGGCGGGGCCCCCAGGCCATTCCTGGGTTCTGGCCCGGCTGCAGAGCCGCCTGACATGCAGGCCCAGCGATGAGAGCCCCACGATCTGGGCCGTGGCCGAGGACCACCCTGCAAGGCCAGATGGGTACACGGGTGACACTTGGCACGTCGGAAGGACATCCTCTGCAGCATGGAGGCCATGGCACTTGGCCTTCCACTGGAGTGTCGTTAGGTCTGGGTCAGATGTCCCTCGCCCCCTTCTGTGAGCTTGGCGTGGACTCCTCGGGGCAGCGGCTCCAGCGTGGCTGTGGCGTAGGGGGCGGATGGACAGCGCCCGGCCTGCCAGCAGGCGGCTCTCCGCTGTGGTGGCAGCAGTGTCCCTGCGGCCGTCACCACACTGGACCAGCACTGTGTCACCATCTGTAACCCAAACGTAGAAGCGCAGGGAGAGGCCAGCCACGTACCCGGAGGGCATGGTCACTTGCCGAGGGTAGAGCGGCTCCTGCACTCTGGGTGCAGGCTGTGAGCCCTAATCCTGGGCTGGGACCCTGGACACCAAGGAGGCCACTGCTCATAGGGTCTGACTGGGGCCCCCGGGGAGCCCACCGGGCTAGGAGGGATGCAGGTTCACCGGGCCGCGCTGTCCTGTGTTCTGTGACCCTGCACTGGTGCCCGATGGCATCCCAGGGACAGGTGTCTCGGGATGGCGGTCCCAGATGCCAACCCTTGAGGCAGAAGGCAGGAGACACGGGATCCCTGGCACGGGGCCGTGCCCAAGGTGGGGACCGAGGAGAACACTCGCTGGTGAGGGCTGTGTCGCAGCCACACCCGCTCCGCAGCTCAGAAGACGTGACGCCCGCCACACTTTCTCCGCTCCTCCTCCCTTTGGCAGTCGCAGAGTGACTGCAAACCGTCTTTGCAGCAGGCTGGCTGCCCAGCCCTCGGGAGACCTGCAAGCCAGCACCACCACCACCACCGCCCCCCCACCTGGGTACGTGTGCGCACTCGCGGGCTGCACAGCCGGCCGATGCCAGCCCCACCCATGCTAAAACTGGGCAGGCCCCAGCCTTCGCCTCCTCTCCACCAGCCTTGCCTCATTGGCACCAGCTTTCCAGGTACCAAGAAGACGGATCTGTCCTCCTCCCCGCCCGGAGGCAGCGCCAGCACCAAGATGCGAAGAACAGACTTTTCTTCCCCAGAACTGTGGGAGTGATGCCCTTAGGCAGGCACAGCGGCCCATGCCTGTGGTCCCAGCACTCAGGAGGCTGAGGCAGGAGGATGACCTTGAGTTGAAGCCCAGCCTGAGCTAACCAGAAAAACTGTGGCTCAAAACAAGAGCAGTGCTCTTCCATTCCCCACCCCCAGCGTGACTGGCCTCGGCCGCCTCACCTGGCTGCTCCGTGCGTGCCTGGGGACACCCACCTCGCAGACACTCGCCCTGAACAACTTGTCAGGCCCAGCGGGACCCCTGGAGGGGGAGGGGCTCATGGGCGTTTTCACATGCACTCGGGGGGCTCCAGCATCAGACAAGGACACAGTGCGGGGGGACCCTTGCAGCTTGGAGCCAGGATTCCCAGGGCCCAGCCCCCACCGGCTACAGTGAGAGCCCTCACTGTCCCCTCATGGAGCTCCCGCACACCACGGGGCAGTCAGGTCGGGGGTCACGTCCAGGACGGTTGTGACAGGCCACGCTCACCTGGGCATGCGGCCCCCCCCTCCCTCCCCCTCCTTTGTTTCCTTTCTCTCCCTCCCCCCCCCTCCCTGTGTGTCTCTGTCCCCACCTCGCCACCTTTGGGAAAGCCAGCTGCCCTGTTGGGCCCTGGAGAGGCCCCTGCGGTGAGGAACTGGCCCCCGCCACTTGGTGACCCCACGAATGAGCCAGAGGTGACTTCAGCTGCCCAGCGTCGTGAGGGCCACCTCCGTCCTGACCCCGGCCGCACACCCTGAGCCAGCTCTAGACTCTGGCTCGCAGAGCCTGCGTGAGAAGATAAACGTGCTCTTTACACCTTCGCGGTTGGTGTGACCCGTCACACACGGCCACGGTGGCCATGGACGGCTGGGTCCCGAGCCCTCCCGCTGTGCCCCGTCCCCCCGCCTTGCGCCCAGTCCTGTGACCCCCTTGCCACGGTGCCCCAGCTGCTCCTGTCTCGCTGCAGAACACTAGACGGTGGGGACAAGGAGCAGCAGGACCCGCCCCAGGAGACGGCCTTGGACATGTGCCTGAGCAACATCTACAAGGTGGGTCGCCTTCCGGCCACCTCCCCGACAGCGCGGCACGGCCTGTGCAGCAGTCAGGCCGGAGTGGGGCCCCGAGCTGGGTGGGCCTCACCTGCTGTTGGCTCCGCTCCGCGCAGCCTGGCGCGGGGGTTCCCGTCCTCGCGGTCCCCGGCGGCCCCCCACCCCGGCGCTCTTCCCTGCAGTTCCTGACGCTGTGCGTCTACGTCCGCCCGGGGGTCTACACTGATGCCACCCTCCTGGGCCTCACCGAGCTTCTGTGTCGCACCGGCCTGGACGTGGGGCTCCGCCTGCTGCCCAAGACCAACCTCCAGCAACTCCTGCTGCAGCTGCTGGAGTGCGTCCGCGAGTGGCCCGGCAAGGTGTGTGCCCCGTGGAGGGCACTGGATGCCCCTGACCTCCGTGACCCCTACCTCCTCCCCTGAGCGGGCTGGGCCGCAGTCAGGGTGGCGGGTGGGGGTGGCAGCGTCCTGCAGCCCGCGCTGTCCCTGTGCCCACAGCTGCAGCGCCTGTGCCGTGCCCTCAGCTGGGTGTCCGACCACCACCACAACCTGCTGGCCGTCGTGCAGCTCTTCCCGGACGTGACCCCGAGGGGCAGGTGGGTGCTGCTCCCCGGCTCCCCGCTTCCCTGCCCTCGCCCTGGGAGCCATAGCCAAAAATACGAAGCACTAATGACTTCTCTACAAACAGACCCAGAAAAAGCCCAATTCTCTTAATGTGTCTCATCAGCAAGCCTGGCTCTCGCAATTAGCTTCCCGCAGTGCCCCGCCCTCCCCGCCCGCTCCAGCTCCCCAGCACACAGCATTCCCCTCCACTCCAGTTATCTTGCCGTGTGCACCCTGTGTGTGGCTGCCTGTCCCCGCCGCAGCCCCTCCAAAAGAGCAGGTGCCTCGATGAGATCCCTGCGCTATCGCCCCGCGTCCAAGACAGTACCTGGCAGGCTGTTGGTGCTTGGGAAATTTTTTATGAAAGATTGATGATGAACGAGGTAGACAAACAATGAAGCTATCTGGGGAGACTGAGGCAGTCGGATCCCAAGTTTGAGGCCAGCCTGGACAACTCAGACCCTGTCTCTCAATTTTTTAAAAAGGCCTGGGAGTGTAGCCGAGTGGGAGAGAGCTTGCCTAGCAGGCATGAGGGCCTGGATTCAATCTTCAGTACAGCTAAAAAAGGGAAAAAAAAGCGCACCGGCTGGACTTGATCTCAGCTCTTTTCCTCTCTCCTTCTTCCTTCCGGTTCCGCCTCCTGAGTGAGCAGAGCCCTCCCCAGACCCCTCCCGCTGGGACCCACCCCTCCCATCCCAGCCTGGCCGGGTTGCCCACTGGGGCAGGTCCCTGCCGCTCCCACCCCAGCCCCCTCCCCCGCCACCATGTCCCGGTGCTCAGCTCAGGACAGACGCCTGCTCCCTGCCCGAGGCCCAGCCGGCCCCGCTGTGTTCTGGACTCACAGGCCGGGCCAGACGCCACGAGTCTGGCAGAGAGTGGCGGTCTCTCCACAGTCCTGAAGGGACTGTCCCTGCTGTGTGGAAGGAACCAGGCTCCTGGAACCCTGCCCAGGCCTCCTGGTGCTGGGTGGGTGGCACCCTGCCCAGCCCGGACCCCTCAGATTTCTTTCAGGCTCATCCGAAGAGGCTCAGCCCTGCCTCCTGGCCCCTGCTCTGTTGCCCAGGCCAGAAATGGTCCTAGAGGTTCCTGCACGGCCACCTCACCTGTATCTTCTCATCCCTAAATCTTGTGCTTAGCCAGGTGTGGAGGCGCATACTTGTAATCCCAGCACTCTGGAAGGCTGAGGCAGGAGGATCAAAAGGTCGAGCCCAGCCTGGACAATTTAGAGACTTATCAAGACCCTGTCTCAAAATAGAATGTAAAAGAGGTCTCGGGATGGAGCTCAGTGTGAAAATCCTGGGTTTAATCTCCAGGACTGAAAAGGAAAACCCCTCAGTCACCCTCTGCCCACCTCCTCTTGCTGTCGTTTCTTCGTCTCCTCTGGAGCACAGCGGAGGCATCTGCCCCCCCCCCGCCCCCGCGGCCCAAAGGCCGTGGATTCCAGATGCCTGTGGGTGTTGTGGCTCTGCTCACGGCACTCCCACCCGCCTGGCCAACGTCCCCGTGGTCCAGCCTGACTCGCATTTGCTCCGCAGGGTCATGTTGCTTGTGGTTGTTTTCCTCAAATCTGCGTCTTACGTGTCTGTGCGTGTGTATCTGTGATGGGCCCTTTTTTTTTCACGGCTGCGTCATATTCCCTAGTAGGCCTGAAACCAGTCTCTGGCCCTGGATGTTCCCCTAGGGACAGTCCACGTGTACCAGCTTTGGGCATTTCTGCAGATAATTCTCTACAGTGAACTCCTTGAAGGAAAATTGCGGTCCTAAAATCTGCACATTTAAATTTGGGCCTAAAAACAGCAAAGCTAGACGGGGTCATATGCCACCAAGCGATGATAAAAACGTCTGTTTGTCCACATTGTCATAGACCCGGCGTTTTCTCAGTGCTGTCTTTTCAGTCGCAGTCAATCTGAAAGAGACCATCCTGTGACTCTTCAATTTTATTTCCCCGATCGCCAGTGAAAGTGAGCGAGCCTCTTTCTGCGTCTCAGCCTTTTGTGTTGCTTTCACTATAAATCACGCCCTACGGTTCCTCCCCATTCCTCTGTCAGGTAATTCATCTTTCTAACTATCCTGACGTATGCATTACTCACTGCGTGTTGCAAACACTGTATTGTCCTGTATTTTCTCCTAAGGTTGCAAATTGTCTATTTATTTATTTGTAAATTGTCATTTTTAAATCTTCATGTGTGGTGTCATCTAGCAAACTGGATGTTTTCTTACTGGTTTGATTTTTTTCTTTTAAAACAAAACAGAACAGGGTCTCCCTGTGTAGCCCAGGATGGCCTCACGGCAATCCTCCTGCCTCAGCCTCCAAAGTGCTCAGCTTGTAGGTGTGCACTGCCACACCCAGCAATCATCTTTAAGTTTTCAAGTACTTAGATGTGCCGGAGAGTGGCATGGGTGGGCCAGAGAGCGGACCGGGACTCTTGTGTCATGAAGCCTTTGTGTCTGGAGTAGCAGACCTTCCCCACCGTAAGACCACAAAGACTCTCGGCCTGTTTTCTCCCAGGACTTGGTAAGCTTGTTCCCGGCAGTTTCCTCCCTCAGGAATCCATTTCTCCTAGGTAGGAGACAAGGCTCGAACTTGATTGCTTTCCACCCCAAAGAGCCAGCGTACCTGAGACCTTTTTCCGGATAAATCATCTTCCTTTCCCAGTAGATCTGAAGCACCCTGTGTCATACGCCAGACCTGCAATGATGCGCGTTCCCCACCGGCCACGGGGACTGCAGTGTGGGGACCTGTGTCTTCTTGAGGTCTAAGTCAGTCCAGGGTCCAGCAGAAGCGGCCTTTAGTGTTAGGGAGCGACTGAAGCAGAGTGTCTTTCATCTGCCCTCTGGCTGCTACCTCAGGCCAGGAGCTTTGGATTTGTTATTTATATATTTACTTACTTGAGACAGGGTCTCGCTGTGCAGCCTAGGCATGCCGTGAACTCACAGGAACTCTCCTGCCTCAGCCTCCCTAGTCAACATGCCAGGCTGGACCAGGAGCTTTACTAAACAAGAGGCTTACTCATTGGGATGAGTATTACTTATGTAGAAATTTTATTTGTTTAATTTCCTAAAAGGATAGCATTTAAGGGGTACAGAATTCAAAAGGTGCAAAGAAGTAGGCAGACGCAGAAACGCACCCCATCTGGCCCCGAGCTGCCCGCCCGTTGCCGTCTCTGGGCACGGAGCACTCATGCGCGACCTGGCCCCTATGCGGCACTTCGCAGCCCTTTCCCGTTCTCTTTCCGGGCCTCGCTGCGCACAGCATGGGCTCAGCTTGGCACTGCCCCCTGCACGTCCCCTGCAGTGGTGTTGTCGCAGGAGCGGGCCAGCGCCTGCTCTGCCCGTGCTGGTGGCTGCCCCACTGCGCTCTGTGCCCAGGCTGCCCCCAGGAGGGAGGGCAGGCTGTTGTAGGAGGGGCTGTCACAACCTCGGACTGCTCAGCTCCAGGGGAACAAAGAAGGCACTCCCGCCGGCCCTGGCGCCTGCTCCCCAGCCCCTGATGCCCACATCTAAGAGCTTCCCCTTCACAGATGACAGTAAATAAGCCAGGTGTGGTAGTGCCTGCCTGTAAGCACTCAGGAGGCTGAGGCAGGAGGACCGCCACAAGTTCAAGGCCGGCCTGCGCTGTATAACGAGAGTCTATCCCAAAAGCAAAGGAAAGGAAACACTAGAACAGACCACCGACGCGGGGCCAGTAGGAAGAAGGAGGTCTGTGCAGGGAGGGCGAGCCTCTGGGGTGGTCCTGGGTTGCTGTCATGAAGGGCAGCGTGCCACCCTGGCTTCAGACTTCCGCCCTGGGTCCCCAGCGGGAGCCATGCTTGGAGCAGGACCTGTGGCCACTGGGCCCCTCCCAGGGCCTGCAGGAGGAAGATCGCGGCTGAAGGCCGCTCAGCTGCATGCAGAGCCGATGCCCCAGCTGCAGGGGACCCGGCTCCTTGCCATCTGCCCCTGTTCTCAGTGCCACAGCCCCTGCTTGCCCAGCTTTCGGAGCGGCAGAGGGTGGGGCTGAGACGGGAGACAGGTGCACGGGGCCCTGCGATCCCTCTGCGGGGCGGTTTGGCAAAATCAAGCAGATGGCTTCAAGACCTGCAAACTTCCCCAAGCAGTTTCACTGGGGGAAGCTGGAGAGAAAGAGTTCTTGTTGAGCGCACTCGGTGTAGTGATGTTTGTAACAGTGACACAATTGCAATCTGCGTCAGTGCCCCATGGGTGGAGTTCTAGCCAGACCACCGTGGGGTGTTTCATAGCACTCAGAAATGACACAAGGAAGCTGAGTGTGGTGGCACACATCTGCAATCCCAGCGTGCAGGAAGCTGAGGCAGGAGGTCACAGAAATAGGGAGAATAACAAGGAGGGGCCCAGGCACCCGCATCCCGCCTCTTGAGACACTTGGGGCCACGCGATTCCGCTCTGGCCACGGCTACGCCCCATGCGCTGGCCCTTACACACCCGCAACCACACCAGGGTCACCTAGGATGCCTGACATTGTGACAGCCCTCATGAGCACAGTCACCTCCAGACGCAGAGCTCAGCAACTCCCCTCAAGCCCGCCCCGCAAGCCTGGAGCTTTGACGCCGGCCAGGAGGGCTCTCGTGACACGGCCCTTCTTGTGCTGGCCCTGGGCCGTGCTGGGGACTCATGTCTCCACATTCCCTCTGTCCAGCTGTCACGGCGTCCAGGGCAGCTCCCTGGGCATGAGGTCCGGGGTCCTCTCTGTCCCCCAGCACTTAGGCGACCGAGATGTCACAGTGCTCTGTGAATGCTGGGGTTAGCAGGTGACCACGCTGGCTCTCAACTCTTCTCTCTGCTGCTGTGACAGAGACGTGGGATGTGGGGCCTAGGAGGAGCCCCGTGTCGTGCTTACCTGTGCAGGGAAGCGGGAAGCCGGGGCGGATGGCCCTGTGTCCTTACCCCAGGAGCGAGGTCTAGGCTCCACCAATTGGATGCTCCGAAGGTAGGGGACCAGGGACAGCAACCCTCACCAGTCCCTTCTTGAGCAAACTGTCCCTTGGCCTGGGGAATTCTGGAGCTCCCCAGCCTTGGTGTTTTGAGACAGGGTCCCGCCACGTAGTTCAGGCTGGCCTTGAACTCACTGTGTACCCAGAATGGCTTTGAACTTGCAGTGGGTCTTCCTGCTTTGGCCCCGAGTGCTGGGATGACAGACGTGTGCCACCACACCCAGCTCCCGGTCTATGCCCAGACCTCTGTCCCCTTCAGGGCTTCCAGGAGCCACTGTGCCAGTTCTAGGTCAGGCTCTGGGGCCAGCAGATTCCGAACTCCCTGCTGCAGGAGCCTCCACTCTCTGGGGGACAGCGGTGGCCCTGAGGCCCTGCAACAGCGGCGTACCCGGTTCTCACCGCCTTCCTCCCCGCACACCCTAGTTCTGATCCCAATGTTTCTGCCTCTTCCGGGTCTTTTCTTCAGCCATGGCTTCTTACTCTTGGCCCGTTATCCTCGGCTGCTCTCCCTTCGCAGCACGTAAGCGTGCTGGTGTGTCTTCCCCCTGCAGCGGCAGCTCTGTCCCCAGTGTGACGCGCTTCCCCGAGCCCCTCGCTCCAGCCGGGGTCCTGCCCTCCCTTGGACACATGAGTTCTTCAAGGCCCATGTTGTGGGGAGCGCCCAACGGACACAACAGACAGGGCCAGAACATTCTGGAAGGAGGTAGCCCAGGTCCAGTTAACCTGCCAATGTCAGAAGGGCCCAGCCCTGGCAGATGAGAGGTGCAAGAGGTCACGCCAGGGAGCCATGCGGGACGGGAGGAGGACGTGGGGAGTGCGGGTCACCATCAGGCCGCGTGTATTCAGGGCTGGCTGGAGAGGGGCTCCTGCGAGTAGCGTCAGGGTCATGACCCTCACAGCCCCTTCGGGCCTCACGGCACTGTCCTCCCGACTTCCCCGCCTTCTGCCCCCTCTCTCTGGCCATTCCCTCCCAGCTATCACACTTACTGCCCTTCACCCACTGCTCTTGAGGCCGGTGTCCACCGTCCTTCTTCCCTCCCCCTCAGTGCCTGGATCACTAACCTCGCACCAAAGCTCCTCTCAACACCAAGCCCACGCTGTAGCGGGTGTCACAGACCCTCGGGCCGTGGGAAGGACAGGGCTGTGACTTCGTTCTTCCATTCTTGTGCAGGGTTTGCTTCTAGGACAGGTTTTGAAAAGCATGGAGAAGCCTGGTGTAGGGGTGCATGCCTATAATCCCAGCACTCTCAGAGGCCGAGGCAGGAGGATTGCAGGTTCAAATCTAGCCTGAGCAATTTAGCAACCTAGTGAGACCCTGCCTCAAAGTTTAAAAACAAACAAAATATGTTGGGGGGTGTCTAACTCAGTGCAATGTCCTTTGGGTTCAGTCCCCAGCACAAAAAAAATTTTTAAGCATAGAGAAGGTGATGATTTGTTGGGATTGTCAGTTTTGTTGTTGTTTTAAGACAGGGTCATTGTTTGTAGTTCAGACTGGCCTTGAACTCACTATGTAGTCTAGGCTGGCTTCGAACTTGTGGTCGTCGTCCTGCCTCAGCCTCCTGAGTGCTGGGAGCACAGGCATGAAGCACTTTGCCCCCACCTAGTCTCATATAATTTTTGACGGATGAATGCGAATCAGCCTGGGGAGGATGGCAGAGCACCTGTGCCTGCCCTCCTGTGCGTGTTGGATGAGGCAGTCACCCTTCCTGGGAGCGACATACAGAAGGTGGGCTGGGAGAGGGCAGAATTCAGTGGGCCCATCAGAGTCCACTGGCGGGGCAGCCCCGTGGCACCCTCGGGTTCTGCCTCCACTCGAGGGTCAGCAAGGGCGGAACCAGCGTCCAGGACGAGGCAGGCCGGTAGTGGAACAAGGGCCCGAGTCACGAGCAAGAGGAGAACAGCTGACAGCGGCACAAAGATCCCGGAATCTCAGTCGTGACAGGTTGGCCCTGCCGCACACTTAGGAGTCAGATCTGGGACAGGAGGTTTGACAGCCAGACGCGAGCAAAGACGGCTGCAATCTGTCAGCTGCATTACGCTCTCAGAGCTGCCGAGGAAATGTGCACTGGGCTCCAAGCCCCCGCACCCAGCAGCACACTGACGCCCCGAGGGGCACGCTGGCACGTGGGCTGTGGCACCTGGCAAGGGGAGGCCTCCCAGGAGGATCCTACAGAGTCCAGGCGCCCAGAAAGGCAGACGCGGGCAAGGCATGCCGGCAGCTCCCGGTGTTTGCTCGTAACCTGGACCGGGCGGGCTCCCAACCCCTCCCCGCTGCAGGGAGTGCCTGGTGGGGTGCCGCACAGGGAGTTAAAGGGTAGCTGCGCCAGCGCAGGCCGTAAACCGGGGACTCCGAGGCGTTTAACTTCAGGCGCAGCGGCCTGGTCACGCTATCGGAGCATGGAGGTCGGGTGGCGAGCGTCCGCGTACACTGCGCTGTCGGCTGATGATATGCGCGGAGGACGTTGTAACAGCACAGGCAGGCGCTCGGGCACTTGCTAAGTGACCATCTGCGTACGCGCTGCCACGCGGCCATGCACACAATGTCCCCCGCTCCCCAGGAGCCAAGCAAGCCACGTGCCCTTGACCTTGCATCGCACAGATCCGTGTTGCCTGGCCTGGGACATTTCTCTAAACAGAATGGGCGCCGAGTGTCCTCCTGTGTCTGTGTCCTCAGCTCGCGTCTCGGCGGGGGAACGGGTCTGTGCAGATGTGAGTTGTTGCAGGTGGACCCCTCGCACTGCAGTGTGGTGACCTTGGGCTTGCAGACTCGGGGGCGGTGGGGTGCAGGGCACTGAAGGGTTATCCAGCCCCCACACCCTAGCTCTTTCGGCCTGCGTAGCACATGCTCACGTGCAAGATGAAAGATGCCAAGCGAGGGACCACGGAGCAGGGCCCGAGACAGGTGTCCATCAGGAGGCAAGGTGGACAGCCCAAGACGCAAGCCGGGCCTCCGGCCGGGGCAGGTGTCACCAGCCCCTCCACAGCGGAAACGGCCGCAGCTGCAGCTTCCTGAGCTGCCCTAGAAACGCGGAAAAGGCAGCGCGCTGCTTTGGCCTGGTGCCCAGTGGCCTTCTAGGGCAGTGCAGCCTTGGCAGGGCCCGGCTCTCCGTGGAAGGAATGAGGAGTGGCGCTGCCCTGGCCAGCGATTTCCTCCCCAAGTCCCAGGGGCTCCCACTGGCTAGTGGCTTTGCCTTCCTGGGTCTCCCTGCAGGGTACTGGCCCAGTGTCCCTTGCGGGGACCACAGGGACGGCCACAGGCTGGAAACAGCACATCCTCTGCCCCGGGGGTGCAGGAAGGCAGCTTCCAGCCTCCCCAGGGCCTGCGGCTCCTCCGCGCTGATCTGGCGTCCTGGTCTTGCAGAGGCCCTCGAAGCGCGGAGTGCGGCCAGGCTGGCCCGGTGCTGCGGGCTGGAGCCTTTGCCTTATATGACAGCGGCCAGGACGGCCTGCCTCGGGCTCTGCTCCTGCCTTGCCCGCCCGCCCGCCCGCCTTGAGCTCTTGAGTTCGGGCAGGCCTTGCCAGGTGGGGCCGGGCTGTTTCTCAGGGAAGAAGAGCCACAGCCAGCTGTGGCCGGCCTGGCACTTGCCCTGTGCACGGGGTGGCAGCTGGGGGGCTCCCTGCTTTTCTCCCAGAAGAGTGCGTGCTCTGTCCCGGAAATGAAGAGCCGTGGGCCCTGCCCTGGCCCTGCATCCCGGCATCCCAGCGTGCGGGCGGGAACCGAACGTGCAGGGAAGGGCAGGCCGGGGCCAGAGGCGCTGGGCAGGCTTGGCGAGGGGGCCGCCCTCTCAGATGTGGGCTCCCTGCGTCCACTCACGCCCCCGCTGCTGTTTTGGTGCTTTTCTTCCTTTCTGGACTGCAGCCCAGCCTGACCCACCCGGCCCGCCTCTTCCCTTCTGGATCCAGCGCTGGGCCGGCTGCTCGGCTCTGCACCCCCTCCCTCGCCTCCCCTGGCCTCCCGGCTGGGCGGGGAATTAATGAAGGCCAGATGCGGCTCCTCTGCGCCGCGGTGGCAGCGGCGGCAGCAGCATCCAGGGCCGTTTACCTCCCACTGTGTTCCTGGTCCAGCTGCTGTGGGCTCCCGGGAACAGCTGGAAAGCAGGTCCTGGCTGACAGCAAGCAGAGCGGGCTGGGCTGGTGTATGATTTGGGGAACAGCAAGCGCTGCACCCCCGGAGGCCGTGAGGTTGGGGCACGGTGGGGAGGAGCAGGGTGAAGGGCTTCTATTTCCCACCCCGTGTTCTGCGCAGGGCGGAGCCCACTGGGCACAGAAAGGGACCCAGGCTGAAGGAGGCAGAATCAGAGCCCACTCTGCTTTACTGTGGGTCTTCCTGGTCAGAAAGGGAGGGAAGCCAGGCGTGGTGGTGCACGCTTGTAGTCCCAGCACTGGGGAGGCTGAGGCAGGAGGATCACCACGAGTTCAAGGCCAGCCTGGGCTATATGTTGAGACCCTGTCTCAAAAAACAAATCAAAAAAAAAAAGGAAAGGAAGGAAGCCAGGTGTGGTGGTGCACTGCAGTCATCCCAGCGCTGGAGAAGCTGAAGCAGGACGATCACTGTGAGTTCAAGGCCAGCCTGGGCTACATAGTGAGACCCTGTCTCAAAAACACAGCACCAAAAACAAAGGAGGGAGGGAATAGTTGGTCCTCCCACAGTTGCCAGATGCAGTGCAAATACCACATGGGGCAAACATGCTAAAAAAATTATCCTTTGTGTATCTGAAATTCAGATGTAGCGATGCATCCTCTGTTTTGGTTTGCTAAGCCTGGCAGGCCTGTCTTCCCTTCCAGCCCAGTTTCTTTTTTATGTGATGGTTTTATTGCACTCCAGTGTACAGACAGAACAAAGCGCAGGCCGTTTGACGTGTATGACTCAGTAGGTTTTCACAGGTCAGGCGCACACGAAGCCAGCACCCAGATCAAGAAACGAGGCACAACCGGAGCCGGCCCCAGGGTTGTTCCCCAGGGTCCCGCCGTCCAACAGCTCTTTTCTGTTTTGTTTTGTTTTGTTTTTTTGTTTATCAAGACAGGGTCTTTCTTTATACCTTAGGCTGGCCTCAAACTCACTGCAGTTGTCCTGCCTCAGCCTCCCAAGTGCTAGGATACAGGCATGCGCTACTACGCTCAGCACCTCTCTTGTTTTTGTACCTGTGTGCCTAGGAGTAGAACCAGTGGTTCTGGGTAGGAAGGTGTACATCTTCAGTAGATTCTGTCCAGTGCTTTCCCAAGTGGATGTGCCCAGCTGCACATGCGCACCGGGGCCCCACACCCTCCCTGCCACGGGCAGCCCCTCCTTTCCCGGGAGCTCTTCCAGGTACTGCCTGCTGCTGTGTCTGCTTCCAACAGCAGCCTCGTGCGTGTGGATGGTTGCCACTTCACTGTGGCCTACGGAAATCAGCACAACCCCCAAGGTGCAGACCCAGTATTAGGGCCTCTGATCCCAGGTGCCCAGCCTCTGGGAGCTTAGAGGGGGCCCCCATCGCAGGTACCCTCGCCTGGGGTGGCAGTGGCCCAGGGAAGTTGCCAGGCAGCCTTCAGCGTGGTCCTGCTTCCTGATCTTTCCCCAGGGAAACGTCCCGCACCCCGCAGGTGACTGCCCCATCTGGCTCTTCCATCCCTTGCGGTGTGGGTCTTGTCCGGTGAGCGCTGTGGGCTTCTCCAGCCATCCTGTGACCCAGGGCACTTCCTGTCAAAGAACCTGGTCCCGGATCATGCAGATTCCCATGGAGTTCCCACTGCGGGCTGTCCTGGTGGTGGCTTCCTGGAGCCAGAGCTGGTGGCCACTTCAGTGTCCCGGCGTGAGGGACAGGAGGGGCCCAACATGAAGGGAGCCCTGGGTTCCATCCTCACACTGACAGCTTCTGCCAACGGGGGTTGAGGAGCATTCGAGGGCATGGAAGGTTGTCATGGGGGGTGGCAGCAGGGGACACAAGGTAATGTGGCCTTGGGCGTTCCAGTGGACCCTCAGGTCCTATCTCCACTCCCCTCTTGTGCTTAAGGAGTCCTAAAAACCAGAATCACAAACATTAGTGTTGTAAACCTGGCCAGGAGCCAGGCATACTGTGGCCATCTGTAATCCCATCACTCGGGAGGCTGAGGCAGGACAATCACTGAGTTCGAGACGAGCCTGAACTACATATTAGAACCCTGTCTCAACAAAAACCAAAAAAAAAAACAGGAAGCCTGGGCTTCGCTCCTGCAGAGACATTGGCCAGAGTCCATCTCTGCCTGCCAGAGCAGGAGGGACTGTCTGGGGAGGGGTCTGACTCACTTGTCCTCTCTCTGCCGGGCCTCCCACTTGCTTCTCCCAGGCTGTGCCCTGGGAGGCAGGACGGCCACCAGCAGCCCAGAGTTGCCTCCTGCCTTGGGAGCAGCACAGCTGGGCCGAAAGTCCGGCCTGGCCCTAAGGCCGCCTCTCAGGGGAACCCAGCATCAGGCCTCCCAGAGGAAAGTTCCCCAGACCTTGGGTGAAGAAACAGCGAAGTCTGGCCTGGGAGGTGCGGGAGGTCGTCGGCCCTGCGAAGCTGGGGGCAGGACGCCACCGAGAAGGAAATGTGCTACTCTTCTGAGTCGCTGTCTTTTCTGCGGTGCCGGGGATGGAACCCAGAGCCTTACGCACATGCTACACAAGGGTTCCACCACTGAGCCACACCCCCAGCCTGTTTGTCCTGGATCTGCACCCAGATCCGGACACAGAGAAGTAGGAATATTATGAACCATTGGTTGGTTGTTGGGTGCGTTGGTTCTATTTTTTTTGAGACAGGGCCTCACTATGCAGTTCAGGCTGGATTTGAACTCACTGTGTAATCCAGGCTGGCCTCAAACGTGGCAATCCTCCCGCCTCAGCCTCCCAAATGCTGGGATTACAGGTGTGTGCCACCACACCCGGCCCTTTACACTGAGATACATCCTCAACCCTTTTTCAGTTTTTTTTTTTTTTAATAAATTTTACATTTTAAATTTCAGATAGGGTCTTGCAAAGTTGCCCAGGTTGGAAGCAAATTTGCAGTCCTCCTGCCTCAGCCTCCCAGAGTGTGGGGACTGCAGCCACGCATCCCTGCCAGGCTGGCTTTGAACCACTTTTGAGTAATCCTTTGCCTGTTCATCCCACAGACCCACAGGGATGTGGAGAGGGGGACTCCTCCCTCTGTGGGGCCCCATGCCCACCCTAGGTCACACTCAGCCCCCAAATTGCCACCCCTTCAGATCCTTCTGCTCCTTCTCTCCCAGGCAGCTTCGAAGCCAGCTCAGCCTCTCAGTCATTGCCCGGATGTTGGGCCAGGAAGAGGCACTCCCTCTCTGGAAAGAGAAGAGCCAGGTGAGTCGGCCTCAGCCGGGCAGGAGGCCCATGGGTGGCTGCCCCTGTCTGCCAGACCTGCCAGCCCCAGGGTTGGCCAGAGCTTGGGTGCCTCAGCCCAGAGTGCTACGCTGGGTTTGAGTTGTTTCCTCCAGTTCTGTCATCTCTCAAGTCCTGGGGCTGGGATACCGTGTAGGGGGTCCAGTGCCTGCCTAGTGTGTACGAGTTCCACCTTCACCACCTTCAGGAAGTAGTGGCTTGCACCAAAAGGCCTGGCTTCTTGGGAAGCTGAGGCAGGAGAACTGCTTAAGCCCAGGAGTTTAAGGCCCACCTGGGCAATATAGGAAGAGCTGTCTCTTAAAAAGTAAAAATTCCTCTTTGCCTGTCTGCTGTGTGCTTGGGATCAAGCACGGAGCTGGGAACCTAGCTCACTTGCTTATAAATTATGGTAAAACAAGCTGGGCATGTGACCCGCACCTGTAATCCCAGCACTCAGGAGGCTGAGGCAGGAGGGTGGCCAGTCTGCACTGCAGAGCAAGTTCAAGGCTGGCCTGAACTACATAGTGAGATCCTGCCTCAAAACCCAAAGCAGTAAATTAAGGTAAAATGTACGTAACTTTTACCATTTCAACTTCCTTACTGCTTTATCCAGTGGAAGCATCCATGCTTCAGTTGTATTTCCTGTGTTGACCATGCAGCTGTCAGCACCGTCCATTGGCAGGGCCTTTCCATCTTCCCTGTCCCCGTTAAACACTAACTTCCATCCCTGCGCACTCCCAGCCTCTGGCTAGGACATTTGTATAGGTGAAAGAACAATAGAGGGGAACAAATACTATTTGGGGCAGGGTGGTTAAGACAGGGCCTTGCTGTGTAGCCCCAGCTGGCCTGGAACTCTCACCAGTCCTCCTGCCTCAGCCTCCCCAGTGGGGATCATAGGTGTGCACCACCATACCTGGGTTTGAAATAAATATTACTAAATGACAGCACCTCCATGCTGGTGTCCCCCGGGGACAGCAGGGGTCACTTGTCTCCCCCATTCCTCTGCCTGCTCAGGAGCTCTGATGTGGGTCCCAGGCCACTGCCTGAGAGCCCTGGAGCAGATGGCAAGGAGGGCGTTCCTGCCTCCTCCAAGAGGCCACCTGGCCTGGCCACCAAAGTGCCCCGCGCCGTCTGCCTGTCCGTGCTGTGGGACTCCCGACCTCTTCTCAGTGTCTCCTGCCCATTTGCGCCCCTGAGCAGAGGCAGCCTGAAGACAGAGGGTCCCAGGCTCTGCCACCACTGCCCCGTGGTGCCCAGCACAGAGCCTGGCACCCACCAGAAAGGCCAGGGCCTCGGGGGGTTAAGAAACATGAGGTGGGGGCTTGGGGTGCAGGGAGAGGGCGGGGCAGAGTGGCCGGGCTACGGTCACCGCCCAGAAGGGTTGGGGGGCTGAGGGTGCCATGTGGCAGGGCAGGAGCAGCCAGGGTACAGCGGGTGCCCATCACGTGGGTCCCAGGCCTGGGGTGCACCCTGGTGGGAAGGGAGAAGCTTGGCTAGAGGGGTCCTGGGCCCCGCAGAAAGCACGGTGGAAGCAGAAGTGGGCAGGGCCAGGGCGGAGTGGCCGGGAAGCCAGGGCCACCTCAAGGCCTGGGCTTTGCTTCACTGCCTTGTGGGGGAGGAGCCTGCGCACACAGAGAGGGCGCCCCAGGCGGCACGGGGGCGGGGCCGTGCCCACCCGCCCACCTGCCTGCGCCCACAGCGCCATCTGCCCCTTGGGCCCTGGCTGAGCTGCATGTGCCAGGCTCTGTCTCGGGCCCGGGCGCCGCCAGACTCCTGGGAGATGGCACCAGACGACCTCGGCGGGAGGTGAGCAAGCGGCTGTGGCCTCGGTGACTCACCCTCCCGAGCACAGCGGGCAGCTTGCAGAGGTGCCAGGGCCAGGTCTGGAGGGTGCGTCGTGCCCTGCAGCTGCAGGGTAGGCAGGGCCGGCAGGGACCTGTCCTGGCCCTGCTCCATTCTCTGCTGCAAGCCCGGCCACTCTGCCACGCCTGCCCACTCGGGTGCCCGTCTCCGGCTGCCCGGCACTGCCCTTTCCAGTCTGGCCTGTCGGGCGGTCTCCCCACACGTGGGCTTCAAAGGCCCCGCAGCTGCCCACGCCAGCCAGCACCCCATCTCCAGCTCCCCGGCATGCCTCCCACCCCGCACACAGCCTCTTGGGGCCACCTGTCCCCTCAACCCAGCATGGACTCCGTGCAGTCCCTTGCAGCCCCCGGAGGTGATGGGGACTGTCCTTCTCATCGATGGCTTATTTATTCTTTTTGTTTGTTTTAGACAAGATATTGCTGTGTAGTCCAGGCTGGCCTTAAAACTCGCTGTGTAAAAAAAAAAAAAAAAAAACAACTCACTGTGTAGCTCAAGCTGGCTTAGAAGTCACAGGGCTTCTTCTGCCTCAGCCTCCTGAGTGCTGAGATGACACGTGCGCCACCACACCCAGCTCTCATTCATGTTTTGTAGATGGGGAAAGTAAACGCAATCTCCCAGGGCCACACAGCAGGGAAGCAGCAGAGCTGAGTTTAGAGTCCGGCCCTGGACCACAGCAGGGAGCTGCCTCCCGCTGCACACCTGCAGCCTCGCTCTGCGCTGGCCTCCACGGCCTCCTGCGCAGCGCTTTCTGCCGGGTCCCACCTTCCGCCTCTAGGCCCCTCCGTAGGCCACAGTCCGCTGGCTCTGGGCAGGGGCTGCAGGGTGGAGGAGGATCTGCAGAAGCGGCCCCCCGGGCTGGGGAGGGAAGGGCTGGAACCTGAGGGGCTGGGGCCCCCTGCAGGGGTCCATGCAGCACCCCGAGTGCACCCCTTTTTCTGGAGAGCCCCGGGGTCTGACCAGAAATTCCGAAAGGAAATTAGCAATCAGGTCTCAGGCAGGCAACTTGCTGAGCTGTTTTCACAGACCGAGGGAAACACAGACGTGAGCAAGCAGGCCGCTGTCCTGTGCTCTCCCCGCCCCGAGCTCCAAAGCAGGGAGGGTGAGGCGCGGCAGGGTGTGGGCCGGGCCGCCAGTGCTTGCACAGCTGTGCGCGGAGCAGGCCGCGCCGTTTTGGAAACCCTGCCCGCCTGCGCAAGGCCTGCAGCCCCAAGGCAGCGGCTCCTGGCCCAGAGCAGCACTCCTCCTGCCTGTGACCCCCTCTCCCCTTCCAAAGCGGTCACGCACCAGGCAGGGGAGCCTTGGCCCTCTCCCTCAGGAGCTGAGGCCAGCCTGACTCACAGCCCCCAGCCCAGCTGCTCCTGTGGGCTGCCGAAGCCACGACAGGCCGAGGTGGCAAGCAGGTGGCATGGGTGAGTCACCCCAGGAAGCCAGGTGTGCGGCAGGGCCGGGCCCAAGCGGAGAGGGGCTGGGGGTTCTGGCCCCTCACCCGTGGCCACACCGCACCTGCCAGATCTAAGCAGCCGGTGCCCTGGGAGCCACCCTGGCTCTGGCCCTTTGACCTGCACCTCCTTGCCCCAGGGCTACATGGAGCTCGGAGTGGGTGGGGGGACCTGGAGCCTGCCTGCTTCTGCCCAGCCACACCTCAGCAGCACAGCGGCTCTGCCAGGCTGCGCATGCCTGCTGCACAGCTGTGGCCGCGAAGAGGGTCTGCTGCAGGCACGTGTAAATGGAGCACACATTCCCCCCTGGAGACATGCAAGCCGGTTGAAAGGGTGAGCCCTTTCTTCAGACACTAAATGGGGCTGGGTGTGGTGGTGCATGCCTGTCGTGCCAGCAGTCTGGAAGGCTGAGGCAGGAAGATTGCAAGTTTGAACCCAACCTAGGCAACTTTGTGATTTAGCAAGACCCCATCTCAATAAATAAATACAGACAGACAGACATCTATATACATAAATACGTGCATAAAATAATTAAAATTCAAGGGCTTGGGATATAGCTCAAAGACGAGAGCTTAGCATTTGAAAAGCCTTCGGTTCAATCCCCAGCACCACAAAAAGCCTCACCTACACGGGAGACAGAGCGCTGAGTGGGTTAAGTGTCACATCGTCCCAGTGTGCGTGGGAGCCTCGTGGGGACTCCCGTCTGAACAGAGGGGCTGGGTGAGGACGTATTTGAGGTGGTCAGAGCAAACCAACCCCACCTGTGGAAGAGTAATGAATTCTGGGGAAGAACTGGCACTGTGATTTGAGGGGTACAAACCCCTCGTTTTCTATTATGCAGTCAACAGGCAAAATGAACCAATGTTTGAATTTGCTGGAGCCGGGAGTGGTGGCACACACCTGTCATCCAGCACGTGGGAGGCTGGGGCAGGAGGATCGATGTGACTTCTAGGCCAGCCTGGGCTGCCTAGCAAGGACCCTACTTAAAAACAAACAACAACCCAGTCTGAGGTAGGGAAGGGTGTGTCGAGGATAGAGGGAAGGGCAGATGAGCAGGCAGAACAGTGCTGACCGTGACGGTTGCCCTGGTGATGGACCGCTGGGGCCTGGGATACAGTCTTTCCTCATCCTGCGTGTTTTGCATGCCACGGTGACAAGTTCAGTGAACAGAGAGGGACACAGCAAGTGCGGGTCTCAGAGGAGGAGCGGCTGTGGTAGGCAGGATCTGATCAGTGGCGGGGGGCCTTCCTCTGCCTCTCGTTCTCCAAAAAGTGGGTTAACACTTAGGCCTTAGAAGCTTTTTCTTTTTCTTTTTTTATGGTTTTTGAGATAGGGTCTCGCTATGTAGTTCAGGTTCCTGGAATTCACAGAAGTCCTCCCGCCTCAGCCTCCCAAGTGCTGATATTACAGGTGTGCTCACCATGACCAGCTTTAGGTCTTTTTAGTTCACCTTGTTCAGGGGGACTTAGTGCTGCCAGGCCCTGTGTTGTGTGTGTGTGTGTGTGTGTGTGTGTGTGTGTGTGTGTGTGTGTGTACGTCTGAGAGGGAGACAGACAGACAGACAGACAGAGACCCTGGGAGACCCTGCTCTCTGGGGAGAATGTGTGGCCTGTCCTATACCGTCAAATACTCAGGGTCGGAGGACACGCAGCAACCATGCAGCAGGTGGACTCGCGCCCTGGAAGCTGGCGCTCTGGTGTCCTTAGACACCTGCACCCTTGTGCAGCTGCCGCCGCGTGAGTGACAGCCTCTCTTCTCTCCCCAGCTGTCCTTGCTCAGCCGGCTCCTGGGTCTCATGAAACCATCAGCCCTCAGGCAGCACCTGGGCTTCCAGCCCTCCACACCCTGCCAGGAGCAGTGGCCCAAGGCCAGCGCCGAGCTGGACCACAAGGTGAGCACCCGCGCCAGCGGGCCCTGCCAGCCGTGCCACCGCCAAGCTCGTGGCGGGGGGAGGGCAGGGCAGTGTGCAGCGCGCGGCCCTGGGCCTGTAGCTGCCGGTCGTCAGAACCGTCAGAACCGGCTGCGCTGGGACAGAGCCCAGCAGGCGGCTGTGCTGGGAGGAGGTGCTCATCATCTCCCCAAAGCCCACAATTAGTGCCTGGCCCTCAGAGCACACAGCCGCAGGTGAGGCCGTGCGCACAGGTGTCAGGCGGAGGGGCCGCAAGGCTCACGCCCGTGTCCTCGGCACCCTTGGCTAGCGGAGAGGCACCCAGCTGGCCTTACAGCACAGTTTGGGGGTGGGCTGAAGTGCTGGGCTTGGGGAGGGTGGAAGCATGTTTAAGAGAGGTGCAGGGGCCAGGTGGGGTGGCGCACGCCTGTTATCCTGCCCTCAGGAGGCTGAGGCAGGAGGATTGCTGTGCATTCAAGGCCAGCCTGGACTACATAGTGAGTTCAAGGGCAGCGTGAACTACACAGCAAGCCTCAAAAAACTGAAAAGAAAGAATGAACGAATACAGGGACTGTCTAGTTGTGACAGGTGTCCTTGTTTTCCTTTTTGAGGGGCACATCTGGGACTGACCTCCCTGTTCGCGTCCGGTGACTGCTACAAGGCTCAGTTCTTGCCCTCCCCTTCCTAATTGACTTTCTAGACCTTGCCCAGCTTTTCTGCAAGCCAAGCTCTAGCAGAAGTCAGGGCAGTGAGGCAGCCCAGGGCCGGAACAGGGAGGTCTCCGGGATGAATGGCAGGTACAGGGGCTTCACCCGAGGGCACTGAGGGCCCAGCTCCGTGGGCCGTAGGGGACAGGTCTTCAGGGGCTCCCCTGTGCCAGGAGACGTGAATGGGGGAAGATAGACATCTTCCTAAATTCCAAAAGCCAGCTCGCAGGTTGGACTTGGTGATGTAGAAGTCCAGCCTTTGGGCACTGCTCCGCAAATCAGATAAAGGAACTAATTACTTAATGAACACAAAGGAGCCATTAAGACGCTGCCATCGCCCCCAGGTGCACGTGCCCCTTGCGGAGCACCAGGCCGGCTATCTTTCCGCCGGGCTAATATTACCGCGTTTACGAGGCCCGGCCTCCGGGGAGAGTGCGAGCCGGCTCCGTGCCCCTTCACCTGTGCCAGGTGGTTTTCCCTGGGAAGCAGGAGACTGTGGAGGCTGCTGACGGGAGGCTCGGAGGAGGCAGCTGCAGCCTCAGTGGCGGGCGGGGGCTGGGGGCAGAGTCGGCCGGGGAAGCTGTGAGATTCCCTCTCCGGTCAGCTGCCATGTGGGAAATGACCCATCGGGCCTAGAAGCTCCAAGGGGCGAGCGTGTCTTTGCAGAGCAGCTGAAATCCAAAGCACACGCTTCCTGGGGGTCAGGAGAAGCCGAGGCGGCCCGAGACCTGGGCTCGCCGTCAGGGAGGTGGAGCAGAGGCACATGCAGGGCTGCGGCAGTGGGGCTGGGCGGGGCTGGGGAGCAGGTGAGGGGGCCCCCGCTTCTGCCTTGGCCAGCTGACTCCTCGTTAGGCCTGAGCACGTTTCATCTTCAAAGATGCCGGGCGACTCAGCAGCCAAAGGAGCCGTGGCGTCACTGGCCTGTTTTATAGGGAGCGGTGGTCTGGCTGGGGCTGAGCCTTTCATCCCTGGAGCTCAAAGTCTTTCTTTTTTTGTTTTGTTTTTTGCTTCTTGAGCACCTTGGGGAAACTGAGGCCAGAGCCAGCTCAGCCTGAGGTGACCTAGTGTAAAGAAAATGGCTGTTTTTCCAGCCCCGGGGGCTGCCATTCTGAGCGGCCTGCCCATCCCCCAGCCCAGCTCCCTCCTGTCTGGGAGATTTCCTGCCCCAAACTATGGGTCACAGCTCTCTTCCAGCCCTGCAAATAAACACTCCTGTCCTCCCGCGTGTTCTCCCTGTCTCGGTCTCCCCACCACTTCTCTCTGCTGCGGGAGCTGGCCCAGCCTCCTCCCTCCCTCTAGGAAGAGGCCCAAGGCTCACTCGGGGTCTCTTTGCCTGCGTCCCTTATCTAGCTGTCACTGGGCCACAGGCACAGCTGTGCCCCTCAGCTTTGCATTCTACTCTTCTTTTTCTTTTTTTTTTTTTTTTTTGGTACGGGGAATTGAACTCAAGACCTCACAGTTGCCAGGCAGGCACTTGTGCCACTGAGCTATATCCCCTGCCCTGCATTCTGCTCTTGCCAATGGATAGATGGGTGGACATATGGATGTATGGATGGGTGGGTGGATGGATAGGTGAATAGATGGATGGATTGGTGGGTGGATGGATAGACAGACGGACGGACGGATGGATGGATGGATAAATGGATGAATGGATGGATAGATGAGTGGGTGGATGGATGGATGAATAGATGGATGGATGGGTGGATGGGTGGACGGCCGGCCGGATGGATGGATAGGTGGGTAGATGGATGGATGGGTGAATAGATGGATGGATTGGTGGGTGGGTGGGTGGATGGATGGATGGATGGATGGATGGATGGATGGATGGATGGATAAATGGATGGATGGATGGATAGATGAGTGGATGAATGAATGGATGAATAGATGGATGGATGGGTGGGTAGATGGATGGATGTGTGGGTGGATGGATAGATGGATGCATGGATGGATGGATAAATGGATGGATGGATGGATGGATGGATGGATAGATGAGTGGATGGATGAATGGATGAATAGTTGGATGGATGAATGGGCAGATGGATGGGTAGATGGATGGATGGATGGGTGGGTAGATGAGTGGATGAATGAATGGATGAATAGATGGATGGATGGGTGGGTAGATGGATGGATGGATGGATGGATAAATGGATGGATGGATGGATGGATGGATGGATGGATAGATGAGTGGATGGATGAATGGATGAATAGTTGGATGGATGAATGGGTGGATGGATGGGTGGACGGATGGATGGATGGATGGGTGGGTAGATGGATGGATGGGTGGATAGATGGGTGGCTGGATGGATAGGAGAAGTGTCCTCTCCTCTCTCTGCTTTCTTCAGCCCATTCTGGCCATCTGTCCTCCTGCCCCGCTTCTGGAAACGATCCTTCCTCTGCAGCCCCCTGGTCTTGTAAGGTCCTTGTATCATTAAGACCACAAGAGTGTCTGGTGCAGGCTCCTGCTGGAGCCCTGGACTTCGGAAGCATTACCTGTATGTCAGGGGAACCAAACACAGGGCATTGTTGGTAATTATAAGTTAGGAAGTGCCTGCCTGGGAAAGCTAACCACCAAGTCCTTGAACAAAAGAGGCAACTGCGCTAGCTCAGGCTCCGTGTGGGGGCGGGGAGCAGCAGGGCTGCCGGGGGGCTGGGGCAGGCAGGGGCAGGTGGGGCCCTCCCCAAGCCGGCTGTCCCCAGCTGGGTCAAAATCACCCAGCAAAGCACTGCAGAGCTTGTGTGGAAGATAAGAGATTCCAGGGAATCCTGCTTCCTCGGAAGCTGATTAGAGCACTTGTAGCATTTTAAAGTGCTGAGCCAGCTGGGTGCGTGCACCGGCATGCCCTGGAGTCCCAGCCAAGGAGGGAGGCTGAGGCTGGAGTTGGAACCCAGCTCAAAACAGGGAAGGAAGAGAGGAAGGGAGGGAGGGCGGGAGCGAAGGAGGGCAGGCAGGACCCCTCAGCGGTTGATGATGGTGCAGGGGGCTGGCCTAGCCAGAGCTGGGCACACGCAGAGAAGATAAACATCTGCTTGGGAGGACGCTTGGCGTCTGGCACAGCCGGGGAGAGCCAGGTGGGAGAGGACACCTGCAGAGAGGAGCCCAGTGCGCTGAAGCCTGGGCCCCCGGCGCTTCCCTTGAGTCCAGCCGCCTTCTGCAAGAGCCACTGCCTTTCCCGGCCTGTGTGTGTGTCACTTTCCCCTTGGCCTCCTGCACGTGATGGTTACATAATTTAACTCCAGAAACTTTTTAATCTCTTTGGTAGTACTGGGCATTGAACCTGGAACCTTGTGCTGCACTACAGCCCGAGCCTTCTCATTAATTTTCTTATTTGTTTGTTTTGAGATAGGGTCTCCCTGTGTAGTCCAGGCTGACCTTGAACTCACTAGCCCAGGCCAGCCTTGAACAGTGATCCTCCTGCCTCAGCCTCTTGAGTAACTGGGATTACAGACATACACCGCTGTGCCTGGCTCACTCCACTCATTTCACCTCTGAGTCCCCTGGCTATCAGCTCAGCCCCCTCAGCCCAGAAGGAGTATGTCCTGGGTATCTCACTTCCTTTCAGCTGACAGTGTAAATTGTATGTGGCCGTGTGTTGGTCTAGTTGTGTTCTGTCCCATGTTGGTCCTGGCCTCTCACTTACATTGAGGTGGTTGATGTTTCGGTCTTATGAGGCCTGCTGTCCCATGCCTTGCCTCTGTTTGCCTCACTTAACTGTTGGTTTTTGCTCTGTCTGGGTGCCTGTTGCATGCCTGTGTGTGTACATATACATGTATATTCTGTGCTTGCGCATATGTATACACACACAAACACTTGTATATGTGTAGTTTTTATTTTCATTGTTTTGGTGCAGAGATCAATGCCAGGGCCTTGAGCATGCTAAGCACTCAGTCTGCTGCTGAACTCCACCCCCAGTCCATGTGCTGTATTGATGGGAATTTTTTATTCCCTTTTTTACCCTGATGTCTCCTGTGGATGTCAGGTGGGCTTATCAGGGGGTCGCCCATCTGTGACCATCAGCCAAGCCTGGGCTGCACATAGGTAGCTTTGGGGCTTCCCTGGGCACATCCCTCATAAGGTCCTGGCTCCGTGCCCGAGGCCTGTGGACACCTGTTTATGGGGAAGTGTATTTGTGAAGAGGTGGTTTTATGGGGTGCACGCTCCTGAGCGTGGGCAATGCCGGCCAAGTCCCGCCTGGCTGCGCAGACTCCGTAGGCACCCAGCCCTGCGGAGGGCGTGGCCGTGTGTGCTTGTGCGTGAATGCGTGCTGCGCATCTCCCGTAAGCCTTGTGTGCACTGTGTGTCAAGAGAGTTGGCTAACAAGTTTTGCTGCTTTTGCTCAAGCTGCTGCAATTGCAGGCCACAGCTGCCGGCCCGTGCCTGCGGGGCAAGCCCGCCAAGAGCCGCCCTTGTGGGAGGCTGCGGCGGGAGAGGCTGCCGCCCCGGCTTGCACTCGCGACCCAGGAAGACCCAGCAAGAGGACGTGTGTCTCCCCTTGCCCTGTCACCTCCAAGATGAGAGCAGCCTGGAGCTCCCTCACCCCCGGGAAGCGCCTGTCCTTTCCCTCCTGACCCCCACTTAGCCATGGGGACAGCCCTGCCCCATCAGGCTGGGGACCTGCGTCAGGCCAAGGCTAGGGGCCCTGGGAGGAGACTGCCCAGTTTGGGGAACAGAAAGTAGACATTCGGAACCCCTGAGTCCCTGCCCTGCTCTCCTGTGGTCGCTGCTGTCTTACTTCCTCCAACATCAGGAGCGTGGGTGTCTCTGACACAAACCTCAAAAGCAAGCGTCCCTCTCTGCTGGGGCCCGGAGCCAGGCTTCTCTGCACACGTGGGAGCGGGGCCTGGGGTGACGGGGTCACCCAAGGGCGGCTGGGGCCTTTGGGCAGCTTTCGCTCAGGCACCAGCTCTCTGTCTCACCCCAGCCATGCCCAGCGCTCTGGGAACCCCGTGGGGTCTCTCTGCCTGGCAAATCACCCATCAGCTTCTTTTTATTGAGGGAGAGTTGAGAGAGGGTCTTGCTATGTAGCCCAGGCTGGTCTCAGACTCACAGGTATCCTCCTGCCTCGGCCTTCTGAGTGCTGGGATAAGGATCACAGTTCTAGTGCCACCTGCGTCCTGCCGCCTCTGGAGAAGCACAGTTGTCCTGCAACATGAAGAGCAGGAAGCAGCAAAATCTTGGGGAAAACAGCGAGGGAGGGAGGGTGGGAGGAAAGGAGGAAGCGTCAGCCTTGGAGGAAACCACTACTCTGTGAAAGCCTGGGGATCAGCTGCTCCCTCGTGCAACCCCGTGTCCACCCGTGTCGGCATCCGCGTACCAATGTGCGCGTCTGCCCAGAGTCCTCTGCTGTCCAGGCCCCTGCAGGAGCTGGGTCTACTGGTCCTGACCCCTGGACTCAGAGTCTGTAGTCCCGCTGCCCCCCCACCAGTGTCTCCCCAGTCTTCACTGCCAGAGGAGGCCAGAGGGGGAGGGCGCCTGGTGGGATCCAGAGAGTTTTCCTCCAGGCACAGGGGCAGGCCGGACTGCAGGGTCCATCCTCCTGCTTTTGTCCCTTCCCCTGTCTTTCCCACCCCGCCTCTGGCTCCCACCCTGCTCCTGGCACCAGGAGCTGCTCAGCATCCAACATCAAGGTCAGGATAGACTTTAAAACAATCCCGGGCCTGGGATGTGGCTCAGCAGTAGAATTCTTGCCTTGCCCACACAAGGCCCTGGGTTCAATCCCCAGCACCACAAAATAAGTAAAAAAAAAAAAAAACAGAATCCCAAGCTGGGTGCAGCAGTGCACGCCTGTCATCCCAGCACTCTGGGAAGTTGAGGCAGGAGGATCACACATTTGAGCCCAGCCCAGGCAGTTTAGCAGCTTAGTGAAACCCTGTTTCAAAATAAAAAATAAAAAGGGCTCGGGATATAGCTCTGTGCAAAGGCCCTGGGTTCAATCCTCAGTGCCTCCAAAAGGAAAATAGAGAGCAAGAATCCCTCTGGGAGGGGACCTGGGGTCTCTGACAGCTCTGGGAAGCAGGACAGCAGGTGAGTTCTGAGGAAGTCCGGGGTGGACGCCTTGGCCGCCCGCCGCCTGGGAAGAGACCTCCCCATTCTGCCCAGCTGGGGTGCTGAGAGGGCTCCGTGCAGAGCCTGTTCCCAGCAGCTGAGCGGAAGTCCTGTTCCTGTCCAGATGCTACCAGCTTGGCCTTCGTCACCCCAAGCGGCCTCATCCCTGCTCTGTGTTAGGCCACGCCCACACACCCACTTTCCCTGAGAGCACTGCGTCAGACGACAGGCCTTGCCTGTGACGTCTGTCTCTGGCCTCCCAACCCTCTGTCTTCAGGGACCCTGGGCTTCATTTCCTAGCCACTGCTCACGTGTCCTCGTCATTTCCCTTCTTTCGAGGACGCGCAACCGATGACCTGTCCCAGGCAGTCACTTCCAAAGTCAGCTGTCCTTCAGAGCAGGACTTTGGATGCAGCCCTCCCTTGCTGTTCTGGTGCCTGCCAAGGCCCAGGTCGGAGGGTGCGACCTTGGAATGCGTGGGGGCTGCCTGGACAAGGGAGGTGGGACAGCAAAGGGAGGGCAGCGGCGACTGGAGCAGGTGCTGTGCTCCTGCACAGGAGTGCCCGGAGCCATAGGTGTCCTCTGAACTTGTGTCCCTGGGTCTTGCCAGCCAGACAAGCCTGGCTCCCAGGCTGTGGCTTCTGGCTTGGGGCCTGCCAGTAGCCTGACCTGGGCGTTACTCACACTAATGATCAGTGTTGCTGCTTGCTCGGCCTAGGCCTGCCCTGGGGCACGGTCCCAGCTCTGTCCTGCCCACGGGTCCAGGCTGTGGTGTGCAGAGGTTTGCTCTGTGAAGATGTCTGTAGCATCCATCCCCTGTAGAGATCACACATGCTCATGTGCACACGCATATACAGCCGTGCGTGAACACACACATGCACATGTGCACAGGGAGCCTATCCTACCGAGGGGTGGCCACCCACACATCTGCTCTGCCTGGACACAAAGTCCTGCACATCAGGGATCTCTCCAAGCCTCGGCGGCCACTGCTGCTGAAAAGTGAGGGCCCCTGAGCTCTCTCCATATGCTGTACTAGATCAGGATGCTCTGAAATGGTACCTTAAGTTTATAGTTAATAAGAGAGGAGCCGGGCGTGGTGGCACACGCCTATAATCCCAGCGCTCAGGAGGCTGAGGCAGGAGTATCGTTGCGAGTTTGAGACCAGCCTGAAAAGTGAGCTCAAGGCCAGTCTGAACTGCATAGCGAGACCCTGTTTCAAGAAGACAGAAAAAAAGAGAGAAAGAGAGAGGAAAGTAATGCTAGGCACAGTGGCGCACACCTGTAATCCCAGCTGCTAGGGAAGCTGAGGCAGGATGATCTCAAGCTGGAAAGTTAGAGGCCAGCCTGGGTAATTTAGCAAGATCCTGTCTCAAAATTAATTTTTTGAGTCAGGGTCTCTTTACGTAATGCAGACTGGCTTTAAACTCATTATGTGGCCCTGGTTGGCCTTGGACTCTCAGCGATCCCCCAGCCTCAGCCTCCTAAGTGCTGGGGTGACAGGTGTGTGCCGCCGCACCTGCCTGTGGGTCTCCCTCGGTTCTTCCCCAACCCTAGCACTGCCCCAGAGCCTGGCTGGACCCGCTCTCACGTGCAGGGTCCTCTTGTCCCTGGCAAGACCCTGCCGTGTTGCCAGGCACACGCTTGTCATTCCAGCACTTAGGAGGCTGAGGCAGAAGGATTGCTGTGAGTTTGAGGCCTGCCTAGGCTACATAAATCCTGCCTCAAAACAGCAACAACAGCAAGCCCTGCGCTCTCGCCTGCCTGGCAGTCTCTGGGCAGAGAAGGGCTGGCTTTGAAGACTGCATCCTTGATCGGACCTGAGGTGCAAGAAACCATCCTGTTCCAGCCCGAGCTTCCTGGGCGCCTCCTGCTTTGTGCTTCTGCAGGGTCAGTGTCCGGCCAGCTCCCTTGGCACTAACTGGAGGGAATTTCCTGGAGGGTGCAGTTCCCGGGAAGTGCAGCCCCACACGCCCCAGTTTCCCTTTCTTCTTATGACAAAACCAGGCTTCCTGGGGTCAGGATTCAGGGGCGGTGCCAGGCCTGCGGGCCGCCCACTGTCTCCCGACCTCACCACCCTCCCCCAGGGCTGCGAGGCTCTGCAGCCGGGAATGGGACGCCCACAGCAGCTGGGAAGAGCCCCCCACCACCCTTAGGGAGGGGCCAGGCCCTGCTGGAGGCGCGGAGGGGACGGCAAGGCCCCATCTTGTCCCGCCGGGTCCAGGCACGTCCAGCACCTCACCCGAGCGCTCTGGCGCTCTGCATCATTGGGAGATTTCCTGGTCCTGTTTCCTGTCGCGGCCAGCCTGAGTCCCCAGCAGGTGGGAGGCGCTGGAGGGGCTTCCCCTAGGCTGGCTGTTTCCCCAGCAGAAGAGGAAGTGGGTAGAGTGGGCATGTAGGCAGGGGGCGCCCATGGCCTCACTCACGCCGGCCATGCCCTGGCCGCCCTTTCCTGCTTCTTGAAAGGGAAAATGGCCAGGCGTGGTGGCGCACGCCTGTCACCCCAGCACTTAGGAAACCAAGGCAAGACAATCACTGAGTGTCCTAGGCCAGCCTGGGCTACATTGTGAGTTCGAGTCCAGCCTGACCTACACAGTGAGCTCCTGTCTCAAAATTTAAAAAAAGAAAAAGAAGAAGAAGAAGAAAAGGGAGATGCTGTCTAAGGTGCCAGCCAGGACAGGAGCAGGCTTGCTGAACTCAGAAATTGACAGAGCAGGAAGCTGGCGTGCAGCTGCTGTTTACTCAGCGTCCCAAGCGGTGGCCCCCTTGCTAGCCCTCCACACCCGCGCTGTGCCTTGGCTGGCCTCCTGTCCCCTGAAGTGACATTTGATTTGTTTTTATTTTTTTTAAATAGGCTTTTGCTGTGTGGCCTCAAACTCAAGGTCTTCCTGCCTCAGCCTCCTGAGTGCTGGCACTACAGGCGTGTGCTGCCACACCTGGCTGCCCAGGGGCATTTTAAGAGGAGGAAGACTCAGGTTCTGCTTCCCCATACCCCAGAGGCCATGCTTCGTGCTGACGTTCTTCTCTGACCTTTGTGCAAGGAGCGCTGTCAGGAAGCCAGGATCTTGGAAGTGAGAGGACCTGGGGGCTGGGGTGTCCGCAAGGAAACTGGTTTTGTTTTTTGGTTGCATTGCCGGGAGTGGAACCCAGGGCCCTTTGAGTGCTAGGCAAGTACTCTGCCTCTGAGCTACATCCTTAACCTGAAACAGGGTTTTGTTTTATGTTTTGGATAGGGTCTCACGATGTAGTCCTGCCTGGCCTGGAAGTTACTCTGTAGCCCAGGCCGGCCTCCAAATCATGGCAATCCTCCTGCCTCAGCCTCCGTAGTGCTGAGATCACAGGTGTGTGTCACCATGCTGTTTTGTTTTTTTCAAAAGCACCACTGTGGACCCCAGCTTTGGCCAGGACTTCTGGTCTGACCCCCAGTACCCCTCCTTAGGCCCAGTGCCAGGGAGAGCCCCAGATGGGATAGTGGGACATACACCAACCCCAGCGCTTGGCCAGTTTGTTTCTTTCCTTTGGAGGAAGTCGCTCTATAAAATGTGGTTTACAGGGCTTTTCCTTTGGACCTCTCTCTCTCTCTCTCTCTCTCTCTCTCTCTCTCTCTCTCTCTCTCTCTCACACACACACACACACACACACACACACACACACTCATGCGCAGAATAGTTTCCTGGGATTTTCCCTGCAGCTTCAACTATGGGAATCAGTATACGAACCAAGTTATGAAACCCGAGTGACAGATCAGACATCCCAGATCCTTGGCTTTCTTCCCCTCCGTAAATTCCCACTGGGGGTTAAACGCCCCAGGCACCCCCGGCTCTGCAGGCCCTCCGGCCCCTCAGGGAAGGTAAACTCCGCAGCAGAGCACAGTGCTAAGACCTCAGCCTTCTAGCCCTTGGGGGACCCTTGGGGACTGGAGACTCGGGAGGGGGGAGGTGTCCAGGAGCAAAAGGCGGGAGAGGTGCTGCCCCCACCTGCCCGGCGTGTCCCCTACAGTGCCCGACCCCACGGCTCCACGGCCCTCGGGGTTTTCTCTACCCCCTCAGCATCAGCCTGTTCCATGTGAAGAGGCCCTGGGCTTCCCACCAAGGCCGAGGCCGCACCCCCCAGCCCCCACTGGCCTCACCTAGCAGTCACAGCGGGCGTCTTATCCAGTGCCCTGGAACTGCAGCTTCCACTGTATTCTGATGCCAAGAGCAAACCATGCATGGCTCAGAGAGGGGATGAGCACGGCGTGTGCGGGTGTGGCCCGGCCCTGGAAGGCCAGCCTCGTGGGTACCATCTGGTCCGTCCCCTGACACATCCGGCCTCTGTTTGCTTGCTTGCTTGCTTGCTGGTTTGGGATAGGGTCCTGCTATGTACCCCAGGCTGGTCTCAAACTCGTGGTTATCCTCCTGCCTCAGCCTCCCAGTGCTGGGACACAGGCATGCACCACCACGCTGGCTGCCTCGTCCCCGTGCCAGTGCTCAGGGCCTGTCTGTCTGGTGTTGTCATCTGCACACCTCCGCCCCCACAGTGCCATATTCGCTCCAGATCCCACTGGTATTCAAAGCCCACTTCACCTGAGTCACTTCCTCCCCGGATCCTCAAGCTGAGCCCCTAATCATGCACACCCCCCGCAATGGAAAACCTAGAAGGCCCTTTCTCCCTCTGGTCTATGGGAACTGGTTCTGGGTCAGTGGCCAAGTGTTTGCCTTCCTGAAGCTGCTCCCTTCCTCCCAGTGGGGAGGTTGCGTCTCAGTCGAAGGACAGCACAGATTCAAGGCCTGCTGCACAAAGGTGCAAGGAGAGCTGGGTGTCATGGCACACTCCTGGGATCCCAGCACTCTGGCAGGCTGAGGCAGGCAGATCTCCAGTTTGAGCCCAGCCAAGGCAACTTAGTGAAACCCTGTTTCAAAAAAGGTCGGGCAAGTAGCTCAGCGGCAGAGTGCCCTGCGTTCAATCCCCAGCACAGCAAAAGAGCAAAATGGTTAAAATATTCACGGTGCCAAGTCGGTTCCTTTGGAAGTGGCTGTCATTCTGTCCTAGAGAGGCTCCTGGGGGAGGCGCAGAGAGGCAGCTGCTGTTCCTGGGATGCCACCTGGTCCTCCCAGAGGGATGAGGGTCGATGGGGGGGACGTGAGCACAGGGCCTGGCCTGGTTCTGAGCCTCCCGGAGCCCCTCCCACCCTCTCCTTATCTGCGGCTAAGGAGCCCAAAGGGAGCAGGCATGAGGAGCCCTGGGTGGGGGCCTGTGCCTGCTGCCGGAGTTCAGATGCCAGGACCCAGCTGCCCTTGGGACGCTGCCTGCGTCGCATTTCTCTGCACAGGGAGCTAATGTCCAGTAACTGACGGGGACCCAGCAGAGCCCCAGGGTGCCCTGGGCTCAGTCCCTTCTCTGACCAGACAGAATTGCCCTTTGTCCTATTTTCACCTCTCAAGGCTTCTGTAGCAAGAACGAGAGTGGACACCAGGTCTCGTGGGATACACACCTAGGTGTCATCCCAGCACTCTAGGAGGCTGAGTCAGGAGGATCAAAAGTTCAAACCCAAACTGACCATAGTGGTACACACCTGTAATCCCAGCACTCAGGAGGCTGAGGCAGGAGGATTGCTGCAAGTTTGAGGCCAGCTTGGGCTAAAAAGTGAGTCAAAGGCCAGCCTGAACTGCAGAACAAAACCCTGTCTCAAAAAGACAAAAAAAAAAAAAGTTCAATCCCAGTTTGGGCAACTTGGTGATTTAGCAAGACCCTGTTTCAGAATAAAAAATTTAAAAAGGACCGGGGATATAGCTCAGTGCAAAGGCTCTGGGTTTGATCCCCAGTACTGAGAAAAAAAAAAGAGTGGAGTTGGTGGTGAGGGCATAGAAATGTGCAAATGCTGTCATCAGCCTGTGCAGGAAGTTAGGTCACTGAGGTGCCGTGGACGGAGACGTTGGAATCTACCCCTTCCTCTCTCTCTCTCTGCTTCCGGGAGGCTGCAGTGAAGCAGGCATGCTCTGTCACGTGACCCCTACCACCAGCCACAACGTACCAGGATCAAAACACTGGGGCCGGCTCACCATGGACTGAAGTCCCGAAGCCTTGAACCCCAGCATCCACTTCTTTCTTCGGAGCTGATGTACCTCAAGTATCTGTCACAGCGACACAAACCAGGGGTTCAGCCATCAGGCAGGGCTGCACCCCACAAAATCCAGAGCACGGGGCTGGACGGGCAAGGCAGGGCTAAGTTAGGGACGCCAGTCTCTGTGCCCTCCCTAGGTCTGCTACTTGTGCCACAGCCTCCTGACCCTGGCTGGCGTGGTGGTCAGCAGTCAGGACGTCACTCCGGAGCACTGGGTGAGTGTCCCACAGGGTCGGCGGGGCCACACCCGCCATTGTGTCCCACAGCTGTTCCCAGGGGGTCCTCACCCACATGCCCAGCAGTTGTCCCTATTCCTGAGCTGTCAATCAGAGTCTGTCTCTCTCTCACACGCACACACCTGTTCTCCCTTCTGCCTGCCCTGGGGTGCGGGATTCGCCTGCTCAGCACCCTCACCTTTGACCTCCGCCTCCGCCCTGGCCTGGCAGGGTGAGCTGCAGCTGCTGTGCATGCAGCTGGACCGCCACATCAACACCCACATCCGGGAGAGCCCCCAAGCCATGCACCGCACCCGGCTCAAGGACCTGGCCACCCAGACCTACATCCGCTGGCAGGAGCTGTTGGCCCACTGCCAGCCCAAGGTGCCCTGAAGCCCCATCCCTGGGCAGTGAGGGAAATAATCGGGTGGGCTGACCAGAGCCAGCAGCATGTCCACCCCCTAGGGACAGCTGCTGCACTCCTGGCCAGGATGGGTGGATGCGGGGGGCGGTTCCTGGGAAGGGTGTTGGGATTCTTAGCAAGAACCCAGTGCCCAGGGTAGGGCCATGGGGAGTCCTGCAGACCTCAGGCTGGCCTCCTACTCGGTTTGGAGGAGCACTGCAGGCTGCTGGGCTCCCCTCTGATTTCTGGAGCAACATTATCTATCTCTCACATTTTCTCAGACCCTCTCAGTGGCAACACATCTCAAAAAATTTTTTTTTAAATTTTTTTGAAACAGGGTCTCTGCTCTGTAGTTCAAGCTGGCCTTGAACTCACTATGTAGCCCAAGCTGCCCTTGAGCTCCTGGCAGTCCTCCTGCGTTAGCCTGCCAAGTGCTAGGATTCCAGGCCAATACTACCACACCCCGAGTTAGTGAACTTGAGTTGTTTTGTTTTGTGGACAGTTCACTATATAGTTCAGGCTAGCCTTTAACTCACCAGCAAGAACCCAGTGGATCCTCCTGCCTCAGCCTTCTGAGTGCTGGGGTTAAAGTCATGTACAACCACGCCCAGCTAAAATGTGTACATGAGACCTGTTTCTGTATGCACCCACATAACTGTCGTGAGGCAGTTGATGGTGGGAGCTCATGTGCAGAAAAGCAAGCTAACCAAGTTAAATAGCGTGACCTGTCACACAGACAGCTCCAGCGAATGTCACAATCAGGGCCCAGAGCCAGCCTGACCCGGAATGCAAGCAGCCTCCCTCCTGGCGCCCGAGTCCGCCCGCAGCACCTGAGGGCTTCCTTGAGGTCCCGGGCCAGAGCCCCCAGCCCTTGTGGGGATGTCCCTCCCTGCCTCGCAGCTGAAGGGCTCCCGGGTGCCCCTCCTTACACCCCTCTTCTCCTTGCCCCATAACCCCTGACTTGGGCTGACATGCTGGCCGCAGGCTGTGGCTTGGGGCTCAGATTTCGCAAGTCCCTGGGAAAGCTGGAGCACAGCTGGGTCTCCCAGGGACCGGATCACACCAGTCTCTTCAGGGAAGCATGACTGTGTGGGGAGAAAGCACCCTCTGGCCAGGGATGGGGACCCCGCAGAGCCCTCCTGGCGCCACGCGGCCCAGAGCCTTCGCAGCCTCGCTCCCCCAGCGCCTGGCGCGGAGCAGGCCTGTGGCGGCACTGCACATCCGGGCCTCGGGCAGTGGGCAGCCCCGGCCCCACCGTCACAGCCCGTTTGTGTCCTCACCACAGGCCAAGTACTTCAGGCCCTGGAAGGACCTCTGAGGGACAAGGGCAGGCCAGCCCTGGCTCCTGACTCAAGCCGGAAGCGACCAGGCTCAGGAAGCTGCAGCAGGCAATGAGCGAAGTCTAGGGAGACCCACACGTGACCAGCTTGAGGAAGCGGGGACCTCACCGTGCCGCTGTCCCACCCCCACCTGGCCCGGGCTGTCCGGGCCCTGCCACGTCCTCCCTGGGCTCCCGCTCCCCCAAGGCCTCTGTCTGCGCACTGGCTCCTGGGGCTCCCGATCCTCCCAGCCGCACCCCCCCACCCCTTTCCTCTCTCCCGGCTGTGAATGTGAGGTTCCTTTGTGCATATTAAAGTCTGATTTCAGCCTCAGTGGCGTGGGAGACTTCCTGCAGTTCCTGTCCCCAGGGCTCATGCCCAGCCCAGTGCCCGGGGCCTGCACATCCTCACCTGAACGGTTGCTCCCAGCACCCGGGGACTCCCTGTAACACCCAGGCAGGAACCTTCACCCTGTGGCCCTGTCAGACCACGGGAACAGGGACGGGACATTTTCCGGGACCCTCCCGCCCCTGCCGAGGAGACTACCCAGTGAGCTGGTGGATCCGGGCTGTAATTATGCTTGATTTAATTTATCAACCTCCGATATCAACGCCACAGCAGGCAGACAATTCCAGACCCTGCTAGTGGTTCCTTCAGCCTGGCCTCAGGTCAGTTCTGTGGGCGCCATCCCTCACGGGTACCAGGTGTCTCCCACAAGAAGCCCTTGAGAACTGCGTGGCCCTCTGTGACCCGGGAAGCCCCTGGGTGTGTGCCCCTCCTCTGACCCTGAAAGCACACTGGTCTCTGTTCTCTCCTGACTCTTGGTTGGGATGGGGCTTTGCAGGGAGCGTACAAGGAAGTTAAGAAGTGGCAGAGGCTTCCCCCTGCCAAAGTGGCCTGTGCCTACGCCTCTGCTCCACCCTGGGTGCCTACCTTGGAGCTTCCCGTGGCTGATGTGCACAGCTTTTGCTGTTTATTTTTGTTTTGTTGTTTTTTTGGAGGCAGGGCCTGTTGGAGATCCTCCTGCTTCAGCCTCCCAAGTGCTGGGATAACAAATATGTGTCACCACACCCAGCTGCCTTTGCTGTCTTTTATGCAAAAGGACCTTGAGGCCCATGGCCCTGCGTGCACGTGACCAGTGCAGTTGCCTCCCTTTCTAGGTCCCTAGGATGCCAGGAGTGAGGGGCATCTATTATTCAGAGGGCACAAGCACAGGCAGAGTCCAGAACTGGACATCTTTTCTGCCTCATTTGCCAAATGAGAGGTGGAAGAAACCGTTCCAGGGCCAGGGTGGCTTGAACTCCCGGGCAGGGCTGCTGTGAGTTCTGGTTTCTCTCCCTGACTGCATCCCTTGCCCTCTTGGCTGGGTTCCACTGCAGGCCAGAGGGACCAGGTCAGCTGCAGCTGGATCTGGGGACCCCGATCCCTGCAGCCTCCCCTGGTCTGACACCAACACGTACATCCCGACAGTTAATCTTAAATTACTCAATTTCTTCTGGAAACCTGGAAATCACCTTTGAAATTTCCCTGCTTTGTTCTTACTGCCAGGGGCAGAGATCGAGCCGGGAGGCCCGAGAGGCTGCTCGGGGAGTTTCCAGGTCTTGAAGCTGCCCCTAGCTGGCTCAGAGAAGGGGATGAGCTGTCCCTCGGTGCAGACACCCGGAGCCCTTCGCCCCAGCCTGGCTCCTTGCTCCCCAAACATGCTCATCCCCAAGAGAGAAACAGACACCAAGGACAGGAGGCGTGGGTGACACTTCGGAGCCTCCAGAGACCTGGCTGTAACCTGAACGGAGGTGTGCGCTGTGGGGTCACCCAAGGGCGCATGCTGTCTCCTGGGCCTGTAACGGGCCCTCTCTGGGACCAGCTGGGGACCCTTCCCCCTCCAGGCCGAGAGACCCAAGTGACGCCACCAGTGGTTTCAGCCCTTGCTGTCCAGGTCTTGGGCCCTCAAAGCCCTGGGGACAGGCAGGGCACATCCTGATGGAAGCCACTGGAACAGCAGCGTCCGGGGCTGTGCTGACGGATGTTTTCCTGCTTCTGTTTGTGGCTGGTGGCCCAGCGGGGTGGGAAGGGAAAGGCTGTCCAGGTGGGTGGCTTCGATAACTCCCCTCGAACAGGACACAGAGAGAGGAAGTGCTTTTCCTGTGTCCCCACTGCCTGGGTCCCCAGCTCTCAGAAAGCTCCCCAAAGGGTGGGTGGCCCAGGCTTTTCCATGTTCCCAGCAGTGGGTGGACAGCAGCTCTGGAAATAGATCAGGCGGCCATCACTGGAGACCCCAGTGTGCACAGTGGGGTCCCCTCCCTCCTGCCAGGGTGCCACGGGCAAGAGTGGCAGGTGAGTAGGTCAAGCGAGCCCATGGCTGACGGGAGGGCTCGAGGACCGGCTTCTCCGGGAGGCCTGTAGCGCATCTCTGCATTTTCCTACTTGGCCACCAGCATTTGAGAAAATGGGGCGAACAGGGCATCTGTCAACACCTGATGGTGGGTCCCCTCCATAGCAGGTGCCAGGCAGCCCCAGGGAAGCCAGACAAGTCCACGCGCCTCTGCCCTCTAGTAGTAATTTTTGTCTGTTTTTTGAGACAGGGTCTTGATATGTACTTCCAGCCTTGAGCTCACTATGGAGCTCAAACTGACCTCAAACTTGTAATCCTCCTGCTTCAGCCTCTTGTGTGCTGGGATCACAGGTGTGTACCCCCTCTGCCTGGCAGTCATTTTTTCATTTTTCCTGGAAGAGCCAGGAATCATTTTTCTACCGGTTGTCCTTTTAGTTAAAAAGAATGAATCATGAACAAACCGTCATGCAAGGCAACCTTATCCTTGCCCGCCCACCCACGGCCTGGGCTGGGGAATACAGAGCACAGAGCAGGAAGTGCAGGAGGTGGGGAGGAGTGGGGGGCAACCCCCAGGCTGCTCCATTCTGCCCACACCGTTGGCTTGGCGGACCCTGACTCCTGCCACTGAGGTACAGAAAAAGCCTGTCCCTGCCAGTGAAACCAAACCGTCTTTGAAACTTTCCACTGGGGCCACCTTGGAGGGCAGGCAAGCCAGGGAGCTCAGGTCTCTCTCTGGTGTACCTCACCCTAGAGGCTGGGGGCAGTTGAGGGTGAGGGAGACAGGAAGTGGCTTATTGTCAGGATATAATGGCTGCTTATGGAAAAGACAGATTGGGAGTCTATTTATTTTACCTTTTAAAAAGTTTTGGATTGTGGTGGTGCATGTCTGTAATCCCAGCACTCAGGAGGCTGAGGTAGGATCGTTGTGAGTTTGAGACCAGCCTGGGCTACAAAGAGCTCAAGGCCAGCCTGAACTGCATAGCGAGACCCTGTCTCAAAAAAAAAAAAAAAAAAAAAAAAAAATGTTTTGGAGCCAGGTGTAGTGGCACATGCCTGTGATCCAGCACTTGAGAGGCTGAGGCAGGAGGATTGCCATGAGTTTGTAGCTACCCTGGGCTACAGGGTGAAACCCTGTCTCAAAAAAACAAAAATAAACAAACAAAAAAACCCAAAGCTCAAAATATTCTGGAGATGGGGGTTTCACTATGTTGCCCAGGCCGGGCTCAAACTTACAGACTCAAGCAAGTAACAAAGCAACTCTCTTGCCTCAGCTTCCCCAGTAACGAACAAGGACTGCAGTTGTCTACCTCAGCACCCAGCTTCAAGACCTAGTTTACTACTGCTATTATTATTTAGTTTTTGAGATAGGGTCTCACTATGTAGTTCACTTCAGGCTGTCCTTAACTCATTATGTAGCCCAGGTTGGCCTCAAAATCATGGCAGTCCTCCTGCCTCAGCTTCCTAAATGCTGGGATCGCAGATGGGTACCACTGCAGCCAGCCCAAAACCTAGTTTAAAATTTCTGCCTTGTTGACTATGTGAATTTGAACCAGTTGCTTCATCTTCTTAATAAAATAAATGAGAGAAAGAACATCAATTTTTTTTAAAGGATAGAATGAGAGAATGCAAAAGCAGGTTGCAAAACCTAACCCATAGGGGCCAGGTGTGGTGATGCAACCCTATAATCCAAGCACTCAGAAGGCTGAGGCAGGAGGAGCGCTGTGTGTTCCAGGCCAGCCTGGGCTACATAGTGAAACCCTGTTTCAAAAAAAAACAAAAAAAATACTAGGAAGGAAGAATGTGGGGGCAGCTGCCCAGCCATGCACCCCTACTTTAGTGGATGTGGGGCTGGTCCTGGTGAGGGCAGGGGTCCTGCATCTTCTCATTCCTGGCAGGGACAGCAGGAGGCTGCCCCACCCACCCCACCCCATGGTCATCTGCTTTCCCCTGTCTCAGCATCTCCCAAGGCCACAACCTTGTTCCTGCTGGAAAGAAGCCGGGCAATGTGGCTCAGCCCGGGAGGGAGAAGGGGCCTTTATGTGCACCAGCAAAGACCCGATTGTTACTAAAGCCCAACTGGGCTGCTTTTCTCAATTATCTCCACTGCTTTTTTGGTCTCCACTTTTTGGATGCCAAGTTTTAACCCAGAACAAAAGCTGCTGTCGCGCTGATTTATACTCCAGATCTGCTGACAGGGCCTGAAGTGCGCTCTCCAGAACTGCCCCGGCTTAAAGTCACCGCGGGAGCTTCAGGGCCTCCAATACTCGCCAGTCCCCTTTGCCTCCCGCCGGGGGGTGGCATCTGGCTCCAGGTGCCCGTGGGTGACTTCCTTACGGTCCCTCTGTCCACCTGCCTGGCTCCAAGGACCAGCTGGCCGGAAGCAGGGCTCGCCAGGCAGCACCGCCCAGGCCCCGGCTCCAAGTTACTCTAGGAGAGGCTGTGGGCGGAGGCTGGCGGGTTCGGAAGGTGGCGGTGGTGGCGATCGCAGCGTGGCTCTCTCAGCCCCTTTCATCTGAACAGCAGGCTCGTGCCACTTGTTAACCAGCCAGCCTGTGGCACCAGAGGAGTCATTTCCTGGGGGCAGGCTCCGCCTGGAGCCGGAGAAACAAGGAATCGACTGTCAGAGACTTGGGGGTCTCCCCGGCCTGCAAGGCTCCTTCCAGCCTAAGGCCTCTGGGACCAAGAAAGGAGGCAGAACTAGGGGCCAAGAGACCAAGTCAGTGCCCCAAGAGAAGCCTCGAATTCCTGTCCTGAGCCCCCCATCTCCGTTCCTGTAAGTGGGGCATAGCGAGCTGCAGAGCCCTATTCCTGAGCCCGGCCCGCCTCAGGTCTCCGGGGGACACTTCAGAGCGACCAGGTGAGTCCGATTCCCGGGTGGCACTGCCCAGAGCCCCGCCCCCGCCCCACCACCTCCCCGGGGGCCGTGGCGCAGCCCGCGAGTCCCGAGCGCGGGGTGGCCGGGCACGGGGAGGGACGCG